>NC_090755.1:44642562-44672562 GCF_036898095.1 Palaemon carinicauda | reverse complement strand
CGTCATATTATATAACGAAGTCATTCAAAAGAAAAATCTGGTGACTAATGACCATAATTTCAAACATATTATTTTTTATACGTCGCAGATAAAAACCATTACATTTCAATGAGAGTCAAGGCTTATAGGTTTGTTGAGGGTATAATAACGTTCTTTTGACATCTATCTGAGAAAAAGGCTGATTTTTCTTTTTTAGGTTAATTTCAACTTAGGATGTTATAATAAAGTAGAAAAATCAATAATTACACGAAGGTATTAGGACCATTATTGATATAAAGCATGGCGACACTAATGAATTAAATGCATTTGGAAAAAAAAAGAGAAAGTGATATATGTTTCCTTTCCAAGTATAGCCTAAGTACAATATTTGCAGTCTTTTGGCTAGATAAAGCATCGAAAAGATAGGAAAGTGACTGACAGTAAGAGTCTCTCTCTCTCTCTCTCTCTCTCTCTCTCTCTCTCTCTCTCTCTCTCTCTCTCTCTCTCTCTCTCTCTCTCTCTTTTGGTATTAAAGTACCCATAAGATGCCTAAGAAATTTCCCTACTGTAACTCCCAATTTATGTATTGATTGAAAGTTTTATCTAAAACCTGTCATCTCCAACATTTTTCCCTTGACTCGAGCCGTTGATATAAAACTTTTTATTAAATACTGATATTCTAGATATTCCCTGAATCTACGACTATGACGAACTGGGAATGCAATAAATTCTCCGGGAGTTCTGTTACACGAACAAAAAATACTGATAATCATTATGAAGTATAATTCCCGTTTCTAACAAAGTGTAGAATGATGGTATACAATTCTTTATTAAAAATACACACACATACAAAAACACACACACACACACACAATATATATATATATATATATATATTTATTTATTTATTTATATTATATATTATATATAGATAATATATATATATATATATATATATATATATATATATATATATATATATAAAATATATATATATATATATATACATATATACATATATATATATATATATATATATATATATATATATATATATAAATAAATATATATATATATATATATATATATATATATATATTTATATATATTTATATATATATATATATATATATAGTATATATATATATTTATATAGTTATATATATATATATATATATATATATATATATATATATATATACATATATGTGTGTGTATTTATATATATATATATATATATATATATATATATACATATATATATATATATATACATATAGATATAGATATAGATATATATATATATATATATATATATATATATATATATATATATATATATATATATATATATATATATATATATATATATATATATATATATATATATATATATATATATATATATATATATATATATATATATATATATATATATATATGGAAACCCTGAAAATATTCAAGCACGATTTTCTGCATTTGTGGGAGTAACTGTTTCCACCTCAGCAAACTCTGTTGCGGGATAAGGGGTGTCTGTCTGAATTATTTCTATGTGCGTAACACAAAAACTTTTTGGCTGAATCTTATGAAACTTGGTGTGATTACTGGCCATAATCCAAAGACAATTTGTTTAGATTTGAGAGTGATTAAATAAAAATTAAAGACCAAGGTCTCAAAAAGGTAAAATACAAATCACAAAACTCAAAAATTTTTTGATCAAATATCAGAAGATTCAGTGGGATGACTGGCCATGACCCGAGGACAATTTCATTATATTTTGCTACAAATTGGAATAAAAAGTGAACATCAAAGTCATGAAAAGATGAATAATTTCTTTTTGCTATATCGTAGTCAATCATTATCCGATTTGCATAAAAATAGTACTAAAATTTGCATAATTCCATTGCCCATCTTATGATATACAACATGATATAGTAATGTCATTACCCATTTTTGTGGATTGTTGTTTGTATGATTGTCTGTGTGTTTGTGATTTGTATAACTTAAAAACACTTCGACCCAATCTCATCAAAGTTGATGGGATGATTGCGCATGACCGAAGGGCAATTTAATTGGATTTTTTGAGCTATTATGCTAAAGGTCAAGGTCATAGTCACGATAGAGTGAAAACATCTTTCTGGTATTTCGTGGTCAATTTTCATCCGATTTCCATGAAAGTAGTTTCAAAATGTGCATTATTCAATTGCGTATCTTGTGATAAATAGCATGATATAGTGATTTCGTTAACCTTGTTTGTAATTCGTATAACTCAGAAACTATTGGACCAAATCTCATGAAATTTAGTCGGATTATTGGCTATTATCCAAGGACAGTGAAAATATATTTTGGAAGTGAATTGGTGAAATTCAACGTAAAAAAAGAAAAAAGAAAGAAAAATATATATATATATACATATGTATTGTGGTATACTTTTATTTGATTTGCATGTAACAAAACTTCCATCAGCATCTTTTTCGTACATTTTTTTTTTTTGCTAATGCATTGCAGGCAAAATGCTGCAGATACAATGTTTTTGTTGCATATTTATTAATTCTATATCATGTAAAGGGGTGCGGATAAAACAATTTCTTCTCCAAACCACCATACAGGTGTAAAATTCGGATTGTTATTGACATGAGGGGAAAAGGCTCATGTCATTTTGTTGTGTTGCTATATATCTGCTGTGTACTTAAACCAGTGGCAATCCCTAGTGCAGCTATATCCTGGCTGTATCCTTTACTACCGTCCATTGTTGAAATAATGCGACCTGATATGCGTGATTCATATCAATCTGTAGAGCAAGGGGCTTATCCGTCGTTAAAATGGCATTTCCTCCCCCAGGGGCAGACTAGGGACAAGTCTACTTTGGAATGTGGAAATTTTTCTATCTCCAGATGCTTAATCCATAATACAAGTTATTCTTTAGATGCACACAATTTTTCATTTGTGGTAACAATGTCAAGTTCCTTTCCCTGCAGAAAGCGATCAAGTTAAATGAGTGCTAGAAACACATCAGCCAAATAAGCAAGCTTCTATATAACACTGCACCATTGAAATATAGCCAATTTTTGTACCGATTCAAGAAGAAAATGGTAAATATCTTCTCAAAGATCAAACACACGAGATAGCACATGACCACGTGACAACCACCTCACTTCAGTGTGTAAAAAAGCACAATATGTTCCTGGCCCATTCCATCACAAAGGGACTAAACCAATAGATTATGCAAAACACGCGGGCGAAACAAGTTCACAACCTTAACATAACCATCCAGTTTTCTTCAGATCTGGGGCAATGTCCTTACTGTAAGAACATGACGATGAAAAAAAAAAAAAAAAAGTGTGTGATTTACAGGTTATGAATTTCTATCCTCAAACCTAGAATGATTGCCCAGCATGGATAGTGCACCATTGGGACATATTGAACTAATTTTGTCAATGCGAAGTTCATGTCATGTGAAGGATTCTTGTATTTTATTAAAGACATCTATAACTTGTGCAGTTGTCTTCAGGAACTGAGAGAAAATAAAAAAAGTTTTTTTTTCCTTCTTTTCTCCACATAACAAACTACTGCTAATAGCTGACAACAGTTGGATACATTTGTGGATTTATCCATTTTATTGCTAATCTTAACTATACTAGCCTTGATGTCAGCTGCAACTTGGTCCAGGATATCATCACTCACGATGATGATTCGTTTATGGATCACATCATTTGACAAAGACACTTGCAGTCTCTTTGCAGCTTTCGTGCTGAAAACAATCGTTACCATTTCAAGGTCACATGGATTGATCAATTCCTCACTGATTACATGGGACTCCTTTAATTTAGCAATATAGTATGCAACTTGATACGAAGGACGTAATAAAAGTGTCTCTGTTTGCAAAAATTCTAATGATGGACATGTGACTGCCTAATCAAAACTAACTCCTTTGGTTCCTAATGTCACAATATCACTTCCTGCATCCCTCCCACCATGTTTGTTCTTGAAATTTTCTTCGATCTTTGGTGGCTTCAAATTTACATTGGATAAGAGTATGCTTCACAGGGTATACTGTGGTCGTTATGTTCCATGCTTCTCCATAGCACAACTGAAGCCGTACTTTACATAGACATTATTACACTTTTGTTTCATCGACATAATGCAGGCAAATCTGAGAAAACTAGAAACATAAAATTATATGCACGTATATGCACATATATACATATATACATACACATATATAATACATGAAGAGATTCTTTTTATTTTTATTAATTGTTACTAAAATATGTGATGTATGAATTGAAATAGGCAGTTTTAATAGGTACACTTGTAGCCATCAAAATACACTGTATGAAAAGATTGTAATGTCTACACCTCTACAGTAATGATCTATGCTACGTAAATAGCCAATTGTCTATTTAAATATATGTGAAGAAAGCAAAATCAGAAATAAACATGCAACCAATATTCCGCCTTTCTGTATATGTATGAAGATAAAAAAAAGTTTTTAAATATGGGAAACCATAACTTACTCAGGCAGAAGATTGTGTTGATGGTGCAGGTGGGTGGAGTGTTCTGAGACGTGATGGTGATGATAACCTCCCTCCCTCTGTGTCACCTACGTGACCTGTATGCGTCCCATCCTCGTACACCCGATCACATACCTGTTCCTAGTAATGAGTCTGTTGTAACCTTGCCACTTCATTAAGAAGTTAGGTTTACAAAATTAAGAGTGCTTACCTCTATCTCAGAACACTGAAAAGGCAATTTTTTTTTTTCTGAAAAAAATGTAACGAGTATATAATATATATTTGGCTTTAATTATTCAAAAACATTTTGTCACTCCTTAGGAACCGGCCTCGCGCCCTCTATGGGTGTGAACACCCTTTGGATACGAATCACTGCTTTAGACTGTCACTTCTGCAAATATAAGAGATCATATCTACATGCATTACCTCATAATGGAACTGATTAACAGGAGAAGACCGGCCATCTGGAAATTGTGGACTTTTCAAGTGACGCTTGGGCTTCTCTATACTCTCTAGTAGGGGGAAAAGGAGAAACCCCGAGAACTTGAGAAAGAATAAAATAATATTAGAGAGAGAGAGAGAGAGACAGAGAGACAGAGAGAGAGAGAGAGAGAGAGAGAGAGAGAGAGAGAGAGAGAGAGAGAGAGAGAGAGAGAGAGAGAGAGAGAGGTAGCGCCAAGTCTCATGTTTCCCAAACTTCTACTCGGGCAGTAGAAGGACAGGTTTACGACCGGGAAGGGAAGCACAAGGCCCAGATGAAAGAGTATAGTATGGCGTGTAGTGTTATACTTACAAGTTCGTACAAATCTGAATGAAGGCTCTTTGGATTCGATTTTTATTAGATATTATTCATTGCCGTAAAAAAATTCTTAACATTTATTTTACACAAAATAATTTTCTATTGGTAATGAGTTGTTGGTGGTAAGGGCATATTAATTTATTTTACTAAAGTAAAATAAATGATAAATATAGGTAAATAAATATATAAAAACTTATTTATATTAATCATAGAAATAAAATAGATAAACATTTCTAAGTAAAAAAAGGTAAAATAATATGGCTATGCCATCTTTACAAGCTAATTTTTTCATGAATTTTCGAATGCATGTTACATCTTTTCTTTCGAATGTTTTACTTTATATGCGTGCAGCGGCAGGGTGAGTTTTGTGGAATTTCTCGCAAATTCATGGGCAGTAATACAATTTTTTAGAAAGTTTTAATCCATTCTCTCGAAAGGGGTAATGCCATCAGTGCAACTCGACCGATTCAATTTAACACCAGTAAACGGTCTTTGTAAAGTCCCTATAGTCCTCAGCTGCATTGTTTTTAGGCCATCTAGTTTACTCCCATTCGTGTTCATTATCTTTCATATTACTGTGCAAATTTAAAAGACTGGCATCAGCAGCTCCATTCGCATCCGCAAATTTCATGAAATATATACTTGCATTTACCAATCCCATATTTTGACATTTGATGCTACTCAAATATGAGGCCATTTTAGAATCTCAGATATTTCTTCACATATTTGAGCACATTATTCCATTATCAAAATATCAACAAACCAGTAGAGTGGACAATCTATCAGATGAAAGAATTATCACAAAAAATAATAAAAATTTGGTGGTGATAAAAAAAGACCTTCAAAGTATTGAGGTTGCAGAAGACACATTTGTACAATGAACAAATGAGATATTTCAAAATTTAAGATCTACTAGAGACACAGCTGGAAGTGCACAAAATAAAGGATAGAAAAGAAATAGATGCCTGTAAAAATAGTTCACGATGAAAAAGAGAATGAATTAAGGGGTGCATAATCAGATACTGGACAAAGTCTCACAAATTCTTCAAAACTGATTCCTCGTACATGATACGCTGTGCAGGGACTTATCCTTTCTGGATTCAAAACATTTTGACCATATGAAGAGCGTTAATTACAAGCTGAGTTATAGAGTCTAGATTCCCATTGGGAACACTGAAACACAACAACTGCCACTGGAAGATTGTAAGGTTAGAAGTAGAGGCGTGTGTGAGAATCCTGATAGTAACCTAGTTGTTTTCAAATAGAGATAGATCATTAGCAACTTTTCCTTTGGTAAAAAATTTCCACTATTTTATTATCAAAACTTAATAAATATTATTAGTTGTTAAGGAACAACCCTAGTTGGAAAAGCAGTATGCTATATGCCAACATGGAAAATAACCCAGAGAATAAATGAAACAAGGAAAAATGAGATATCTTAAGAGTAACATCATTAAAAGGAATATCTCATATTTAAACTGCAAAAACTTTAAAACAAGTGGAAGAGAAATAAGATAGAAAACTGTGCCAGAGTGTACCCTCAAGCAAGAGAAGTCTAACTCAAGACAGTGGAAGACCATGGTACAGAACAATGGTTTGATTTTGGAGTGTCCTTCTCCTAGAAGAGCTGCTTACCATAGCTAAAGAGTCTCTTCTAACCTTACCAAGAGGAAAGTGGCCACTGAATAATTACAGTGCAGTAAACCCTTTGATGAAGAAGAATTGTTTGGTAATCTGTGTTGTCAGGTGTATGAGGACAGAGGTGAATATGTAAAGAATTGGCCAGACTATCTGTTGTGTATGTTAAGGCAAAGGGAAAATGAACCGTAACCAGAGAGAGGTATAAAATCTAGCCAGTCAAACACCCTATTACTCTCTAGCTGTAGCATCTGAACAGGGGGCTGGTGCACTGTCAAACCTACTACCTACTTACCTACGTTGAATAGACTGAAGAAGACATGTGAAGTGAGAGACCAATTACTTTGGTCCTCAATAATGGCGTACATTTGTACAAACTTGTCTGGACTGTCCTTGTGAAGCACATTCATTGGAAGTATTTTTGCACATGATTCACCACCATAATAATACCTTCAGATCTCTATGCAATAAGAGTTGACTGATGTTGCTTAGTTTTGGTCATGTCTGCCGGCCCCCCCCCCCCAATACTAGCTGCTTTGGGAATGTCCTTTGATCATTTCTCTCTAGTAACATGTGCTGTAGCTTGTTGTTTGCTCCCCAAACTTGTTGTTTGCTCCCCCAATCCTTGCAAGATATTTTGGCTTTACAGTTTTAGCTTATATGTATGGCTAATGTGTAGCACTTGTAGCATACATTATTTTCCTTCAGTAGTTTTTTATTTTTTTTTTTTATGGACTTCTCTCTGAACTCACGATATTCGTTCAATTCATTTTCTAAAAATTTAAGGTTGTTTGTTAATTGTTAGCTTACGGACATTCATCTTACTGTTGAGTTGAGACATGCTCCGTGGGAAGGCCCCCTTTCCTGATAATTTAATATTCAACTCAAGGGCAAGTTCTGGGTCGTTACTTATCCAAGTCATTTCCTTGATAAACGAAGAAAATTCCTTGAAGGGAGGAAAGACAACATCATACAGGGATTTATACCTGGAAGCTCTCATCACCCACATCTCCTTAAGATGTGGGTGATAATTTACTGATGATAGGTTAGATAGTATAGTATTCTATTTCAGAAAGAATATCAGAAAGCTAGTACAGACGTTTGCTGTCTTCACTCGTAAGTTTTGGAAACTGAGCAAATCTGTTCTTGATATATGCTTCCACCTTCTTTGGCGTGCTGTAACACTCATCAAGTCTCTGCCAAAGTGTTTTTAAGCCCCTGCTAGGGTTGTCTGCGTTAGACAATGTTATACTAATGGCATGCTTTACCGACTCAGTTGCTAGCTATTTGACCAATAGATCCAATTGTTCAGAGTCCGACATATGCAGTTCCCCGATGTTGCACTTTAAACTTGCTTTCCATACGTGGTAGGCTTCTGTCTGATCATTAAAGTTACTTAGTCAAGATATTAATAAATTTAGCCTTTTACTAGTCAGCACGAGCAGCTTCCTGCTCAAGTTCTGATTTTCTGAACATAACTTGTTCTTTTAGTGTAGACTCTTGCTTAAGGATCCACCCGGCTAACGCTGTTTCTTAAAGACAGGTCTTTGACATTCATACCACTTAATAAGGTGACTTAGGACATCTCCAAACTGCATAGGATTTTCGCCTTTGAACTTTGGTTTAACGATTCTAGGGCGATTTATCCTGAAAATTAGTTTTTCGTATTCTATATCCTTCCCTGATACTTAATATTGAGACATGGGATTACTACCCAATAAAGACCTCCTGTTGGCCTCCAATAAAAGAGGGTTTTTATTAAGTAATTTCTCGGCCAGATATGAATTTTTTCATTATGGTAAAAAAGATAAACCCTATGAATCACGGAAAAAAAGCTAAGAAAAAAATATGAAAACAAAAATTGAAAAATTTTCACATCTGAATGTTTTATAATATCTCTCTAAGTTATATGCCAAATTTCAATGCTATATTTTGAAAACTAAAGAAGATGCAATTTGAAGGTTTATAAGTATAGTTTTGAGATACGGGCTATCAAAGTTTTTCTTTGTATTTTTTACAAAGACAATAATAATAAATTATGACTATTGGGAACTTTATATGTTTTTTTTTTGGGGGGGGGTGGATATTGATAATCCGAAACCATTTTATTTATCATGATTTAATCATAAATTAAGATCCCTCTGCTCAATATCCTGCTTCTTTAAGCAAGACGGTCACTCGTTCATCATCTCTCTCCTTCACGAACTCCTCTAATATCGCCAATATTACCCACTTCTGAACTCTTATTAGAGCGAATTTTTTTTTCATCCTTATGTTAGCAAGATGTTAAAATTATCTTTTCCTCCATAGCAGGTCTTCAAAACTATGGGAGAAGATAGAATTTTAAGGTCAAGAAGTAGTCTTGAGATAAGGGGGTTCAAAGATTTTCTTTATATTTTTACAAAGACAACATTAACAAATTAAGATTATTAGGAATTTCATGTTCGTTTTGGGATATCAATAAACCAAAACAATGTTACTCATCACAATTCAATCATGAATAAGGATCCCTTTGCTCAATATCTTGCTTTTTTGTGCGAGATAGTCGTTCCTTCATCATCTCTCTCCTTCACAAACTCTACTAACATTACCGACTCTACTAACATTACCGATATTACTCACTTCTGAGCTGTTATTAGGACGAGTTTTCTTCTTCCTTATGTTAGCATGGTGTTGAAATCATCTTTTCCTCTTTAGCATAATGAAATTCTTCCCGAAACCAATAAAAACAAGTGAATATCAGAAGTCAAACTCAAACCTCTACTCTCTATGAGGTGTGCTAGCAATGAAGGCCGAAGGGTGTGATTACCATGTAATACTTTGTCTTGTGACTCATGGAATCAATAAAGATACCATTGCTTAAAATTTGTTTTACATTGTAAAGCAATAATTATGAAAATTTACGATAACAAAAGAAATATTGTATTTTCTCGTAGGGATCAATGTTTGGGTTATCAGGTCACTTTTACTAATTGCCCTGTAATTTGGAAAGTAAGAGGAATATTGACAAAATATTACGTATACGCATTCTCCGCTACCATACAAAGCTCAATGAATTTTATTAGAATTTAGTGTTTTTCGTCCTCTACATACATATATTGGCATACCAGCCGGGCCTTTTAATGATTATAGTTTTTTTTTTCTGTATAGTCAGTTTTTGCCCCTGCGGCCTATGGTTTGGCATACTTTCTCTGTACTATAATTGTCAAGTCATATTCTTGAGAACTTCCACTTTCCGAAGTCCTGTTGATCTTTGATGATCTTGCCTTTTTATGTTTTTCTTTTATCAGATTGAATAGGTGATCCTGGACCAATTTAATGGCATGGTTCACTTTTGTTGAACGAATTTCTTTGAGAGATGTACATAGATTCATCCCTTTCACCGTAGTTATCTACCAGACTTTGATATCAGTTGCAGGACAGTGGGAGGTTTTCCTGAGATGTGAGAAAAAAAAATGGATGTCGTTAGGTGGTATTCTTACCTCCATTAACTTAAGTTGTATTTCTGACTAGAGGTCCTCTAGTTGTTGACAAAATTTGTCACGCCTCTCAAGGAGGGCTACCTGACCTTTTTATGAGACTTTATATTTGTGTGGTCTCAGGCTGAGCTTCTGGAATTTAATCTGACAGATTAGTACCAATCTCTAGTCTTTTGACTCTTCAGGATTCTGTTCCTATTGGTCCATGATAACAGTTACTTGTTGATTAATGACCAACAGTTAACACTGGCCAAACAATTGTCCAACTTTGGCCCAACGCTCTATTGCTATCTGTTAGACAAGCTTTGTTGCGTAGTGTCTTTTTTGAAGCTACAAACGGTTTTGTTGACAGAACTAGTGCAGTATATTACATCCAGGTTGTAGTTTTTTCAGTTTACTGGCGAAATCCAAGAAGTTTATACCGCTGACTTAGCAGAAACAAATAAGTTTATCAGGAGAGGGTTTTATTATTCTTTACCAATTAAAGATGGTAAAAAACTGAAGAATACAAAATTAAAACAAGTTTGCAATGTGATAAAACATATAAATATAGTCAGAAAGTTTTGAAAATGCCCCAACAAGGCCATGGAAGTAGAGTTTCCAAAGTACAAATAATTTGTAAAAGAAACAGCAGAAACTTCATATAAGTATAAGAAATAATTCGATATTTATAAAATTTCACATGAAAACAAAACTAAAAATGTTACTACAGTTATATACGCTGTGGTTAGCCACAAATTGTGTCACCAAACAATTTATCCTGTAGATATTCTATAGGGCAGTATTCCTGTATGTAGGTTACACTATTATACAGCCAATATAAGCGAAACTAGTCTCCAGAGAAGTAAGTGTATAAAACTTTTCGAGGACTTTTCCTAGTCTGACAAAGACCAGAAGCCTTTATCCTCCAGAAACTTAAACCTGTCACAACACATTTACAGCCGTAAGCACAATTAAAGAATATAGATAGATAATAATGAACACTGGCTCCAAACAGTGTTTACAAAATACTCCAAATATCAATGAATAACATTTTCAAGTTAAAAATTTACGCAATATACAGTGGGGTTTTATAAAAAAAAAAAAAAAAAAAAGAGAGAGAGAGAGAGAGAGAGAGAGAGAGAGAGAGAGAGAGAGAGAGAGAGAGAGAGAGAGAGAGAGAGAGAGAGCTGTTCCATTTTCAACTAGGTTAAGAGGACATTTGTTTGTCAAAATCGACTATTCCTATAAATGCTGAAGTAGTAAAACAGATTTATAATATTTAACATACTTTCCAATCTTTTGATCCATCAAAATGTCACTACTATCGTACTATAGAGCAAACTTCCTCTCTGTCGGAAAACAATTATATATGATTAAATGGACGAAGTCCAGTACTTTTATGAATATCGGTATGATCCCTATACACAGAAACATGAAAAACGAAATTCCTTGCATTTCCTTGATATAAAAACCGAGGTCCATTTCCAAATCATTCTAGATATCCAAAACACTCCAAAAACAAGATACATGATGTAGTTGATACTGATAGAGGACAAGAAATATATGCATATATCAGAAAATTGTTTTTTAGTTTTGTTTAAATTCTTTCAACCAAAAATGCAAAGAAACATAGTTGTAGGAGTGAAAATAACTGGTAAATCAATTGGAATGCAAGTTGTCACAGTAACAGATGTATCATTTATGTCTGGAAAAACATCAAGGAGCATTCCTCCTTTCTTCATACAAAGTTCATACAGAGTATAAAGAATTATAATGACTTTCATATTCAGTTAGAAGTACAGTATAACAAAGAGAAATTTCAGAGAATGGCATAAATCATGATTAAAGGTAAGGGACAGACTCCTCTTCAACTACAATAGATCACTAACAGTATCTAAAATTAGATTAGAAAAGGATACTGAGTGGTACACGTGCACAACATGAACACAATTTTTTTTAAATAATGTTAATAAAGTTTGGCGAAGTTTTTGAAGAAAATTAGATACAATAGAAACGGCAAATGCTATTTTACTGTTGAAGCTATACTATGATAATTATTTTTTGCCTAAGATCAGTGCTATGTGATTTAAAAAGTGCAGTTGCACAGAAATCAGATCATAAAATGAGGTATCATGGGAGAAAGTTACCTATACAGATTGGTTATACCACTAGTAGCTATTTTAAAGGAAAATGACCTGGCAAGGTTACGCGGAGATTGCAAGGTAACATTAAATCTAAAGCGTCAGGTTGCTCACCTATGTCAGAATGTACTTCATTAAATTTAATCTTAGAAAAGCATTTAAACAGCTCCCATGGGGGAAAATTCACATGAAATAAGTACAGCAAATATATCCTTGGGTTTGTATTTACTAAAAAGACTCATAAGGAATAGCTAGCAGTCAGGCAATCTAGAAGCAGACTTTGGATAAATATTTTGCAGATATGTTAATAGTATTTATATTCAAAGTTGATAGTTTAGTCTTTGCTAATAATGGTATAGAATATAAAGGGAGATTGTGGGCAGTTCGGAAGAAGTTAAAGGAATGTAATATTAAAGTAAACAAGAGCAAATGTAATTTCGTAGTTAAAACAGCTGAATACTTAAGATTTTTTTTCATTAATAGAATGGGTAATCAATTTTACAATCACTGTAAATCTGGTTGAATAAGGATGCATAGTGAAAGTGGAAAACAAATGTCAAGAATCTTTTGGAAGAATCAAAGAGGAAATTACACCACCTTCAATCAAAATACAATAACAACTGGATTTACTTGTTGAATGTGTATTTGTCGCATCAAATATAGGTTTAGCAGTAGTACTAGTACAAATAATGCAAGATGGAACAGAAAAAGAAATATTATAATAAGTTCTAGAATTTTTAACAATGTATAAAAAATACATCACAAACGAAAGAAAGTTTTAACACTACTGAATGCGTCATTTATTTCATATCTTTATGGTAGGAAAAAAGTTCTCTTTCGTTACAGGACCGAAATCTGTTTTGGGAATATTGAGTCCTAAAACAAGAAGGTAGGTAGGTAGCAGTAGGAGTGTAGACCTACAATAGAGATGAGTAATGCAGATGCATTGTCTATATTACCAGTAGACAAAGCTCCAGAAGAATGTGAAGGCAATATTCTTTTAGTTTCAGTAAAGGATTTACCATTTATAGAAGAGTATTGCTCAATGTACATAGGACCACCCAGTACTTGCAAAAGTGTTAGAGTTTGATCACAGGAAGGGAATTACCGGCAAAAGATGAAGGATATAAACCATATGAAGTATTTTGAGGAAGATTTTATACGAAATATATGCAGAAAACCAAGACATAGGCTGCTCAAATTCTATAGCTAGGACTTTTGTATGGTAGCTAGGTGTAGACAAGGGCATTAAAGTTTTTTTTAGGAATCTTATGATTTGTGTTATGCAACAAAAGAAGCCCGTAAAATAAGAATGAACCTGTTGAAGTTTCCCATGTATCCATGGCAACAATTGCACATATATTGTTCAGGTCTTTCATTCTTAACAATTGTGGATGCATACATTAACTGTCTAGAAGTAATTACAATGTAGAAAACAATATTAAATGCAAATATACGGTATGTATGTGAATTGCAACAAAACGTTCTTTTAAATAGGATTGTGACAGTTCAGCATACATAAGTTTAAACAATTTTGTAATGTAAATGGTATATAACATATACTTTCTGCAGCATATCATCCATTTACAAATGGAAAACCAGGAATTGTTCAAACCTTTAAGCATAACGTGAAGCGTAGGCAATCTAATTTGGGCAGTATATTTTCTCATGTATCAAAGTTCTTATTGTTGTGTAAAACAACTGCACATAGTATTACCGGTGTGAAACCATAAAACTTTTTGATGGTGAAGAAGATTAGGAGTAAGTTCGATATGATGTATCCCAAATAAAACAGAAAAAAAATATAAACATCATGATGTAAAACATCATGTTGAAAAATGCAACCATTAATCATAAATCAGGTATATGTTCAATAAGATGTTCATCCATCAAATGTACTTTCAGATTCTATTCTTATACTAATTCAGAATGATGTTAGAAAGCTTCCCAATAGGATAAAAAGAGAGAAGTCTCCTGAAAGATTAAATCTTAAAACTTTTTGTACACGATAAAGTAGAAAAGGAGGATACGGATATGTATTCCACTTGTAAGGTGTCGTAAGTATTGTATAAATCTTATGTAACGACATAAAACTACTTATACCCAGAGCAGCATCATTGCATTGGTATGAATATCACTTTAATTATATAAGTGTTCATATGTAACGTTGCATATATACCTCAGTATTAGATTTTGTATAAACTACCTCAAGATAAGTATAACTCCAATACAGTATATCCAGTAATGATAATAGATTCTTTTATACGTTTATACTGATTCGCTTTTTTTATGTTGAATTGATTATATTTTATTGTTTACATGGCATTAGTGACTAAGTCAGCAAGCATAGTATTAGCACAGACTCTAACATATACGATGTAATATCCTACAAATGAATTAACTGACAAACTACAAACGACATCTTTAATTCACTAAGAATACATTTTTTACTTCGAGACCAGGAATTCAAATGATCACACCATTAATACCCTAACATTGCAGGTCAGCACAACTGTATCAAGCCACAGTTTTGATAACATTAACCATCCTCTGTATCCTTCCAAGATGACAGTAGTTGCATTTTGGTAAGAGCCATCAATTTTGAAAACCCCCCATGCCGAGAGCCATTAGTTTCCGTTATGTTGTTATTGCCGAGAGCCGTCATACCAATGACCTCCATGAAAAGTGTCTACCTAGAGCCCTCATAACAATGACCTCCAAGAAAAGTGTCTGCCGAGAGCCCTCATACCAATGACCTCCACGAAAAGTGTCTGCCAAGAGCCCTCATTTTCCGTTAAGGGTATCCTGGAAGGTGAGTGGGTTTTAAATTTGTGATTTGTTTACAAATAGATGGTTCAAAGTAATTTTTTCCTTTGCTGAGAGTCCTCAGTTCAATGAGCTCCATGAAAAGCATCTGCCGAGAACCATCAGTTTCCGTTATGATAACCCGTGATAAACATGGGTTTTAAATTGCAGTTTTGTTTACATAAATGGGTCAAGGTCTTTTGCATCTTTACCAACAGAAATGAGTAGGCTATATATGAAAGTTATTGTTTTTATCTATTAATGCATCCGGGCACACTTCCATTATGAGGGTACATAACTACGTCACTGGGTCCAAATTCAGGTGTTTGTTTGCAAATATTGTGTTCAAGGCTGGCGATGTTTGGCTGCCAATGTATGGCTGGCGATGTTTGGCTGGTGATGATTGTTGGTCAATGGTGCATGTAGTATATGCAAAGGTCATTGTTCAGTTTCCGTTATGAGAGTACGTTCCATGTGACTGTGGACGAACTCTGTTGTTACAAATATTAGGTTAAAGAGATTTTTTTCTTCAATAACAAAAACACAATAAGGCATGCAGTTGTGTGCAAACATAAAAAAATAAAAATAAAAAAAATGTTGCCCACGGCTCTGGTATTAGGCCTAAAACTCCAGCAACCTTCTTACGCCACTGGGTGGTGACGTCTACATTTCATTCTAGCTAGGCGTATAAAAAAACTGAAGCATTGCAGATCATATTTGGGGACATCTAAAAAAATGTGTAGCATCCTCACTCCTAAAACCAAAATTCCCCCCTTCTCTCTCTCTCTCTCTCTCTCTCTCTCTCTCTCTCTCTCTCTCTCTCTCTCTCTCTCTCTCTCTCTCTCTCTCTCTCTGTCGATATAAAGTATAACGTAACACCTACATACGTGGATTGTAAAAAAAAACGTATTACAGATTAGTCTTCTTTTATTTATAGGAAGCATACAAAAGAAAAATAAAATAACATTCCATGAATAGTGACATACCATTTAGTGGGGACAATCTTACACTAACAAACTTTCATTTTTATCAGAAACAGAAATTTTATACGCTTAAAATCTATAGAAAAACTTTTATTAATGACCTCTTATCACCTTGCAAATACTCATTGAAAACTCAGGTTTTGTATATTTCTAGATGTACTAGTACGTACATATGTTGGTGTGGTACTGTTATAAACACACATTATGGTTCCAATCAAATGTCTCTTCAATGTGCTATGTATTTTTAGACTTGAAGGTTACTTCTTCTTAATAAGTCTAAGTAAGTTAACTTTTGAAACAGTTTTGCTTGAGTTTATATGGGCGAAGGACGATGTCGTCATTTTCTCTCTCTCTCTCTCTCTGGTTTGCGAGAGTTTAGCTGTTTGGGTGAATGTTTTTGGTCTGATTTCCCGTCGTAATGTTGAATGTGGTGCTTCCTGGATATGATTCTTGAATGTTTAACAAACATTGATAAAGTTGAATGTCAGTCCTTCGTTTTCCTAAGATGTTGATTGAAGATCCAGTTCCTCAGTTTGTATAATATTTATAGTTGATATTCGATGCGTTCCTTCCTCCGGTGGACGTAGATACTTCGTCAAAATTGAAGATTCATTACTGTTGTAACTGCAAAGTATTACAGTTTAAATTGCTGGTTCTTAAAACTGATTCTCTGGTTATTAAAGTTGATTAGCTGGTTCTTATAATTTAATCGCTGCCACCAATTGTTTGTGTGGTACTGTTATAAACAAACATTATGGTTCCAATCAAATGTCTCTTCAATGTGCTATGTATTTTTAAACTTGAAGGTTACTTCTTCTTAATAAGTCTAAGTAAGTTAACTTTTAAAACAGTTTATTAGCAGCTCAATCACAGGAGTATAGATGGTTTGGTCGGATGACCATTCCGTATGAGATGTTGACAAGAACTAACTAAAATATCATGCGTTGATGATAATGTATACTTAGTTATCTCAGCATTTATGTAAATATGTAAACACAACATTAATACAGGAAGCCATCTAGATCCGGTGACACACTCAACTCTTTCTCACGGTATAATTTGTATTGTGTTTACTCTTCATGAAAAATGTTACATTGCAAAGGTTTGGCTTTTGCATCCTATTTATGACTGACTTGGCGTTTCTCACACTCCTCCTATCTTCTCCATTGATCCCTTGGGTCAGGGATATAATCATGTAATTTACAAACATTACATTAGCTCGGACAGCTACCTTCAATTTAAAATATGTTTACTAGGAGTGTCACTGGATATATATATAATTTTTTTTTAACTTTAGCCATAAACAAGTGATTAAGGATGAATGTTCAAATAGGTAAATTTAAAAAAAAATACATACCTAACAGACATTGTCAAAAACAGAGGAAAATGCATGGAAGATACAGATTATTATATGGTACATTGCTAGCAAATGATTATATGGTACCCCCAAAAAAATACTGATGTAAATATGATTCGGTAACTTGTTAAAGAATAGTTGTCACCTTTGTCAAAAATACAGATTATTATAATACGGTAACTGATAAGAATATTTGTTACCTTGGTAAAGATATAATTTCAGTGCACAAACAAAAATTCCTGGTACGTACACGCACCACGGTTTCGTATATTTATATATAGGGCTTATATACTTTATTAGATGCCCATAGATACTTTATGTTAACATTTAGGGCTTATATATTGTATTAGGTGCCCAAAAAATGATTTTTTTTTTTTTAAATGTTTTCAAAATGCAAATGTCTTATAGTCTCTTCAACTACATATTACTAGCGTACTGACCGCTTTTCGTGCACAACACTATTCCAAACAATTTTACTCCTGCGAGCGAATGAAAGAGACAATTTCAAACGGCTCTAAATTGAATTTTTCTCAAAAATAAGTCAGGAGTGTTGTCTGGACATGGCTAAACGTTCTGTTTGAGGTCCATCTGTCTATGCCTTAACCTACGCCAAACAAAGATGTTAACGGCGATAAATATCATCACCGTAACGCTGATTGCTGCTAGGAACACGTAGAAACGAAGATCTGCATAAGTCGGCGACGGGTGGTCAATCTCGGTTAACTTCATCAACCGCTTAGCCACTCTTGCGTTGTATGGGAGAGGTAAAGATGGGATTGTAGTGGACCACGTGAAATTCGCGAAGTAGGCCCGTTCTCTGATGATAGTGTTAATTCCTCGGACCGTGTAATTCGTGGACGTACCGATGCAACCATCTGCTGCAACGAAGATTTGGGAATAGGACGTGGATCCATCCGGGCATGATACATTGAAGCCGGCCTTGTCGTATCGTATCCACGAGCCGTTGTTCAGTCTGTAATTGAACTTATTATCGTCAAAGGGATAAAGTTTTTCCATGAATCCATGAATCCATTGATTTTTTATGGAATTCAAAGGAGTCAGCTGTACATATTTTCTTATTCATTGCGTCTGAACAGTGAGTTAATTTATTTAAGTCTTTAATGACCGTATATGTTTCCTTATCAGGGGAAATCAATACGTGTCCGGTCAAACTGGATATTGCTGGCCTTGAGTTATTTGTCATGAAAGTCGGAAATGGTGATATCTTGTATGATTGCCAGGCATCGGAAGAATCAAAGGGAATTGTAATTATAATCCTATAATTTTCAATGCTCACTGTAATTAGGCTGTAATAAAATTCTAACCTATGTGCGTCTAACAAAGGAATATAACCTATTCTCTCCCGTCCGTTCTCCAGAACTAACGTTAAGTCTTTTATCGGCAACAAATGCGGCGAGAGAACACCTTTAGTCGCTAACGTAATAGCTTCCACATAGTCTTTTGATTTTTCAATGAAATGTGCAATTTTATTATGTATATGATCTATTTTTGAATAAATATACATTAACGTTGCCAACAAGTCTTGTACTTCCATAATCTGACTGATATTATTAGAATGTTCGTTCACCAAACTCATAATTTGATTGATAGAAGTTAACTGATTCCTTAGTTCTGATAAAACTAATTCGTTTTCATGTGTTAAAAACTCAATTTTCTTATTTTGATTACTAATTTTAAGACGATTTGAAATCCCTAAGCCTAAACTTGCAACAGATCCAAAGATGTTTAGTGTAGCAAAAATAAACGGGTTACGTTTTTCAAGGTTAGTGTGTCTTACTGTCCACATCAAAAGGTCACGAGCCAAAGATTCTGCATCGTAAGTCTTATTTTGCAAGTCTTGGGATAGCATCTCGGCCACTTTTAGTGTCGGGGCAAGCAAACTCTCTGTATTAAAAGGAAAGCGTCTTTTATGCATTTCATTTAATGAAGTAGCAAACCTTGAAATGTCGCTCTTTAAGCTAGTGACGTCATTCTCTGGAAGAAAAATTGCTCGCATGCGTACTTCTATAACTATATTACTTGCAGTAATAAATACGTCTTCTGTTCCCTCTACTATAGTGCCATATTTAAAATCTATACTTTTAGTTTGGTGCTCTTCCCACACGAGAAAAATGTCTGAACGAACAATATCACTCCTAACAATGAAAACTTCATCTTGGAAACCTGTAACGAGAAAAATATATGCAATTACTCCTGTATTAAGAAGAAAAAAATGTTAACATATAAGTTTCATAGATAAAAATTTAAAAAAAAAATTCCCTCACTTCCTTCCCTCCTATTTTAATTTCTTATTATAGCCAATGGTACAATTCTCTCATCAGTGGGTTGGGATACGTTTTGATCTCTAAATCTATTGGCCGTTAATGTTTCCAAAATGTTAAATGGGCCTTCAAACTTAGGTGTTAGTTTATAATTGAGTCCTTTACGTACATTTACCTGTATGTATACATTATCACCCACGGTATATGTTTTAGTTGGCTTCGCTATTTTATCATGATTCCTTTTCATTATGATTTGTAATTCTTCTAAATTCTTTCGAAGGATATCAAAACAACTTTTGCTTGCATTTATACATTCTTTTAAAGGATTTGATAAATTAGTTGTAGGCATTAATACATGGAAAGGCGTTCTAACTGGGGTACCATACAATGCCTCGTGCGGCGACATTTTAATTGATATATGATATGAGTGATTCAGAGTACTTAGTACTGCAGGTATTGCAATATCCCAGTTGGGGTCTGATCCCCCTAGTGTTAACCCTGGATAGGTACGGTGGGTCGTTTGCGACCCCGAGCGTCAAAAAAAAACAGGTTTTTCTCACGTGACTCACCCCTGTGACTGAATTTGTGGGTGATCGACCTGCAGGAGGTGTCTCCCCTACACGCTCTAGTAGTGTCCAGATGTGCATTGCTGTAGCTGTACTCCTTCCCCGATTTCTGAGACGCGTCGGGGTCGTTCGCGTCCGAGTTTACCCTTCTGAGGTAGTTTGCATAATTATCAAAGTTATTACGTATTATGAAATTGTCGTAGAATGGTGCAACTTGTATAGGTTATCAGTTGTGGAAAGTCTTGGTGGATTGTTTGGCTACCATGTGCATGTTTTTTTTTTTAGTTAAAATGTCGTTCATCACCACGAGGACCATTTTACCGCGAGTGCCCCTTTTTCATTTTTTTTCATTTTTTTGCCAAGTCATTTTTCCGTAAGATATTGCCAAATAGTGTCGTAAAACTTTTGCTTGTTTAGTGTTGGAAAGTGTGTCTAGATGATCTGGCTACCCATGCATGACTTTGTTTTTGTCAGATACGACGTAGTTATTGGTATATTGGGTATTTAACTGCGGTTACCAATTTCTGTTTTTTTTTCAATATTTGTAAAAATTACTACGTAGTAAGGAATTGCCGTATATTATTCATTTTTTTTTCATGTTTATGTGTTAGAAAGTGTGCCTTGATGGTTGGGCTAACACGTGCATGTCTTTTTTTTTATCTGAGATGTCGTATATTAGAAGGTCGGGCATTTTACCGCGAGTGTCCCTTTTTAATTTTTTTTAATTTTTTTGCCAAGTCATTTTTCCGTAAGATATTGCGAAATAGTGTCGTAAAACTTTTGCTTTTTTAATGTTGGAAAGTGTTTCTAGATGATCTGGCTACCCATGCGTGATTTTGTTTTTGTCAGATACGACGTAGTTATTGGTATATTGGGTATTTAACTGCGGTTACCAATTTCTGTTTTTTTTTCAATATTTGTAAAAATTTACTACGTAGTAAGGAATTGCCGTATATTATTGATTTTTTTTCATGTTTATGTGTTAGAAAGTGTGCCTTGATGGTATGGTTGGGCTAACACGTGCATGTCTTTTTTTTTTATCTGAGATGCCGTACATTAGAATGTTGGGCATTTTTCCGCGAGTGCCCCTTTTCATTTGTTTTGCATTTTTTTGCTTAGTCATGTTACCGTAAGGAATTGGCAAGTAGTGTCGCAAAACTTATATTTTTATAGTGTTGGAAAGTGTTTCTAGATGATCTGGCTACCCATGCCTATTTTTTTTTTAGCCAGATATGGCGTATATATAAGTATGTGTTCGATTTTCCTGTGATTGCCATTTTTTCGTTTTTTCCCATTTCTTTCAAAATTACTACGTACTAAGGAACTATCACAGAGTAATATTTCATTTATATGTTTATTTGTCGGAAAATATGCCTTGATGGTTTGCCTAGCACGTGGCTGAAATTTTTTTTTTCTGAAATGCCGTATATTAGAATGGCCATTTTTCCACGAGTGCCCCTTTTTATTTGTTTTGCATTTTTTTGCTTAGTCATGTTACCGTAAGGAATTGGCAAGTAGTGTCGCAAAACTTATATTTTTATAGTGTTGGAAAGTGTTTCTAGATGATCTGGCTACCCATACCTATCTTTTTTTTAGCCAGATATGACGTATATATAGGTATGTGTTCGATTTTCCGGTGATTGCCATTTTTTCGTTTTTTCCCAATTCTTTCAAAATTACTACGTACTAAGGAACTATCACAGAGTAATGATTCCTCTAGATGTTTATTTGTCGGAAAATTTTGTTTACTTTTTTTTTGATTGAATATCATCAAATTTTTTTAGCTAAAATATTGTTTTACATTTTTTTTTCGATTTTATTTCCCTTCAAAAAAAATTTTTTGGGTCAGAATTTTAATTTTATAATCGTAAAATAATCGAAAATTATCCAGCAACCCACCATACAATTTTTATGCATATCCAATAATAATTAGATTAGTAAATAACACCTTGAAATTGACATACCCTTCCTACATTTCAAGTGGCAGATTAGGGAGTCTGAGTCAGTGTGGTTGGCGGCCATTTTGTGGACATATCCGAAAGCGTAAGCTGCCCTATCTATATATATTCTTGTTCCCTATAGAATTTGTGATATTTTGGTATATTTTTACCTGCATAAATATCATATTATATATTAAATATATGTATTTTTTTACGAAATTTCCAAGTACTCAAAAAATTACCTTTAGATATGGCCCCTGATATAAATGTAATTTACAAAATAATGAAGATTTTTTTACATATTTCTATTTTAGGATAACATATGTTTATTCCCTAAAAAAATTAGCCACTTCCTATTTCATTTGGGTACCCAAAAAAATTCATGAAATTTGGACAATTTTTTTTGGCCAAAAAAAGTTACCCTTTTTTTCTCATTTCAGATCTTCACCTCCATGGGTCTGACTTCATCCAAAATACATCAAGATGTGTCCTAAACATTCAAGAATCAATTCCTAAAAGGATTTGTGTATATATGTATAAACTTTTTTTTTATGAATTTTTATGTCAGGTCTTTTTTTTTCTACTTAATTTTTTAAAATATTTATAATAAATAGTTTTTCTGCAGATGAGTAGTATTTATCTTTACAGTTGTTTTAAGCATTCATTGAAGTTTTTTTTGGCAAAAGAAAAAAGGAGGTTACTGCAAAAACTGATTTTTCAAGAATTTTTTTTGGCGTCGGGGTTGTTCGCGTCCGAGTATACCCTTAAAGGGGTGTCCGAGGACCGTACCTATCCAGGGTTAATCTTAATATGTTTAAAACCTTCCTATTCGCTCTTTCCACTAGCCCATTCGACTCTGGGTGATAGATCATGGTATTGATTTTCTTAATGCTAAGGAATTCACACAATGAGGTAAGGAAATGATTATTAAATTCTCCACCCGAGTCTGAGATTATCATGTGTGGAATTCCATGTTTACAAATGTAACACTCGTAAAACTTCCTAGCACATTCAATCGCAGTTTTAGTTTTAAGCCCTATTAGTTCTGTATATCGTTTCAAAGCATCTACAATTCCTAAGAGGTGCTTATTTCCTCTGTCTGACTCGTAAAATCCTGTTAATAAATCTAAATGTATCCTTTCAAAGGGTTGGTTGGGCACGGGATAAGCCCATAGGCTGACAGGTGTTTTCATGTGACCCCTAGGCTGACAGGTGTTTTCGTGTGACCTTTGTTTTCCTGACAAGCGCGACAATTAGCTATGTGTTTTTTTATATCTGTAAGCATCGAATACCAATAAAACAATGATTTGGCTTTCTGTGACATTATGGAGAACCCCGGGTGTCCATGCAATGGATTTGCATGCAACCAATTCAGGACAGTGGATATAAGTGAGATTGGAACCACTACCAGGTCGTTAGTCACATGTGGTGTATTGCGGGTTTTCCTTGTCATTGATCTACACAGAATATTGTCTTTGATTATATAATTCTGCTGTGTATACTTTATATATTCCTTTTCCTTACGATTTCCTTCCAAAGCATTTATAATTTTTTCTAATTTCTGATCTTTTCTTTGCTCAGTCTGTAATAATTCAGCGCTCCAGCCCAGATCATCCTGTTCAGATACAGTTTTAACAATAGGCATGGATGTTGATATATCTATTAATTCAGCTAATGGCTCCGTACAAGATGACACGGGGTTGCGTGATAATGCATCAGCAATGATATTTGCTTTCCCTACTAAATACCCGATTCTCGCGCCAAAGTCTTGAATGATCAAATGTCACCGAGTTTGTTTGGGGCTGTGACTAAAGCCTTTAAAGAAGTCGGTTAGGGGTTTATGATCAGTAAGAACCTTGATGGGATAACCGTATATTATGAACTTAAAATGCACTAGTGAATTAACAATAGCTAGCCCTTCCTTGTCTATTACTGCAAACTTACTTTCGAAAGTTCTTAGTTTTCGTGAATAAAAAGCTATCGGGAAAAACTATTTTTCATATTGCTGAAGCAATACCCCACCTACTTCTAAGTCTGAGGCGTCTGTTGCAATGAAGAATTCCTTACCGAAGTCAGGAAATTTTAAGATAGGAGAACTACACAGTTCATCTTTCAAGGTATTAAATGCCTGTTGATGCTGCTCAGATCATATGAAATCTACGCCCTTCTTCGTAAGAACAGTTAGGGGAGCGGCTATTATTGAATAATTGAGTATAAAACGCCTGTAATATCCACTACACCCCAGAAATTGCTGTATTCCCTTGACATTTGTAGGTATCGGAAAGTTACGGATAGCCGACACCTTATCGTGGACTACTTTAACACCTTGGCTAAACACCGTAAAACCTAAATAGACTACTTCTGTCTTGAAAAATTCCCGTTTACTAATCTTTACTCTTAAGGTATGTTGTCTTAGTCTCTGTAGTACTAGTTCTAATTTATGTAGATGTTCTTCTAAGGTATTGGAAAAGATTACAAGGTCATCCATATTGGCATACAATATATCCCCTAGCAAGTCTCCAAACACTATGTTAATCATTCTTGTAAATGTTATGGGAGCACAACGTAAACCAAAAGGCATACGTAAAAATTCATAATTTCCCCTGGCTGTGCTGAAGGCAGTGTATGGGATACTATTTTCTTCTAATGATATCTGGTGAAAGCCTTCAAGTAAGTCCAAACTGGTAAAATATTTATTCTGACCTAACAAAGATAAAATATCGTCAGTACATGGCACTGGGAATCGATCAGGGATCGTTCCCTCATTTAGGCGACGGAAATCTACGCAGGTACGCCATGTTCGATCTTTTTTCGGTACAACTATTAATGGAAAATTATAAGGGCTGTTTGATTTCCTAATGACTCCTTCTTCTAGCATTATACCTACTTCATCATTCATCTCATTCTGGAATTTCATAGGGAGTCTGTACGAGGGTACATAGATAATTTTCTGCTTGTCCTTTAACCTTATCTGATGTTCGATAACATCTGTTTTTCCTAAGGATCCATCTGTAGTGGAGAAAACATCATGATATTCAGTTAAAAGTCCAAAAAATTTCTGCTGAATTTCTTCTTCTTGAATGTCTTTTTTTATTTTATTTTTAATAGATTGCAAAAGGGATTCATCCGCAACTGATTGAGCGTGATTGATTTCGGCGACGGTAAGAATACGATGTTTATAAACTTCTACATCCAAGATATGTTGATTTTTGTGAATTAATAAAGTGGTACTTAAATGATTACAGACTTCAATATTACATTGTTGTTGTAAGCCTACTGTATAAATAGCTTGTGTGACGGACAATCCATTAGTTTTCAAAGTGTCGGAAAGGATTAATATTTCAGATCCCGGTAACGTTTTCTTTACTTGCACTATCAAATTCGAAGTTACATGCGCCTCGATAGATTGCGTGCAAGATGATATTACGGGTGAATGATATTACGGGTGAACGAGAATTCTGTTGGGTCGCGTATATTATTTCTTTATTAATGAGACAAGTTATTGGTTCTTCAACGTACGTCACTGTTTTATTTGTCGTCTCCTTTTTATCCAAAACTGATTTTAAGTTATTAGAAGACATAGAATTTTCCTTTGATATACACGCCGTGCTTGGCAGGGGCTAAGATAATGTTTTGATTGCCCATAGACGGGTATCCTATGATTACAGCTGGATACATATCAATATTTTGTACAACAACAAAGGTATCGGCCAACGTGCGCTTACCGACCTTGTACTGAACATGAGTTACGCCTATTACATTTAATTCATTATTTCCTATACCCGAGAGCTTTACTCTGGACTTCTCTATAGGGAAGTTCGAAAACAACAAATGATGTGTCCTCAAATCCATGATATTACGTGGACTACCAGATTCAAAAAATAATGTAAAGGATCGGTGTTTTAAATTTACAGCATTTAATGTTGGTCGTAACTCATTTTGACTTATTATTGTGTGAATTTGTTGAAAATCTACGGGAGCATGCACTGATTTATTTGATTCGGTCGTGTGTTTCATAGGAAAATCTATTGCCTCACAATGATCTGATAAACATTAAATGGATTATTTAATACTACTGATGTTGATATGGATGACCCAACATCACTCTCTTCCCCATTGGAGTTAATTATGTGGTATTTGCTTTGCTCTGCATATTTTGAAAATTAGTCTGACCTTGCGAGTTCTGGCTAGACGGCCCACGATCAGAGTTATTTGAAGAACTGTTTGTTTGTTTTTGATTTTGAACTGCATTGACGTTTGACTGTTTCTTCTTATTGAACTGAGGATTTTTCTTTTTATTTCCATAGGGAATTGACTGTGGAATTGACTGTGTATTTCTAGGATTCTGATGTTGATTACGCGAGTAGCATTGACTATATGAATGAGTTGAACTATTATGTAACGAACAATATCGCGTTCTGCAGTCTGCTATCAAGTGACCTTGACGTTTGCAATTATAACGCGTCATTCCTGCAACTTGACTCTTATTAACTACGTTTACTTGTTATGGCTTAGTTTCATTTTTTACAAAACTTGTGTAAACAAGGGATCACTATCAGTACACTTAGACGTGTTTCTTTATTTGTTTATACACATCCAATTCTGTACTTTCGGGCGTTAACTTTTTATCAAAACACCGCACTAAAGCTTCTGGCAACATAAGTGTCATACATGTTAAATACATTAATCGTAAGAAATCTTTTACGGAGATGTTATCTCTAGTAACCAAAATGAAATTACCGAAAATATCGTGATACTCGTTTAGCCTATCGGCAATGAGAGCTGCTCTCTCTATAATATTAAGCTGATTCAAAGTGGCTTGATTAAGTGTATTTCTTAATGTTAAAACTACATCTAAGGCTTCCTCACCGCCATAGATTGCACGTAGCCTAACTTTGAAATCATCCCATGTAACTGCCTCTTGAAATGAAACTCCCCTCAAGTACGCACTCGCATCTCCTTTAGAAAAGTCTATAAAACTTTTAGCTTCTTGTAATTGTACAAATGGGTCTATGATTTGTTTACTATTTAAGTGAGCGTCGACGGAAGAAATCCAAGACTCGACATTCTGAGGTAAGAACCCATTGACCCGACCTTGAAAAGGAAGGATAGCTGAACGTGCATTTACTAGTGTTACAATGGGAGCGGGGTTACTATGTCCTGGGGTGGGGTTACTCGGACTCACAGGAGGCTTCATGTTTACTTTACTTTTTTTTCTATCTCTACGACTCCTTGCAATCCTATCAAAATCTCTATATGAATACAGACGTTCACTGCGTAAACGCATAAGCACTATACAATAAAGATATGTTGCATATTATAACATAATTCCCCAAAACAATGATACTAATATAAAGATATTTCCCGAGAACTTCTGAAAGAAAACGGAATTAGCACAGAGGAAAAAAAAAATTCTAGACGAGAATTCGAAGTTGAATACAGTTTCCTTTAATGAAAGAAAAAATAAAGATTTGCAAACAACTCACCCCAGCAATAATGGACGATCGACTCGTGATAGCAACACTTCACTGTCTAAAACTGAAATGAATAAAGAAATGTACTTAGCTTGAGTTTATATGGGCGAAGGGCGATGTCGTCATTTCCTCTCTCTCTCTCTCTCTCTGGTTTGCGAGAGTTTAGCTGTTTGGGTGAATGTTTTCGGTCTGATTTCCCCATCGTAATGTTGAATGTGGTGCTTCCTGGATATGATTCTTGAATGTTTAATAAACGTTGATAAAGTTGAATGTCAGTTCTTCGTTTTCTTAAGATGTTGATTGAAGATCCAGTTCCTCAGTTTGTATAATATTTATAGTTGATATTCGATGCGTTCCTTCCTTCGGTGGACGTAGATACTTCGTCAAAATTGTAGATTCATTACTGTTGTAACTGCAAAGTATTACAGTTTAAATTGCTGGTTCTTAAAGTTGATTCTCCGGTTATTAAAGTTGATTAGCTGGTTCTTATAATTTAATCGCTGCCACCAATTGTTTGTGTGGTACTGTAATAAACAAACATTATGGTTCCAATCAAATGTCTCTTCAATGTGCTATGTATTTTTAGACTTGAAGGTTACTTCTTCTTAATAAGTCTAAGTAAGTTAACTTTTAAAACAGTTTATTAGCAGCTCAATCACAGGAGTATAGATGGTTTGGTCGGATGACCATTCCGTATGAGATGTTGACAAGAACTAACTAAAATATCATGTGTTAATGATAATGTATACTTAGTTATCTCAGCATTTATGTAAATATGTAAACACAACATTAATACAGGAAGCCATCTAGATCCGGTGAGACACTCAACTCTTTCTCACGGTATAATTTGTATTGTGTTTACTCTTCATGAAAAATGTTACATTGCCAAGGTTTGGCTTTTGCATCCTGTTTATGACTGACTTGGCGTTTCTCACAATCCTCCTATCTTCTCCATTGATCCCTTGGGTCAGGGATATAATCATGTAATTTACAAACATTATACATACACGGTGTTGAATTTAAATGCACGAGATATTATAATAACACCCTATTTCCCTTTCTCATAAGTCGGTGGGGGATAAATGCTCTGTCAGTTTCCTAAGGGCAATGCAAACTCCATTTAAAGTTACGCTATGCTTAAAATATACGCCAAAGAATGCACACAAAGCCGAATTGTAATTTTGCACTTACATATAATTGGTAAAACACATCATAGTAGAATTCTATCGTAAACAATCAGTAATTTACGCCGAATGATCTTCCGGCCGCATGCCCAAAGGGTAAAAAAAATTATGATAGTCTGAATTGGTGTCTTTTGTGTTATAAATACAACCCGATGTCTGATTTCATGATACTGATACAATGGTAGAATTTTCACAATAAGAATGATAGGCTTTGACCTCATCAAGGATATCTTGAAGCCATAAAAATTGTCATTTGATACACATCGGTAATAATGTCATTTATGGCCTAGCGTATTCTCCAGAGCGAATTCTACATGATCAATATTAATTTCTATACTACTGTCCTTTCAACTACACTCATTGAAACACATATGATCACCAATATATCTTTAAATCAGATTTTTTTTATTATACACACCCAGAGCTACATGCTATATTTATTATAATGTAATAGGAGATAAGGGAAACATAAGATTTCTAAGTTTTTATCAAGGAAGACATACATTTTTATTTAAGGAACACATACATTTCAAAACATTATATACTACATAGTTTGAAATACAGGAAATAAATATATTTCATATCTGGTTTAGCCAACAAAATCGAAGCAATCATACCCACTGTTAAACTTTGTCTGGGGTATCTTGGCACTTTTCATCAAAAATATGCCTAATGATGGTCATACACTGTCTCGGTGTTTTCCAAGGAGATTTTTCTTTTCTTGTCCTCCTCTTGTTCTAATTCACACGCAAGGACCAAAACTTGGGAATCAGTCCAATTTGCCCGCCCATCCATTTGCGACCCAAGCTGTGTGAGTATGGAGATAGGGACATGGGGAAGAATTCCATCTGGTCCAGCAAGGTTGATAATTTTGATG
>NC_090755.1:44585062-44637562 GCF_036898095.1 Palaemon carinicauda | reverse complement strand
TTCCTATTTGTATATTAAGAAGAGGCGTTACATAGCTCTTAAACACATTTTAAAATTATGCCTAACTCATAAACTAGGAAGCCTAATTCGTAAATAGAGCAACCTTGTTTGTTAAATAGGCAATGTGATTAGTTTGTGTACTAGACATCTTTCTTTTAATATCCTATAGAACTTATGGCAATTTTTTTTGCATAAAACGATATGGTTTATGCATATCAATACGAGCTTTAACCAATTATTAACCCTTTTTAATCTCAGCAAAATTTATTATAAAATGCATTGAGGAAAGCCAAAACATCTATCAGCCAGAATTTAAAGTCATTAATATAAACTATGATAATTGTCAAAACCTTGATATTTTGACCAGATTAACCTATTACTTATTTTTGCAAGTTCGCTTTTGTGAGTGATAGTAGTTTTGGCAAAAAGTTGGGTTATTTCTGCAATGACCTCTTCTTTTTGTCATGCAACTCTCTGTCAGTAACATTTTGTGTAACAATGACCTGCATGCAATGAGTGCAGGGTGGCAATTCGTTGAAATGGAAAAATTGTCTTCTTTACCCATATCTCTTCTTATCATTGCATCGTCGGCTTTTAAAAGCTGGTATCTTGATATCCAAATCTTCCCCGGTCAATCTTACGCGAGCCGGTCGTTTAGGCAGTGATCACTTTAGGCCGAGATTCGTTTAGGCCCTCGTTCGCTTAGGCCGAGAGTCATTTAGGCCGTGACTCTATAGGCCGTGCGTCGTGTAGGCCGCAATTTTGTGAACCTTTCTTTGTCCCAAATTTTGAAACAATCCCAATACACTCAATTACTTAATTCTAAACATCAATAAATTCAAAACAAAATTCCGAAAGTTTCACTCTGAAAGCACTGTCTTACTTGGTTAGCAAATTATTTACCGTATAAGCTCACATATCATGCGAGTTTTGAAGACTAATTTTGAAGGTAATTTCAAGGGGGGTTGTGGTACTGTACTTGATGATAAAGCGTAGGAAAGTATATCATATAATAGCAACACTATTTTATCGGTATCCAGACAGATTGTCACGTTATCTTCTAAATTCGGCATATTTAAGTTCCCATAAATTTTTCATTTTGTTTCCTTCAGTTTCTGATGCAGCTTTCTCCGATTACAAACAGAATAGCGCCTATGAACTTTATATGTCCTCACATTTAGCTAGGCTTGTTGTTTATATATGGGTGTTTATTTTTTTTTAGGATTTTTTTTTTCCAGAGCGAATAAGGGTAGTCCTGTAATCAAAGTCAAAGTATGTCAGCCTTATGCTACTTTGTAACAGCTAGAGGAATTGTTTGCTATCATAGGAAGGTTGAAACAAGCAAAACAGCTGCTCTCTGATTCGATTGATCAAAAAAAAAAAAGAAAAAAGAATTTTTTTTTTTAATGAACTATTGAACTAGAATCATTTAGAACAAATTATTAGTCACCAGCTTACTCTTACTAATAGAGTAACTTGTTAGGAAACAATGAGTCTAGGGAATCACGGCCTGAATGACTTGAACTCAATATCACTCACCGGGTTAAGGACTGCCTCATTTTCTTGAAGAGGTACAAGTGAGTGCTAGAGGTATGAAGCATTTGTGCTCCGCTCTCTTGCCCAGATGTTGCGTCTTTTCTACAGGCATCCAGCAAGGATAATTGCCCGCTATTGTTTTGTGATGTTCTTCTTCAGCGTCAGAATCGCATTCAGAAACCGTAACCTTTATAGGACCCCCAGTGTCTTCCACTTCGTGAATTTCAGAAACGTTGCGGGCGCTATTGTGTTCCGAACTCACAATGGCTTGTTGATCGTCATTCTTTGCTTCTGTCATTTTGGACAATAACTGTTCTAGGCTCTCTTTTCTTTCAAATTACCAATGTCTCTTTCAAACACGCTATCTGTTTCCCACCACAAAACCCTTCCAAAGGTGTTCTGTTATCAAGGTTTTGTATGTGGAGATAATTTTTTATTTTCTTTTAATTCTTTTTTTTTAACTATCGTGATTTTCACTTCGATAGATAATAACGTTCTTGGCCCGATGTTAAGGGCCAATAGCAAGACCTTGAAGAGGTAAGACTCCCAAAACCTTCCAGGAATCAACAAAATACAGCTACACTTGAACAATTTTATTACAAAAATAGTTATTCAAGAAAGGGAATAACATGACAAAACATTTACTCTGCATACTAAATTAAATATATGACTCGAAATAACCTCATGCGTTCCCAAAAAAACTAAGTCCACATCGGACTCAAATTAAGTAAAATTAATTATAATTTCAGCAATTTGCCTTGGTAAATGGCATACCAAGGCTTTCTCACGTAATTTAATGAATAGCACTGATCCCCAATCACAAGGATCAACTAAATATACATAGATACAATTCTCACATAACACTTGCAAAGACTATAGGGAAACCGACCTGGTTACAATAGGGGGAGAGAGACTACAATTAAGAGCACTTACTTGAGCTGAGGACCTTGGACAAAAGAGGCCGAGCGGAGCTCTGCAGCTCCGACGAAAACTTTGATTTCCCGCGCTCTCTGAATCTAAACCTATACATAAGATATTTTCGTCATGTTACAATAAAATGACATTATGTAAGCAGGTTAAGACATTCTTAGGAACAGTTGATTCCTTTAATGTACAATAATTGATTACAGATCAAGGGATGAGCGGGAACTGACTTGTGTCTTTTCCTGAACCCCGTGCAAAGAGATACACATAACAGGGAAAACATATCGTACATCAAATTGAACATTCCTACACATTATATTCGTGAATCATAAATTACAAATACTCAATTTCTTTAACATCCGCTCTTTCCCTACCAGGTGGTTACTCTTTAGGCTCTAAAACAGTCTCGTATTAAACCATAGTCATTCGTCTCAACGCCCGCGAGTTCTTCCAGCCTTCCCTCAAATAGAACGTAACGTTGGTGGAGTTATATATATATATATATATATATATATATATATATATATATATATATATATATATATATATATATATATATATATATATATATATATATATATTTATATATGATACTATGTTACTGACACTTGGGATTATAATCAATCTTAATACCTACCAGAACACCATTTACTATCGAGTCCCTGCTGGCACGGTATCGGCTAAGAGGCTTAGGTTCAAATAATTGCCTAGACAGAAGCATTTATCATAAATGAGTGTCCAGTGGATATACTGTATATTCCCAAAGTTAGAATTCAATAATAAATGCCCTTGTGGTCGAATTGTATATATATATATATATATATATATATATATATATATATATATATATATATATATATATATATATATATATATATATATATATATATATATATATATCTATCTATCTATCTATATATATATATATATATATATATATATATATATATATATATATATATATATATATATATATATATATATATATATATTTATATATATATATATATATATATATATATATATATATATATATATATATATTGTAGTTCTTGGGTAAAATATTTTATTTTTTTAATAGGTTTATTTAAACAATACTGACTGACCCAATTTTTCATAATTTCTTTTTTTTTTACATGGAATATAGCCTAGTTGCTAAGATTAAAAAATAAAAGTAATAATTCCTCAAAATGAGCTTTTACAGCAGGAACCCATGGATACACTGAAAATTTCGGAATGATGTATGTGGAGTACATTAACATGTTTCACAATCTTAAAAGATCTTTCCGAAAAAATAACATTGAGCTCAGTCTTCACTATGACACTGATTATTGACCTGTTCTATGCCGCAGGCCACATAAACTATTCTCGGTGATTACCAAAATGTACCAATTGGTGTTTTTTAATATCGATGGGATTCATCTCAGCCTTAGAGAGATACTTAATAAGGGTGTATTCACAGTGCAAATGACAGAACATGAATTCAGTAGAATTCCTGTAGATTTAAAACTGGAACAACATATCAGTGCCGATGCCACTAATGATTATTCTGCTCACCTTAGATGGATGGTAACAAAGGCTATCTGAGCATCGTTCATTAGTCAGCAGCAAGAGATGACAGGATTGATTAGCAAAGATGATGTCACTACAGAACTTAGGCCAAGACGAATTCAACGTGACAATGAGGAGCTTGAGAAAATCATCAAACAATCTTAGATACGAACAATCGATTTGAAACACGGGAAGCTTCAGAGGTATTGTACAATATTTACGCAGGTAAAGGTACCAATGATGAAATCCCTGAAAGCCTCCTCTATGTACCAACCGAAGGAAAAGTCAGACAAGGAATTCATCCAGGCTTGCGTGAATGAATTAAAGAAGGTTGAAAGTCCAATAAAGTGGGAAAAGCTGAAAATCTCTGCAGATGGCTGTGCAAGCAATCATCGAACAATGAACACGAAAAGTTGCAGTGCTTAAAGGATCACGTGATCTGATTGGATGACTCCTTGTACTGTCCACTAACGAGACTTGCCATGCAACATATTCTCCTGTACCTATTGATCCTAATACCTCTGTCCTTGACTAGCCCTGAAGAGCTAATGGCAAAGACCGATAAGAGTGCGCTCTTTAATACATTGAAAGTAAATTTAAACGTTTTGAACAGCAGCCAAAGCAGGTCAGTGCTTACATCATAGAGAGACATTTTCTCTCACATGCCTTGCCATTAAATTTGTCCCCCACATGCAGAGGACTAGCCAGAAGTATTCTTAACCAGAGTTAACGTCAGCCAAAGGCATACACATATCCTTTGATGACTATCCACAGACTTCAATTAAGGACACTGGAAGAGACAGGTGGGGATCTGACAATAGAACCTTCATCATCAGAGCAGAGACAAGAGCTAAGAAATCTAAACGATGCCCTAAAGTCCAAATCCTTCAAGAAGCAGTTAGCTTAGTGGATTTAATGAATCACGCATTCGGGGCTAATTCCAACTTGATACGAACGTCAATATTATCCATCAAATATTCATCTACTGAGGCCACATCGAGCCTATGTGGATAAATAATAGGCCTTTCTTCTCTTTTGCCCTTAGTAACCCACTAATTTTCCATTCTGTTTAATTTTGTAAAATAATTGTCTGGTAAGGCATTTGAAATTGATGTACCCTTGTAATTTTTTAAAAGATATCCAAGCCGGCCAACTGTTTTAACGGTATGAGACTTCATTGCAGTTAATAACTTTATAAAAAAAAAAAACAATGACTGAAAAAGGGATTTGATCCTGAGAGTCTTTCGAAAATATATACCTGACTTGACTTAAAGATTGTATTTATCAAAGCACTTACAAAACTATGTAATATCTAGACCATCTCATTACGTTCTAACTATCCTTGATTGCCGCCTCCCTGATATAAGATTAGTTGGAAGAATAAAACATTTTTGTTGATCAACCACTGATGCTTCCATCACCCGTAACAAATTAGGTCTTGGAAAAGTGTCCACGACACCAGCGCTGTAATTTGTGGTTGGAAGTTTGCTCCCTACAAGATCCACAATTCTTGTCACCGCAGATGCCAAAATAAAGGACTTCACTCAAACACTTATTTACCGCAACTAAATCAGATAATACTAAACAGATCTTTATATCCTGAATTTCTATGCGAGGAGATTTTTATTTTATTTACTCTCCTCTTTCCATTTCTTTTGACATTTTTCCTTTTCTTCTCCCTGCCAGTAATAATACGTCTATCTGTCAATTTTGGCTCCTCCAACAACTTCTGTTTAAGGCTGGATTTGAAATCTCTTATCCCCTGTTGAAAATCACCCATGACATTTTGCCCAAATTCAAAGGGCGGAGGATACGACTGCTTTTGCCACAATGAGCGCAACTCTTTTAGCAAGTCGAGCTAATAGGCGGAAAAGCCAACTCCCCTGCTGGAAACATCTTGTGGCTCTAAAAATCTCAATATGTTATAAAGCATCTCCATGCTAGAGTTTTATTGGGGCACTAGTAAATGTAACTCTATACTCCTAAGGAGAGGGTGGAAAAAACGCAACCCATGTGGTGCCACACTGTGGAATGAGGGCTGAATGTAAGATGTACCAGCTTTTATATATTTTCTGCTATGGTCACATATGAAGGATCCATATTATATTGGAAACTTCAGGAAAGTATATCTCTCGTTCTTCTTAGTCATCCAGACGAATGGATAATAAATACAATTCCTGAGTCCCTCAAAAGTAATACATATAATTATGATAACCTCTTGTTTCACTTCCCCACATACTGATGGTGCCCAATATCATAACTTTTTTTACCTCCCCAAAAAAGGACCTTTCAATAATATCTGAATAGAAGATGACAAAGTCTACCCCAAATGTAAGGGAGTTTTATTCAGAGGTTTACCTGAATTTGTTTGGAAAATTTTTATGTCTTGGTCGAATTAATTCCCAATGTAGCTCCTATTCTTTTCCCAAATATTAATTTAATGGGGTGAATAAGTCCTTTTCCATAAATTGCCTCTTCAGTTTCCTATCTTTTGTAAACTTTAATACCACCTTCCCTCTTTGACAGTCATATTCTAATATAAGTGCCGAAGGTACGTTTTCTTGATGAAATCCGAATGAGATGATCTCCTTCAAGGTGTATGTTAAATCTTCATTAATGATACACGCCATATTGCCGGTATCACTGGCGGACATGGCGGACGGTCCCCTTAATGTAAGTTTGTAAATTTCCTTGGTAGCCGAAGTTACAGTAGGCTCCCTGCCTAAGAATATTCGCACTTTCCAAATGTTTATTATTATTCCTGAATCAACTTCAACACTGACAATCCCATGAATTTCTTTTGCCTAATGAATATTGATAATGGCTACTTCATGATCCACAATATGATCTAATTTCATACTATTTCGGAGCTTGTTTGGAAAGCTACCCGCATTAGTTTTAGGGAACATATCCCTATTCCCCAGAGATGTCAGTGTTACAATATGACTTTCTCCGGCCATTGTGACCAACAGATAACTAAAGTACTTGAGATGTGATCGGTATTTAAACTGAAATTAGCGTAGAACATTTTATTAATGAAGTATCTATTACATTATTACACTCATTCATAAAATGAGGGTGTCATTTAAATCGAAAATAAAAGTAAAAATGGTGAATCATATGCCGTTAATTTTTCTTGTTTAAGCAAAGTGACAGAATTATTCTTTGTTTTTTTGTTGAATAATTTTTTTTTTCCATCAAGTAAATACAATCAAATACCACCCTTAGTAGATAATCATTGTCATTCGCAGAATGAAAAAAAAAAAAAAAAAAAAAATTTAACTAAGATATAAGAATGAAAATGGTGGTGAATCCTACACCGTAAATATATATATTTTTTTTGTTTGGATAAATGAGTAAATTTGGTTGAATAACTGAGATTTTTATTTTCAAAAAGTTACAAAATAATTACATTCAAATACCACCACCTACAACCAAATCCTCTGATATTACATATGAGACCATCTCCAAGTTTTCCAATTTAGAGGGCTGCATACATTTTTCCTAATGTGAATATCACGAGTTGTTTGAATATCCAGCCATCCTCCTAGCCAAATTCCCTAAGTGGAAAATAATATTGCATCCATACTGCATCAGCCTATCCAGACCTCCCAATTCCAATGGGGATGACATAGATATTAACACTTTCATTCCCCTTTCCAAGTGCAGACTATTCAAATTCGTGTAGCTCTTAAAGTTAAAAACCTGAGCTTCGGTAGTATCATTTTGCATGTTAATGACAAAGTGAGTAACCCTTGAAGTTGCCGCCTACAATCGAAGTTTACCATTGTTGCCATTGTCGTCGGAACAGCCATAATTAAACTGGGTTATCAACATGGCAACGTATGGTACACTCGCGGTGGGGAAACTCAGTGGTTTCCACAAGATGATACTTCCAACGGGATGACGGCCTTCAAGAATGCACCGACTTGAATTAAAGACCCTCCTTCGGCTGTTCACGATACCACTGTAAGGGTAGGCTTTATATGTTTGCAATGTAAGTCCATAGTATACAACGCCATTAGAATTACCTCTGCTACCGAACAAATATTCCCCTTCTTCAAAATCTGAGGCATGAAGTTGGTGATCCTTAATTTAAGAGGGGAGTACTGCATCATGCAAGGATTGTGTTGTAAACTAATAATGAAACAGGCTATCTCCGACTATGCCTAAATGGCGGAATCCCCAACCCCTACCTTTTACATGTCTTTCAGGTACTACATGCCAGCACATTTATTTTACCTTGAGTTTACCTGGTTGCAAGAGGTACACAATCATTCCTAATAAGGAAACCACTGCAGATTGCCTATCACTTTTATTTGTTGAACTTTCCTCGCAGATTCTTCGTCTTTCCCTTTACTTCCATTCATCTGCATCTAAGTTTTTGCAATCTTTTTTATAATTATAAGATATTCCCACTGTATCCAGTAGGGTTTTATAATAATACACTTCCTCTTCATCTATAACACCAGCTTCCTGAAATAATTTGTTAAACACATCTATAAAATCTAAACGGTCGATGAATATTCTCAAGTTTCCCCTATCATTCCGCTCGATATTAATTTGGCCTTCAAAAAAAAAAAATAGGGAAGCAAAGGTGTGTCTTCTGTTGGAAAGGGTTAATTTTATGTCAATAAGATTCTCCAGAAGGGGATTGTTGTAAGACCGTGCCATGGGGAGGGCGAGAGGATCACGCACATGTGCCTCCTACAATTCTTTACGTTTGCTTTTCTTCAGTTTGATTTCTTACTTGCATTTGATCCTTTGTATCATTTTTACTAAAATCTATATTACCTCTTCCACCCAGCCGCTTATACCCCCTTCCATTTTCCTCTACATTTTGCTAAGTGTTGGCAGTAATTAGACCCTTCCACCATCTTCTGCGGTACCAGACCATACTCTTTCATCTCCCTGACAAACCTCCAATTAGACTCGCTACCAAAGGTAGAAGTACTGAAAGTACTTATCTTCGCGATGATAAGATTTTTCTTTCCTCTTTAAGTGGAGTCTTTTTTCCAAAATACTGTCCTTATATCGTTCCTATATTTTTTTCCTTGTCTATTGCCTTACTACCATGAGTTAGATTTTCTTACAAAAAGTGGGAAATGGTCTGTGATACACAGTCAAGATGCGTTCTCTTTAGCAAAGGATTTAATTCAACCTCTTTTTTCTGGGATATGTTATTTAATAAGAGAAGAAAATCGCCATGTTTTTGCATGTGTGATTCCCTTTTAAGTTTCCCCTACCAGTCTTTCAACATCTTTACTATCCACCCACCAATTAAAACTTGGAGGGTAGCCACTCCCCCATATGAGATACTTGACTTTCTCTTCTGCAGCTTTGTTCCTGATAATTTCAATAGGGATAGTTTCTGGTATGGCTGTGGGTATTATTTCCGCTTTATAAAAACAAACTTGATCTTTTCACCACCGAGATCTCCAGGATAATAAGTCAATGGCACCTGACTCTTGTCCACGCTCCTAATTTTGCATATTTCTATTGTATATGAATTGTATACTCACGATGGAATACAGAACGATGGAGACCACTTGCAATGTGCACTGTCCGGCCCACGTCTAGTACCTTACTATTGTGTTTGTATGTAAAGATGTTTGCTTCGTAAATTTAACCAATTTGCATCTTAATGATTACCGGGTCTTTATATCCATGAACTTTGAGGGAAGACATTCCTGCTCACAACCATCTATGTGGAGACCTATTTTAAGTGCTTAGTTGAAGGAGGTCGTCAAGATATGTGAGAGTATTTCTAAAAATTAAATGTTTACATATCTTTTGCTTTAGAGTATGTATAACACGCTCTGCAATAGCTGCTTTGAAATTTCAGTTAGTTTATGACACTGAATAATTCATTGCAACAAGCATCAGTGCATGTATTACTTTCTAGCATTTTAGTAGAAAGGGGTAATTAAAGGAAACACGGTGAGTGTGAAACACACCTTCCACACAAAAAAAGGAGACGACTACTATAAGATCACCCTTATACCAATATATTAAAACTGGCTGACAATTAAAGCAAGAATTGAATTTAGAATATGTACAATAACCTACCAAGTTATCAGAACCCGGCTTGCAAAATACCTAAGAGAATTGCTACATATTGCACAGCCAACAAACTATGTTAACACGAGAATAGTTATAGATGGTTTTGAACTATTGGAACCTAGGTATATTCATTCTGTAGGCTCCAGAGCCTTTAGATATACTGCCCTGAGACTATGCAATAAACTCCCACGAGACATCCGAATGCTTGAAGACATTAAGGCTTTCAAGAGAAAACTGAAGACTTTCTTTTTCCTTGAGTCATTTGACAGCGATGATTTAACAGTAAATGAACAATAGGTGATATGAAATGTTGAATACTCTGGACAAACAAGATGGAAAGACAGCTGAGGTCCCATAGAGAGTGGGGTTCCCCAGCTGTATGGGACCAGAAAAGCCGCCATTAAAGTAAGTACGTAAGTAAGTAGTCTATAAGTAATAGTCAACATAGACATTGTAATGTAATATGTAAATATCTTTCGTATTGGGCATAGAATGGTTTCATAAATTGATTTTAGAGCTACCAAATGAAAAAAAAAATTTCTCTTATTCCAGCGCTAAGAATCAGACAGAAATTACTCGCAAAACCCCGTCTCAAGGGGTTACTTCAACATCCAACACATGCATCCCTCTAGATTCGCTCCAACCAATACCATGGACATCAAGCGCTTCAGGACAGATGTTGAAGTTCGTTAGAAGGAAAACATCCTTCAACAAGGAGTTCAGAAAGGAGGAAGATACATTTTCCACAGCAAGAGATCCAGTATTGTTAATATGCTATGCAAGGGAATTTATATGGGACTGTTTAGAATGGTATTTTAATAACAAATTTTTTTTTACAAAGATCACTGGCCCTTTGACTTGATCAAGAGTAAACTCAGCTTCCAAAGGGCTGAACAAACGAAAAATATACTTACGGAGCTCTGGCTCCCTCAACGGTTATTAATGGGGATGAAATTGGCGACCTCCTAAAGGAATGGGAAGGTGTGGTAAATTTTACATTCCTGGGAATAGTCAATGAATTAAAGGGGAGTTGGTGGACAGTGGAAAGTGTTGACTACTTCAAACTTTTTTCACCGTCAGGCTGTATTGGGTGGGATGAGTGCGCTCATTTTCCCACGAAAGAGGTCTGTGGTGTATATTTGGTCTTTATTCCCCCAGGAACTGGGAATACCTGTTTTATCCTGGCTCTGGCTGCCTCCTTCATGGCTGAACAATCCTCAAAACCTCACTGGGCAAATACTGCCTGCTCTGCAAATAATATCCACCGTTGCATACAATATGTTCACTTCCAAATGATTACCATGCCTATTCAGGGGAAGAACATTTCACGGTTTGATTTAATGAATCATATCTCCATTCATACTTATGAAAATGAAGAGAGGGGGAATGGGAAGTACCTCCTTCAGTTGGCAAGGTGTGGAACCAAAAAATTCCCAACCATTGTTCCCCTCCTACTGTTGGGTGCTGACGCTATTTGCCCTTTTAAAGATTTTCATCGTTTTGTGAAAAGCTTTGCTAGGACAAGTATTTCCATTCTCTTTTACTTCTGCCATAACTGTCTATCACAGAATGCAACAACTAACAGACAAAAAAACAGGATGAAGCCACCTGTTATATGGCACAAATATAAGACACAAAAGATTTCTTACATTTGCGTCTTTGACATGATATTTACTTTGAAGAAATCCCCCTGGGCGTATACCCCTGAGACCATATACAAATCAATACCTTATTGCTATATCATCATCGACCGGTAAGGAAAAATAGCAGCCTCCGGTTATTGCGGAAAACGTTGCTTCAATTTGTTTCGGTCAAATCTTGAGCATTGTTGAGAAGCGATAAGATCGAAATAGAAAACATTCCCGATTCATATGATGGCCTAGGATGAAAGAACATCTCAACAGCAGAACGTATGCCAGCTGTGTAAGACACTCTTCAGACACGGCTGTGACAAGCACAGGGCCTCTTCCCATGTCAAATGTAATAATAACTTTATTACTTACTAAATGCATTGTAATTTAGCTTGCTACTAACTTAAAACTGGACCCCCTATTTTTGCACACAATTCTAGTTACGACCTGAGTCTTATCCTTAAGGAACTTGAAGATAAAATCAACATCTTTTTCTTTCGATAGATTAGCCTCTTAATATCTTAGGGATAGAGGGAAAGCGGGCTTAGCGGAGAAAATATTGATTGGTATTAAGGATTTGTAATTAAGGGCTGAAGTCATTCATTGCAAATTACCATTGGGCTATGACTACATAGACAGTCTTACAAAACTCAAGGAAACACAGTTACCCCCAAAATCCGCATTTTACAACCGTGTAAGGCTTGCGATCTATCAGATGAGGAATGAAAGCGGGTTCAGCTTGCTTTAACTATAGGTAAAAGTAAAACTCTGAAAAAATTTTTTCGCTATCTTATTGTAGACACAGGTCTATTGGGGATATTCTCATTTGGTGGCATTTTATACTTTATGATAAATGTGGCCTTGATTTACCACACAAGGTTTCTCTTCCATTCTCCGGGATTTGACAGCTTTCTTAAGGTGAGCAATATTAAGCTGGATCACGTGTATGATGAACAATTGCATAATTTGATCAACCACAATATACCGGGGGGGGGGAGGGGGGGTTCACCACTGTGAGGCGGTAGTCATTCACTGCCAACAACAGGGAAAGAAACCCGTCATTTAATCTAGATCTCTGCCAAAGGTCTTACATCCTTTATTTAGACTTCAACTCCCTGTATGCAACAGCTATGGCTGAAAACATTCCCACTGATAGAAATCATGAACTTTCCCATGAAAAAAAAGGTTGGTTTTAGGAAGGGATTTTGGGAATGCTATCACAAATGTGGATAAAGGACACTTCCTCTTCGTCCCTTCTTAAGTACCTTCAGAAGAAGTTGCTAAAGCCGCTGATTAACTGCCCTTATATGTATTCCATGAGGAGGGTGCTTTTAGAAATCTATCACCCTACTGTAAAAACATACTAGAAAAAGAAGGAGGGAGCATGACTGTAAATTGTGAAAAGCCCTTAGCCACTCACCACCGTAAATAGGAATATCTTATTGCCCACCCCCTTCTACAGCTGTATATGGACTTTGGCATTCAACTAAAGGTTGTGCATTCAATCTATGAATTCAATCAAAGTGCTTACATAAGGGATTTTATTAATACTAACATCGAAACAATGACCAGAATAATTATGGTTATAAAGTCAAGCTCTTTCAAACCGACACTGATAGTTATTTTTTTTTTTTTTTTTTTTTTTTTTTGTGGAAGATAGCGTTTTTAATTAGGAGTTAGCTCAAGAACCCTTGAAATTATATATTAGTTTTCCAAATTCGACGTTGACCATTTGCTATTCAATAATGAGAGGAAAGGTGAGCTTGAGCTTTTAAAATAAGAAACTAGTAATTTTCTTATAGTAAGGTGAGGGCATTGAACCTAAAATGTATTTCTTACTACTTAAGAACCAAGGACATATTCATCGAATGATAGTTATTCCATCCCATATCCCTGCTTCTATAAAGCATGACCAGTATTCCCAAATCCTGGAAGATCATATAGTCAACTACCTCACTGTATGATAAAATAGAAAGGTCGGGGACTGATGAGTACCAATAAGATAAAAAAAATAAGTGCCTCTTGGCTTATGATTTGAAACATTAACATTTGAGTCCATACAGTTCTTAAGCATAGGGACATCTGGATATTTCAGGGTAGTATGAGGGAATAGTAAGCAAAGTTCCAGTCAATAATCATCACCCTAAATTGTCAAAACCACCTCCATGTACTGTATTGCTAAGATAATATAAAAGTTGCAGCTTCTCATTTAAGGTTTTATTTATTCCATGGTACCTATATCATTATATTTATATATATATATATATATATATATATATATATATATATATATATATATATATATATATATATACATATATACATATATAAATATATATATATATATATATATATATATATATATATATATATATATATATATATATATATATATATATATATATATACAGCAATCTCCGTTAAATAGAGAACCAGTGAAATTGTACAAGTGCTTAAAAGCATAAGATTTGGACCTTTTTAGAGAGCCAGCACTTATCATTTTGTCCAGTTTCTCCAACTCAGCTAAATCCTACCTTATAGAAAAATTAATAGTAAAGAAGGAAAGTAAGTTTTTGCACATTATTATGTGCGGTGTGGATCAACAAACTGTGAAATCGCATCCAGTAATTATATCAAAACTCTCACTCTTTGTAAATGTTGTAGACCCCATGACCGAAACATATGGAAGCTGGACCAATACTCAATCTTCTATATCCATGATGATATGTTTCTCAAAGCTTTGAAAAAAATTGTTTTGGATGCCTCTTGTACCACTCGTGTGTGACACGAGCATACATAGTAACAACATTTCTCTTTTTTGTATATATTAGCCTTTGTATCTTCAGTCTCTCCTCACAGTGACAGCAACCTGTTTTAACCTTTCTGTCTACTTCATTGTTAACTGTTAACAGAACCGGTTGCCGGTTTGACATGAAACAGCATGTTTGTGTTTTGTGACCTTCTTACCGGGACTTAGTGTGTATATATACTCGATGTGTCATAATAAAGTTACTCAATTGCATTCATCTCGCCTTTGACTCACAACCTACTCTTGGCACGTCACACTTTACTAAAGGACGTCATAAAAAATCTCAATTATACTTATTACACAAAATAGGTGTTAAAGTGTGAAATATGCTAGGAATATAAGTATAAATGCCTCCCATATGCTATTGCTGAGAACAAGGTATATATCCCAAGTTGACTTATTAGGAAGGAAAATATTCAGTTATCCTTTATCGAAGAAATAGGGGAATGTTTATATAAAGGCTGCTATATTAAAATCTTTCCATATTTCTTTGTTGATTTAAGTTTGCATACTCCCAGAGAACTCCAATTGAGGAAAAATATGCCAAGGAATTCACCTGTGAGGTTGTTTCTGGATGATAGGAGACGTATAAAGGAAAATTTTGGAAAGGTCGCATGAAAAGAATTCTTGCCCATCAAGTTTGTGTGGTACTGATTCCATTCACAGAGCCGCTAGAGCTTTAGACGGGAGAAGTACTGTAAATGACGTAAATGAGTATTTGGGTACGAAATACGCCCATACTCAGCATACACTCATAAGAAGAAAATTCCCTAGACGTAAAATGGTGTGTATAGCTCCAAGAGTTGTCCTCAGCTGTGGTATTGCTGATATGAAGCGATTATCTGAATTCAACAAGGTTGTAAACTACCTTTGGATTTGTATGTACATCTACTCCCGTTACCTGGAAACAAAAAGGCTAATACTCTATTAAAAGGTCTAAAAACAATCCTTTTTCTACTTGAATTTCAGGGAGCGAGTCGGCTTCTTACCATTAGAGGATCAGAGTTTTTTAAGAAACTCTCGATAAGTACCTAAAAGAAAAAAAAATATAAAACTTTATAGTGTTTCTTCATATGAAATCAAAGCAGCCAATGCATAGCGTGTTATACATACTCTGAAGCAAAAGACTTATAAACATTTAATTTCGAGAAATACTCTCACATATGTTGGCATCCTCCCTTACCTCATAAGCACCTAAAATAGGTCTCCACATAGATGATTGGGAGAGGGAGTGTCTCCCCTCGAAGTTCATGGATATACAGACCCAGATATCATTAAAAATTCAATTTTGTTAAATTATTAAGGCACTAGACGTAGGTCGGACAGCGTGCGTTGCAAGTGGGCTATGTTGGTCTGTATTCCATCGTGGGTCTACAATTCAAAATACAATAGAACTATTCAAAATTAGGAGCGTAAACAAGAGTCGGGTGCCATTGACTTATCATCCTGAAGATCTCGATATTGGAAAAATTACTTTTTTTCTTTTTTCATGTAGCAGAAATAATACCCACACCCTCACCAGAAACTTTCCTTGCAGACATTATCAGGAAAAAAGTTGCAAAAGGGAAAGTCAAGTATCTCATATTGTGGAGGGGATAAGCTCCGAGTTTTAATACGTGGGTCCATAGTAAAGATGTTGAATAACTGGTAGGGGAAACTTAGAAATGAAATCCCACATGCCCAAACATGGTGATTTTCTTCTCCTTTATATTATGAAAGAGCAAATGCATCGTGACTGTTCTCCAAAGATCTTTTCCAGCTTTATGAGGGAAAATCTAACTGGTGGTAGTAAATTAGTAGAAAAGGTAAACAAAATATAGGAGCGAAATAAGGACAGTAGCTTGTAAAAAGACTCCGCTAAAGATAAAAGAAAAATCTTATCATCGCAGAGAGGGCGTGCCATACTTTCAGTACTTCTAACTTCAGTAGCGACTCTAATTGGAGGTTTTTTTAGGGGGATGAAAGAGTATTGTCTGGTACCGTGGAAGACGGTGGAAGGGTCTAATTACTGCTAACACTATGCAAAATGTAGAGGAAAATGGAAAGAAGTACAAACACAGGGTGGAGGAGATAATATAGATCTAAGTAAAAATGAGACAAATGATCAAGTGCAAGTAAGAAAGCAAACTGAAGAAAAGTCAACATAAAAAATTATGGAAGCCATGTGACTTAATCCTCTCCCCCTTTTCACAGCACGGTCTTACACCAATCTCCCTCTGGAGAATCTTATTGATGTAAAATTAACCCATTCAAACATTAAATACGCCATTTCTTCCCTCAGTTTTTTGAAAGCCATAGTAATGTCGAGGGGAATGATAGGAGAAACTTGGGAAAACAAATTGACCATTTAAATTTAATAAATAAGTTTAAGAAATTATTTCAGGAAGCTGGTGCTAAAGAGGACGAGGAATTGACTTTTTATAAAATCTTACTGGATACAGCGGGAAAATCTCATAATTATAAAAAAGAATGCAAAAGCTTGGATGCAGACGTTAAGGGAAAGAGGGAGAATCTGCGAGGAAAGTAAAGAAAATAAAGTAATAGGCAAGCTGCGGTTGGTTCCTTATAATGAATGACTGTCTACCCCTTGCAACCAGATAAACTCAAGGTGAAATAAATTCACTAGTATTTTGCACCTGAAAGACATTTAAAAGGTGGGGGCGGGGAGAGAGGTTTCCGCAATTTAGGTGTAGTCGGAGATAGTCTGTTTTATTATCCTTTTACAACACAATCCCTACATGATGCAGTACTCCCCTCTCAAACTAGCCATCACCAACTTTATGAAGGGGAATATTTGGTTGGTAGTGGAGGTAATTCAATTGCCATTGTATCCTACCCTTACAGTTGATGCATTCTCAAAGACCGCCATCCCATCGGGCGTGTAATCTTACAGAAACCAGCGAGTTTCCACATCGTAAATGTACCATGGCCGAAGAAAGTCATATCGTAACAGTAATATCTCTGCGGAATGGGGATATAATCCCTAAAGATAATGCGGGTAGGTTAACAAATAAGTTCTAAAATAGTATAAAATTAGATCATAACCCGGATCATGAAGTACCCCTTATCAATATTCATTATCCAAAAGAAATTTATGGTCTTGTAAGTGGTGAAATTGATTCCAGAATAAAAATTATAATTTCGAAAGTGCGAATATCCTAAAGCCGGGTGCCTACTGTAACTTCAGATACCGAGGAAATCCACAAACTTACATCGAGTATTCTATTCACTGATATCGGTTTTATAGTGTCCAGCAAATATGAAGATTTAACATACACCTAGAAGAAGATCATCTCACTCGGATTTTATCAAGAAAACGTACCCTCGGCAGGTCTATTAGAATATGACTGTCATATATGGAGGGTGTTATTAAACATTATAAAACACCGGACAGTAAAGAGGCCATTTCTGGAAAAAGACCTATTCATACCATTAAATTGAAACTTGGGAAAAGAATAGGAGCTACATTGGGATCTAATTCGACTAATCTATTGGATATATTATTGGTTACCAAAAATGGAATTTCTCCCTCTTACATACCTGACATAATATTACTTTATTAGTAGGATATTCCACATCTCATCCGATGTCGCCAATTCTGGTTGATTATAATAAAGTCTGCTGTATTATAAAATCCCTTTATTTCTCCTAAGTAACATTACTGCTACAGCTCAGAATGGCTTGTGACTCGCGATTGAGAACATCAATGTAAACAAAACTCATACACATATATACATAAAAACAAAAGTGAGCATCGCTCTCAAAAAGATCAAATCCTACTGCAATACGAAAGTATGAAGAATCACATCCTAACTTTTGGATAACTAATGAATGATTAAATCCTTCATGACATACACTACTACACTTATAAACTATGTTGAACCATGTTTTATCAATGGAATACTGTGCAACATTACTCATAATACCTGAAGCGCATATAGTATTACAGTACAAAATACGTAACGGTCTCCTCCCCCTTAACTTATCATTGTACAAAATTACAAATTTAATATCTCAGGGAGCTTCCCTCTATTAATCCTATAGGGAAGTACGTTAACTTCATCCTGTACTGGTACATGAATAGATTCTGAACTACATCAGATGTTTGAGCATCTTGGTTAATATTTTATTTAACTACTGAAAATTTTTCATCTTTAAAATAACATATTTTTCAAAATGTCAAAGCTTGTATTGTCTTATAGAACAACACCAAACAGCACAACAGGTGTGACACCATCAAATTGGTTGAGGTGGAGGAGGATTAGGTGCAAGTTAGATTTGTTGTATCCAAGTTTGCTAATTGATTTAGAAAAAAAAGGGTATAAGGAATTAGAAAGTCTCTCAAAAGTACAAAATTTTTCTCCTTGTTCTAATGTCATGCTAAGACCGTACAATACTCCAGAAAAGTGGGTATCAGGAGAAATTGTAAAAGATATAGGAAATTCACATTATGATATTCAAGTTGGTGGAAATGTTGTAAAACGTCATGTTGATCAATTACAGCTGTTAAATAAAAATCCTGTAGATCATGTGAATGTTAATATGCCTTTCTGCATATCATGCTATGCTTAAATGTTTGAACAAACCTTTCAGCCTCTCCATTCGTAGAAGGGTAATATGTTGTTGAAAATGTATGCTTAATACCATTTCCTTCACAAAAATCTTTAAATTCCTAAGGTAAACTGTGAACCATTATCAGTTACAATTCTTTCTGGAATTCCACGTGTAGAAAAATTTTTCATTAATTCTTGAATTGTGGCGTAAGATGTCTTCGTTGGAATTACTTCAGGCCACTTACTGTAAGCATCCACAACTATCAAAAACAAATAACCTGAGAAACGACCTGCAAAATCTATATGCACTCTTTGCCATGGATAACTGGGTAATTACTACGGATGCATTCTAGCAAATTGAGGGTTGTTCTATTGCATAACCTAATTCATAGAATTTCTTACAAATAATTCAATATCTCTATCTACATCTGGCCACCTTGCAATATACTTTGATCTGACAATACCTTGGTGATCAGCATGTATTTCAGACAAAACTTCATTCCTTGGTGAACTAGGAATAATTACTCTTGACCCTTTCATTATACAAAGTTGTGCTATACCCAATTCACTCCATATAGCTTTATAGACTTTACAATTTACCTTGTGTCCACATAAGTCCCCACCTGTCATTAAACTCTCTAAAACCTTACTAAGTATCGGGTCTTTCTTGGTATTATGTGCAATATCCTTGGCGGTACTGGGTACATCATATACTGAAACTAGTAATATACTGTCATCATACTCCTCTGGTGCTTCGTCTACTGGAAATCTAGATAAAGGATCTGCATTACCCATCTTTTACGCAGGACGATATTCTATATCATAATGATATGCGGCTAACATAATTGTACAACGATGTTGTCTTGCAGCTACTAATGTAGGTAAACTTGCTTTTGGATCCAATATTGCTAGTGGAGGTTTATTATCTGTAACAAGTATGACCTTTTTCCTTCCATAAAGATACATATGGAATTTCTTACCTCCCTACTCTACTGCTAAACTTTCCTTTTCTAATTGAGAGTAATTCCTTTCTGCCTTGTTCAATACTCTAGAAGCGAAAGCAACAGGCTTTTCTGTTACATCTGGCATTACATGAGATAATACTGCGCCTAAACCTATGTCCGATGCATTACAAACTAATACAGCTGGTAAATCCATTTGATAATGTAATAGAAATTTCCTGCTTAATTTTTTCAAAAAATTCCTGACAATCTTTTGTCCAATTCTACTCAAAACCCCTATTCAGTAAGTTATACAATGGATTTGTGATTGTAGAAAAATTCTGAATGAAATTTCCATAAAATGTTAGTAACCTAATAATGATTGTAATTCCTTAACATTTTGTGGTACTGTAGTTGAGATCACTGCATGAATTTTCTCCTTAGTCTTGTGAATACCTTTGTTATTAAATACAAAACCTAATATTCCAGTGAATCCTCTTCTAAAATACATGTGCTCCTATTTACTTTAATACTATGTTCCTTCAACTTCTTCAGAACTGCCTGTAATCTCTCTCCATATGCAGTTATATCTTTACCAGAGACTGAAATATCATCTATGAAAATAGATACTCCTTACATTTCTAGAAAAATCTTATCCGTAGACTGTTGCTATATAGCTGGACAGCTTGCTACTCAATAAGGCAGTCGCTTTGAGCCTATGCAAACATAAGTATGTATTTACTGTACATAGTTTTTGTGAATTTTCATCCATGGGAAACTGTTAAAATGCTTGTCTAAGATCTAGCTTAGAAAATACATTACATCCTGGCATAGTTGCAAACTTGTCTTTTGGACTTGGTAATGGATGTTGAGGTACCTGAACCTGTGCATTCAACGTTACCTTGTAATCTCCACATGACCTAACCTGACCGTTTTCCTTCACAATAGGAACTAATAGTGTAGCCCAATCTGAGTATGTAACTTTTTCCGAAGAACCTTCACTTTCTAACCTTTTGATTTCTATTTCAACAGCACTTTTCAATGCATAAGGTACTGGTCTTGGAGCAAAAAATCTAGGAGTACTATCTGATTTCAAAATTAAAATTGCCTTTGCATTCTTTACTCTACCAACTTTAGCTTCAAATACGTCTTGAAACGAGGATAGCATATTATCCCCAGACACTTCATAGTATTAGTTGCTGCAATTATTTTCTATGCGTACTGTTTACGGAATCTATTAACATTTGAAAAATGTCCCATCTTCCTACAATTCTGGCATGTTTGTCCTGTAGCACGGCATTCCCTTACTTCGTATGCAAGATAATCAGTTTTACCATACCTATAGCATTTGGGTTTTTCCTGTTGCTTCTGCGTATTGGTCTGATTCTGATATCTGTAAGCATTAGAGTTCGACAATTTCCTATGACTAAGCTTTGACGTATTCTTTTTTTGGGCTCAACCCATGTCGTCCTGATGGAAGGTTCCTAAAGGTAGCTTTCTAAGGGATATTTGACTACAGTGATATTCCCAGAGAATTTACCTTTAGGTCTCTAGAATTCTAACTCCTGGCACGAATATCCTTAAAATTTCCCTTAAGGATATCGCATAAATCAGGGAACGTATATCTTGATGCGACACATAGCAATCTTCACCACGAATAGCGTTTTCGCCTCGAGGGGGAAGATTGGCAAAAATGGAAGGGGAGCCGTTATCAAGGTTACCCTTCCTTCGTTACTACTATTGAGTATATAGATGGCGCTGTATCCAAGATGGCGCTCATTCCTATTTTTGTAGCAATTTTGCATGGTGGTGTTCCCTATTGATTTAACGTTTTTGATTGCTTTTGTGAGGCTTTATTATGCAATCTTCAGCTTCTTTTGCCTCTGGAAAGTTGAGTATTGATTCTTTACAGTGTATAATTTTTAGCTCCTGCTTCACAGTGAAATTAGAGTAATTTATTGTGTTAAGGAGCTAGGACTTTCACTGGAGGCACCATGGGAGCTGTCGTTCGTTATGCATGTGTTATTTAGTTAGCAGAACGACTTTCCCGGTTGTAATAGCATTAATAAATTATGAAAGCAATTTAGGCAAAATTATACCAGTAAAGATATATATTTAATACATAATTTCCTCTTTCTTTTTTGGGCTCAAGCCATGACGTCCTGATGGAAGGTTCCTTTAGTAGCTTCCTGAGGGTATATACTGTATATCTACAGTGGATATTCCCAGAGAGTTAAACCAAAGGTTATCACAGAATTCTAACTTCTGGTGCGAGTACCCTAAAGGATATCGTATATCAACAGGGGACGTACGCTTTGACACGCCACATGGCTATCTGCACCCCACATAGCGTTTACGCTTTGAGGGGGGAAAGGTGGCGAGATAACTGAGTAGCAGTTCCAAAGTTATCCTCCTACGTTACTGTTACGGTACCTCGCGACGTAAACAAACGGCAGCCATAGCTGTCCGCCATATTGTGTGATGTCACGTCCATCCTCATTCCTTTCTTTGTAGCGATCTACAACGTTTGATTTTTTCCCAGTGATCGATTTGTGTCGCCGTGTCGCAACCTTCGGCCTCACCTTCTTCTGGAAAGTTGAGTACCATGTTCTTGTATTGTTTAAATAAGCTCTGGCCGTAAAGTAACAATTTTTTATCCTTAAATCTTGTGTTTTGTGGCGGAGCTGTGCCTTGACCGGAGGCGTCATGTTACAACGCCGCTGTTCGCTTCGCATGCTTTAGCTAGTTAGCCAGAACAACCCTCTCGGTCTCATAACTAATTTATTATTATTAGTTATTTAGTCTTCATTGCTAGGAATTAGTTATATTATGCCGATAGTATTCTTCAGCGAAGTCAGTTAGCCGAACCCCATGCTAGTCTACTAGCCTATCCCTGGGCCCGATGCCTAGTGTTCATGTTTACTTCCTGCATGATATAATAAGTGTTCCTAGTGTTTAGTTTTAAATGAAGATATAGGCATTTTTACATACAAGATTCAGTGTTGCACATGTATTTTTGCCTTCTAGGGACCATACAAGGGATCGGGCGTGATCCTTCAATAGACACACTCCCCTAACCCAACGTTGGGGCCCTTGTATGCTTCCTTATCTCCCCTATTACCTCCGGGTAACCTCCCTCTGGGTAGCTATGTTTACCCTAGCCCTCTTACTCAGAATAGAATTCTGGTAGGTTAGGCTAGGTTGTTCTTCCCTCCTCCCTGTCATTGTTCATGGCGTGAGATCGGACAGAACCCCAGAGTACCTATCGTTCACCCCAGTCCACCTTAAGAGAACGTCTTCTCATTAAGGTTTCGACCGAGGCTGAAGGTGAAAAGGCTCTGCTTTTCCCCCTAGACTGCACTTGGGTGGGACACATTCCTTCCTCTGTGCAGCCTAGCTATTTGTCCTTCTCCAGCCCTCCCTAACCTAGGAGAATGGTTTTCCTGGTTTAGGTTAGGCCTTTGGGGATTCTGCCTTAGTATAGTTTAGGACAGTACACTAGTGCTGTACCTGATCTGAGCTAGCCCTCCCTAGGCTGGAGAGCGTTCTCTCCTGCTGGCACCCAACAGATTCCCCCACCCCTTGGGAGTGTAAGGGTTGTAACCACCCCTTCTACTCTCTCTAAGGACCCCTAACCCCCTCCCCACTCTATCCCTTTGTGTTGGCTTGCCTTCACACCTCTGTCCGCTGTCATAAAAAACCCTCCTCTGGGGAGAGTGGTGGGATTAGCTGTGCTCTTCGGCTAGGTGGGCCGCTCTGCTACACTTCCCCTTCATAGCTGAACTATGTGGTAGTGCCGGAGGCCGGCCTGCTAGCGGAAGATCTCCCTCTTTGAGTGACCTCTGATCCTCCCTTGGGTTACCACAGGCATCTAGCCGTCTGCCGGCTCCCTGCCGACGGATGATAGGCATATCCCCTCCTATCATGAGAGCACTCTTTCCGAAGGAAAGCCGGTTGGGTATCGGGTATTACCCTTCCTTACCTTCCCTCCTTACCTTTCTCTCTCCCTATCCTGGTGCCGGTCCACTGCCGCCTCCACTTGCCGGCGCTAACCGCCGACATCTCAGGTAGCCTTCCTGCTCTATCGAATATTGTCAGCTAAGGTTTACCAATGCCGACAGTCCGCCGGCTGCCGGAGGCCACCGTCCTGCCGGGGATCGCCTTTCTCTATTGTCTCCTATCTCTCTGCTGCTTAACGAGTGGCCATGGATGGATTCACCACGCCGGACGGGCCTCCGGCCTGCCGTCGGTCTGCTGGGATTACTAGCCACGGCTTACGACTGACAAGCACCCCTCCTCCGGCTGCCGGCCCCGTGCCGGCAGTCACTATCGTGTAGCCGGATAGCGACTATTGTATATGGTTGTACAGTAAAACATTTCCAGCATACTCTGTGGTTCTTAGTGCAGTCTCTTGCCGGGACCAATCCCAAAAGAAGGGGGTTTATCCTATTTTCCCCCCTCTTTCTCCCTTGGATCTGAATGACCTCAGGTCTTCACCTCTCTGTAATCAATTCCTGGTAATGGAAGCCTATGCTTGGCTCATCCAACTGGATGCTCTTCCCTCCTTTAGAACCCTACAGGTCCTAAGGAATTGACTACAGGAAAGGTCGCGGCAATTGGCTGGACAGGACTCACAAGTATGTGTCTTCCTACTTCCTTTCTAGCTCACCTGTCCTGAGCTCGTAATGAAATGAATCTTATAGTTTATAAGTATCTACTTAAATCTTTCTTTAAGATTAATGTAAGTCATAGCATATGCCTTCCATGTACTCATTGTCTCTTTCTTTTACAGGAGGAGCTCCTTCTGCGGAGTTCGCCGCCCGCACTTCTATGGGCATCTGGCGTGCCGGACCCATGCCCCTTGTGTAGCAAAGAAAGGGAATCTCGAGTATTGAGATCCGCAGACCTGTTCCATCTGCAAAGGCCTTCTTGATGAGGCTTTTGACAACCCTCCATCCGCGGACACCAGGGAATATGCTCGAGAGAAACTGCGCAAGTGGGTGCGCGGTTTCCAAAAGAATGCCACCGGGCCTTGTCTCCCCAATGAGAAGATGAGGGCCCTGCTTTTCCCAAAAGCTTTGACAGATTCTGTGATCCCCGGGATGAGATCCCCTGCGTTCAACTTGTGGTTGAACCTGAAGTTTCGGCTGCACTCCGAAAATGTCACTTAGACGAGGTCGAGAAGATGTCGGAAGTGTCCGACAACACCGAGAGGACCCTCATGGGTGAGGATCTGGAGGAAGATGAGGATCAGGTGGAGTTCCCTAATTTAGAGGGCAAGGTTGCCCAAACACCTTCGGTAGCTCCTGTCGTGGTCGAGGAGCCAGTCTCCTTTACCTCTGCCGCCTCGCTGCCCATGCTACCAGCCACTGAAGATGCCATCCAGGCGCTGGTGGCACTGATGGACGAAAGGCTCCGTAAGAACCAAGAGGAGCTCAAACGTCATATCATGGGTTGGAAGCAACCAAAAAAGATCTCAGTTAAGGATCTTCCCCCCTGCTCGGAGTCTAACCCCTGGAGGTACGCCGAACATATACCAGTTACAACTGGCAAAATCTTTATTAATGACAAGCTGGGCACCATCCCCTTAGAAGAAGTGGAATTCTTCCCCAGCTTCGAGGCTTATCCGGACTGTTACGTCCAACTCAGGTCCAAGCCGGCCTCCAAGGAGGAGAACGAACCCAGAGAAGTGATCATGTTCGATCACTCAAAAGCCCAAGCCATGCTGGCAGACTGCCTCAAGAGCCGAAGTTTCACCAACTCGAAGATGCCGGCATTGAGCAAGAAACACCCGTCCTTTCTTGCTCCCTCTACCACGATCTTTTCCTTTGTGGAAAAGTTCTTCCATGCGGTCATGAAGGCGGTGGAGGAAGGAAAGCCCTGCCCTACCCTGGAGGAGTGTAGGCCTCTCTCCCTAGCCTTTCCCCCCGACGATAGATTCTGGAAAGACATCCAGTTTACCTTTACGGTTGGGAAACTGGAATCTGACGCCGCTGGTCGTCAGTTTAACGAAGATCTTCCCAAGCTGAATGACCACCTTATTCGTCGGGAGCAGGACACCAAGGAGAGGCTAGCCGCACACTATCCCTTCAAATTCAGCTTGAAGTTATGGCCGGGGACGTTTGGGTCCCAGACCTCTATATGGTTCTCGCAAAGACCCACCTAGTGACCGTGATGAAGGACTTATATAGCTTTATCAAGGCTTGGAGAACCTGTAGAGAGTTCGTGTTTGCCAACGTGGCAGTAAAACACGAACCCCGGAAACTAATCTCCTCCAACATATAGGGCAAGCATCTCTTCCCGTCGGCTCTGGTGAAAGAGATTGTGGACAAAGCCACCACTGAGAACCGGAACCTTTTCAGTAAGTGGGGCATGTCCCACAAAAGAAAGTCCTCTCAGGATGAAGGCCCTCAGCCTCCCAGCCTAGGCCGCCAACCAAAACGCCAGTTTCCGGCACACGCTACTCCCCAAGTAGTGGCACGGCCACAACAGACCTTTCAGTTGGTCTCCCAGCCGGTGGTGTCGCAATCACCGGTCTTCATTCCTGCCTACGAGCGACAATCCACTATTTTTCGTCCCAGAGGTAGAGGCTCTGGCAGAGACTCCTCTCGCCGTCCCTCCAGGGGCAGGGGAGGAAGGGGAGCTAGTGGCCGAGGGGGCAAACCCTGGGGAAACCAGAAGCAATGAAGTGCTTCCGGTGGGAGGAAGACTCCGCTACTTTCAGGATCGCTGGAGTTTTGATCCTTGGGCACACAGCATCATCAAGAAGGGACTGGGTTGGACCTGGACACAGTCACCTCCAACCTTCCACCAATTCTTCCAACCATCAACCCCCATCTTGGAAGAATATGTCCTAGAGCTCTTGAACAAGAAGGTGATCAAGAGGGTAAAGTCTACCAGGTTCCAGGGAACACTGTTTTGTGTTCCCAAGAAGGACTCAGACAAGCTCAGAGTCATTCTCGACTTGTCCCCCCTCAACAAGTTCATTGTGAACAACAAATTCAAGATGCTGACTCTTCAACAGATAAGAGCCCTACTGCCTCACAAGGCCTACACGGTTTCAATAGATCTGGCGGACGCCTATTGGAACATCACAATGAATCACCACGCTTCCTCCTCCCTAGGATTCAGGCTCCAAAGAAGAAGCTATGTCTTCAGGGCCATGCCCTTCGGGCTCAACGTGGCTCCAAGAATCTTCACCAAGCTAGCAGACACAATCGTCCACCAGCTACGCCTCGTGGGCATCCAGGTGATGGCCTACCTCGACGATTGGCTGGTCTGGTCGACATCGCCAGAAGACTGTTTGCGAGCCTGCAGAAAGGTGACCCAGTTCCTGGAACATCTGGGTTTCAAAATAAACACCAAGAAGTCTCACCTCTCTCCAGCTTAGAAGTTCCAATGGTTGGGAATCCACTGGAATCTTCAGTCACACCGCCTTTCCATCCCACTGAAGAAAAGGAAGGAAATAGCCGGGTCTGTCAAAAGACTTCTCAAATCCAAATGGATCTCAAGACGACAGCAGGAGCAAGTACTTGGCTCCCTACAGTTCGCCTCAGTGACAAACCCAGTGCTACGAGCACAGCTAAAGGATGCCTCAGGAGTCTGGAGACGAAACGCATCCATCATCCGAAGAGATCTCAAAAGACCCCTAACGAACAGGCTTCGCTCACTTCTAAGACCGTGGTCAGAAGCAAAGACCTTGAAAAGATCCATCCCTCTTCAACCTCCGCCTCCGTCGATCAACATCAACACAGACGCCTCTCTGGAGGGTTGGGAGGTTCACTCCCATCAACGACAAGTTAAAGTAATATGGTCTCCCCTGTTCATGACGTTTCACATCATCATCTTGGAGGCCATGGTGGTTCTTCTCACTCTGAAGAAATTATCTCCGCATCCTTCGATACACATTCGTCTAACTCTGGACAGCTCTGTAGTAGTCAGATATTTCAACTGTCAGGGCTCGAGATCGCCCCACCTAAACCAAGGGCTATTACCAATCTTACGCCTGGCGGACAGGAAGAAATGGCACTTGTCTGCAGTTCACCTGCAAGGATTTCGCAATGTGACGGCGGACGCTCTATCGAGGACAAGCCCCATAGAGTTGGAATGGTCCCTAGACGCAAGATCATTCTCCTTCATCTCTCGTCAAGTCCCGGAACTACAGATCGATCTCTTCGCGACGAACGACAACAAGCAGCTTCCTCGATATGTGGCCCCTTACGAGGACCCCAAAGCGGAAGTAGTGGACGCCATGTCCCTGGACTGGAACAGATGGTCCAAGATTTATCTGTTCCCTCCATCCAACCTTCTGCTGAAAGTCCTCTCCAAACGGAGAACCTTCAAAGAGACAACAGCCCTAGTGGGCCCCAAGTGGCCTCGGAGCAACTGGTTTCCCCTAGTCATGGAGCTACAGCTCAAGCTGATCCCCTTGCCGGGCCCAGTTCTCACCTAACAGGTGCAGAAGTCGACTGTCTTCGATTCATCAAAGAAAGTCCACGACCTTCATCTGATGATTTTCTCTCCCTTGCCGTGAAGAAAAGGTTTGGAATCTCGAAGAAAAGTTTAGACTTCCTAGAGGAATACAAAACAAAGTCTACCAGAAGGCAATATAAATCATCCTGGAAGAAGTGGGTGTCCTTCATCAATGCAAAAAATCCTACGGAAATCTCCATAGATTTTTGCATGTCCTTCTTTATTCACCTTCAGGGACAAGGCTTGGCAGCCAACACGATTTCCACTTGCAAATCGGCCTTGACTAGACCACTACTGTACGCCTTCCAAATAGATTTGTCCAACGAAATCTTCAACAAACTTCCTAAGGCATGTGCTAGACACCGTTCTGCACCCCCACTGAGACCCATCACCTGGTCCCTGGATAAGGTTCTTCATTTTGCTTCTAGCCTGGACAACGAATCTTGCCCTCTGAAAGACTTGACTCAAAAAGTAATTTTCCTTTTTGCTCTCGCCTCGGGAGCCCGAGTCAATGAAATAGTGGCATTATCAAGAGAAGAGGGCCAAATACAGTTCGCTGACACAGGGGAACTTACCCTCTTCCCTGACCCCGCGTTTCTCCCCAAAAATGAACTCCCCACCAAGAGAGGGGGGCCTTGGAGAATCTGCCCTCTGAAGGAAGATGTCTCTCTATGCCCAGTGGAGAGTCTTAAGGTCTATCTTCGAAGAACTTCAGACTATGGCGGAGGACAACTCTTTAAGGGAGAAACTTCGGGTAGTGACCTGTCACTTAAACAACTAAGAGCGAAAATAACCTACTTTATTCGCAGAGCGGATCCTGACAGTACACCCGCAGGTCATGACCCTAGGAAAGTCGCCTCTTCCCTGAATTTTTTCCAAGGAATGGATTTCGAAAGCCTCCGATCCTTCACAGGCTGGAAATCCTCGAGAGTGTTCTTCAAACACTATGCGAAGCAGATGCACGAGATCAAAAGATTCATGGTAGCAGCAGGCAGTGTAATGAAACCTGCTGTTTAGAGCTGCATAGAACAGCGAGTTATTTCGGGACTCTAACTCAACGGGTGCCTGTGTTGACCCTTGTGCGATACATAGTGATTTCAAGGGACACTTAGTGTCACTAATAGACTGTTCTTCATCGAGGTGAAGTGACATAGACTCTTACACGTGTGCCACATGTTCCTGGACATGAAGTGTATAGTGAATTTAAAGACTTTCATTCCCCTGGGAACTTATGTGTATAAAGGCAAAAATTTTCCCTTTCAGATTCCACATCACCTTCTTTATTGGAAATCTATGTCTGTTATTCGATATTATTACTGTAAATAATTATCTATAATTCCATGCAAATTTCTCAAATAAAATAATTATTCTATTTACCATACACGTCTTATTTCGCTCCTCTTTTCCATATGAAAATAAATTGCTGTTACTGTTTTATTTGCCCCTATTTCTGTTTATATTATGCATAATATACCTACTGTCTAATATACACTCACCTAGCAGTATAATATTGTTCCTACACAAATATTTAACCTTCTGATCTGTCTTCGAGACCGGCATGATCTTCTCATCCAGGTGAGTTTATCTTCGTCAGATTATTTTGAGATGTTCCTCTTGTCCAAACAGGACTTCCCTGCCAGGGGGGCAGGAAGCCATGTCATTGTTATGCCACTGGTAGTGACTTTTAATGGAGATATCACGGTCTCTACGGTCACCAGACCATAGAAATATCGTTTGAAGTAGAAGGCACTTGAAATGGGGAAAAACCACAATACACTAATTCTTGGTACACTTCCATCAGGACGTCATGGCTTGAGCCCCAAAAAACGTATTTTAGCGAAGCGAAAAATCTATTTTTGGGTGAGATAGCCATGACGTCCTGATGGACCCGCCCTACTGCTCCAGTTCAGCCTGCCAGGCCCCTCCCTGCTATACTGTATCGTGGAGGCTGGTAGTTTGCTAGATTTCGGAATGAGGACGGACGTGACGTCACATAATATGGCGTACAGCTATGGCTGGCGTTTGTTTACGTCGCGAGGTACCGTAACAGTAACGTAGGAAGATAACTTTGGAACGGCTCCTCAGTTATCTCGCCACTTTTCCCCCCTTGAAGCGTAAACGCTATGTGGGGTGCAGATAGCCATGTGGCGTGTCAAAGCATATGTCCCCGGTTGATAAACGATATCCTAAAGGGAAACCTTTAGGGTACTCGCGCCAGAAGTTAGAATTCTGTGATAACCTTTGGTTTAATTCTCTGGGAATATCCACTGTAGACATATATACCCTCAGGAAGCTACTAAAGGAACCTTCCATCAGGACGTCATGGCTATCTCACCCAAAAATAGATTTTTCGCTTCTCTCAAAATCCGTTTTGTCGATCGTATACGTTAGAGCTTCGGCGATTTAGGTAACCGAGATCTCGTCTTGCGCTAGGCTACCTAGCCTAGGTCTTGTAGTATACTTTCAGACATTATCCCCGTTTACCCGCGTGTATCGTTTTATTGATTCAAGGGGAGATAGTACATCTCTTAGAATTATAACTCGATATTTGTCTCCTATGGAGATTTAAGGGTAATCCGTCCTTCTTTCTGAGTGCCGCCGCAGGCGGCAACCCTCTCTGGTCTTGCCATAGAGTAGTTCACTCCGGCTTGCCTAGGCTAGGGTATTCTGTCTCCCACCTTGGCTGGTGAGATCCTGGCTTTGGTTTTCGACAGAACTTCAGAGTATTTAGTCTTTCTGGCGGCGGCAGAGCTGCAGGGTGAGTAGTCACTCCCCTGCCGGCTTATAGCTGCCGGCATAGGAGGCTAAACCTCCCTAGGCCGCACCTGAAATGGTAGTATGATGCTGCCACCTTCTCCCCTGCGATTGGAGACTAGTCCTGTGTCGGCAGACCCTAGGCTGAAGAATAGTATTCTTCTGCCGCCTAGGAAGTCGCCGATACTGAAACATTGTTTCTCTCTGGTGTGGAGGCGGCAGCAATCCTGCCACCTTCTACTACACTTCATAGATTCAGCAGATCCTAGACTGAAGAATAGTTAATCTTCTGCCACCTAGGATGGCACCGATACTGAAACATTGTTTCACTCTTGTGTGGAAGTAGCGGCAATCCTGCCGCCTTCTTCTACACTTGATATAGGACCCTTTTCCCTCCCCTCTCTGTCCTTTAGCGATGACTTAGCCATCGCAATCATGTGGCCGTTGTCCAGCAATCTCTACGCTTGCCGGGTGGGTTGCAGGGCCGGCCGGGCCCCTACTTAAGCAGCTGTTTAGTCACTCAGTCTTTCCCTTATGAAACACAAGGATCCAGGAAGGTTGTGCCAGCTATGACGGCTGCCGGTGGGAGACCCTTCTGCTGCTGGAGGTTCTTCAATTCTCCCTTGGAGTGCCAACCATAGTCCTGAGACCGGCAATGCCGGCAACGGATCTTGCGGCTGGATGGAAGCCTGAATGATGCATTCTCCCCTTCCATTTGAACCTTCTTTCTGGAGGAAGGCAGTAAGATTATACACTTACATCCTTATTTAGTGTGAATAAATTTTAATAAGGCAGCTCTTCATTCTATGCTTTTTCTCTCTCTGTCAGCTAGTGCTGCCAGGTACTAACCCAGCCGGCAGCATGTCGGCTGGGCCGGTGCTGCCAGGTTCTAGCCCTGATGGCAACATGCTGGCTGAACTACAGTATATGATTATACAATAGCCAGTATAGTTGCAGTATAGTATATACTGCAGATAGAAAACTGTTGTATATATTATACAGTAGTTATTTTCCAACTTATTTTGTGTGTCCTTGCATAGTCTTTTGCTGAGACCAATCCTATATTGAAAGAATAGAATTCCTTCATTACTCTGATTAGAAATCAGTTTACAATTTACCCTACAATATTAAATAGTTTAGAAGGGTCAGTGGTAGTACACTTTTCTATCCCTAGAGGTTAGAACCCTTCTCTTTTGAGTTTTCTCTGATCAGGAAACTCTATAGTCTTAATATTGGGAGAGGAGGTCACAGCAATTGGCTGGGAGGGATACACAAGTATGTGTCTTTTCTGATATCTAGTCCAACCGGCGATATGCCGGCAGGATTGTGCCGCCAGGTAATAGCCATGATGGCAACACACCGGCTGAACTGCAGTGTATGATTATACAGTAGCCAGTATATTTGCAATATAGTATATACTGCAAACAGAAAACTATAGTATTTATTATACAGTAGTTAATTTCCAACCTACCTTGTCTACCCTTGTACAGTCTTTTGCTGAGACCAAACCTACATTGAAAGAATAGAATTCTTTCAATACTGTGATTGGAAATCATCTAACACTTACCCCACAATATCAAATAATTAGAAGGGTCAGTGGCAGTGCACACTTTTTCTATCCCTAGAGGTTAGAACACTTTTCTCTTGAGTTTCCCTGATAAAGGAAACTATATCTTTAATATTGGGGGAGGTCATAGCAATTGGCTGGGAGGGATACACAATATGAATAATTGCATATCGGTTTATCATGTGAGATAAACAATCGTATACTCATTTTATTTTCCTTTCTTTACAGGAGGAACCCCAGATGAAATGCGATGCAATATTCTGGAACCATAGGAGTAGGAACTTCTACGGTCACAAAGCGTACAGGTCTCATGCCCCCTGCAGCATCATTACCGAATCTCTGCAATATTGACACCCCCAAGTCTGCAATATCTGCCGGACCTTGGTGACCAAAGGTTTAGACGACCGCAAGTCAACGGAGTCGAGGGAAGCGACACGTGAAAAGTTGCGCAAGTGGGTAAGAGGGTTCCAGATGAACTCTCCGGGATCATACCTACCTAACGATAGGATGCGTGGTTTACTGTTCCCGAAAGCAGGTAGTGAAATGGTTGTGACCCAAGCACGACTCGCACCTCCCTGTGTCCAGACTGCCATCGACTCGTAGGTAAGGATGTCGGAAGTGTCTATGGACAATGAAAAGGATCTATTAAAGGATCATTTCGAGGAGGAGTCTACTCTACCTCGGGAAGAAGATGATGATGTCGAGTCGGAGTTCCTTCCGTCTGTGCCGTCACTGTAGCCGTTACCCTCGACATCTTCACCTTCTACCCCTCCATTGGACAACATGAGCCAGGCACTGGTCCATCTTACGGATTTAATGGAGAACATTAGCAAATGAGGCGAAACAAGGCAAGCGAAATTCAAGAGAGAGCTGCGTGAAGATCCACTCATCGCCTCCTGAGGGTCATACAAGCGACCCAGAGGCCAAGACCTCCCGACTGGCTCCAAAACCAATCCCTGGAGGTATGCGGAGTTTAGGCCGATTTTGAACGGCAATCTCTACATCTCAGAGAAGATGGGAGTGGTCCCCTTAGACGACAATCCAGTTTTGGCCAAGCTTTAACGCTTACCCTGATTGCTTCATTCGACTGAAGCATGAACCAATGTCAAAAGAGGAGTTGGAACCGAAGGAGGTCATGGTTTTCGACCACAATAAGGCGCAGGCTCTCTTGTCAAGTTAGAACCCTTTTTTCTTGAGTTGCCCTGATAAAGGAAACTATATCTTTAATATTGGGAGGGGTCACAGTAATTGGCTGGGAGGGATACACAATATGAATAATTGCATATCTGTTTATCATGTGAGGTAAACAATCGTATACTCATTTTATTTTCCTTTCTTTACAGGAGGAGCCCCAAATGAAATGCGATGCCATCTTCTGGAACCATAGGAGTAGGAACTTCTACGGTCACAAAGCGTACAGGTCTCATGCCCCCTGAAGCATCATTACCGAATCTCTGCAATATTGAGACCCCCAAGTCTGCAATATCTGCTGGACCTTGGTGACCGAAGGTTTAAACGACCGCAAGTCAACTGAGTCGAGGGATGCGACACGTGAAAGGCTGCGCAAGTGGGTATGAGGGTTCCAGAAGAACTCTCCGGGACCATACCTACCTAACGATAGGATGCGTGGCTTACTGTTCCCGAAAGCAGGTAGTGAAATGGTTGTGACCCAAGCACGACTCGCACCTCCCTGTGTCCAGACTGCCATCGACACGGAGGTAAGGATTTCGGAAGTGTCTATGGACAATGAAAAGGATCTATTAAAGGATCATTCCGAGGAGGAGTCTACTCTACCTTTAGAAGAAGATGATGACGTCGAGTCGGAGTTCCTTCCGTCTGTGCCGGCACCGTAGCCGTTACCCTCGACGTCTTCACCTTCTACCCCTCCATTGGACAACATGAGCCAGGCACTGGCCCATCTTACGGATTTGATGGAGAACATTCGCAAATGAGGCAAAACAAGGGAAGCGAAATTCAAGAGAGAGCTCCGTGAAGATCACTCATCGCCTCCTGAGGGTCATACAAGCGACCCAGAGGGCAAGACCTCCCGACTTGCTCCAAAACCAATCCCTAGAGGTATGCAGAGTTTAGGCCGATTTTGAACGGCAATCTCTACATCTCAGAGAAGATGGGAGTTGTCCCCTTAGACGACAATCCAGTTTTGGCCAAGCTTTAACGCTTACCCTGATTGCTTCATTCGACTGAAGCATGAACCAATGTCAAAAGAGGAGATGGAACCGAAGGTCATGGTTTTCGACCACAATAAGGCACAGGCTCTCTTGTCAAGTTAGAACCCTTTTCTCTTGAGTTGCCCTGATAAGGGAAACTATATCTTTAATATTGGGGGAGGTCACAGCAATTAGCTGGGAGGGATACACAATATGAATAATTGCATATCTGTTTATCATGTGAGATAAACAATTGTATACTCATTTTATTTTCCTTTCTTTACAGGAGGAGCCCCAAATCAAATGCGATGCAATCTTCTGGAACCACAGGAGTAGGAACTTCTACGGTCACAAAGCGTACAGGTCTCATGCCCCCTGCAGCATCATTACTGAATCTCTGCAATATTGAGACCCCCAAGTCTGCAATATCTGCTGGACCTAGGTGATCGAAGGTTTAGACGACCGCAAGTCAACGGAGTCGAGGGATGCGACACGTGAAAGGCTGCGCAAGTGGGTATGAGGGTTCCAGAAGAACTCTCCGGGACCATACCTACCTAACGATAGGATGCGTGGCTTACTGTTCCCGAAAGCAGGTAGTGAAATGGTTGTGACCCAAGCACGACTCGCACCTCCCTGTGTCCAGACTGCCATAGACACGGAGGTAAGGATTTCGGAAGTGTCTATGGACAATGAAAAGGATCTATTAAAGGATCATTCCGAGGAGGAATCTACTCTACCTCTGGAAGAAGATGATGATGTCGAGTCGGAGTTCTGTCCGTCTGTGCCGGCACCGTAGCCGTTACCCTCGACGTCTTCACCTTCTACCCCTCCATTGGACAACATGAGCCAGGCACTGGCACATCTTACGGATTTAATGGAGAACATTCGCAAATGAGGCGAAACAAGGCAAGCGAAATTCAAGAGAGAGCTCCGTGAAGATCCACTCATCGCCTCTTCAGGGTCATACAAGCGACCCAGAGGCCAAGACTTGCTCCAAAACCAATACCTGGAGGTATGCGGAGTTTAGGCCGATTTTGAACGGCAATCTCTACATCTCAAAAGAAGATGGGAGTTGTCCCCTTAGACGACAATCAAGTTTTGGCCAAGCTTTAACGCTTACCTGATTGCTTCATTCGACTGAAGCATGAACCAATGTCAAAAGAGGAGTTGGAACCGAAGGAGGTCATGGTTTTCGACCACAATAAGGCGCAGGCTCTCTTGTCAAGTTAGAACCCTTTTCTCTTGTGTTGCCCTGATAAAGGTAACTATATCTTTAATATTGGGGGAGGTCACAGCAATTGGCTGGGAGAGATACACAATACGAATAATTGCATATCTGTTTATCATGTGAGATAAACAATCGTATACTCATTTTATTTTCCTTTCTGTACAGGAGGAGCCCCAGATGAAATGCGATGCAATCTTCTGGAACCATAGGAGTAGGAACTTCTATGGTCATAAAGCGTGCAGGTCTCATGCTCCCTGCAGCATCATTACCAAATCTCTGTAATATTGAGACCCACAAGTCTGCAATATCTGCCGGACCTTGGTGATCGAAGGTTTAGACGACCGCAAGTCAACGGAGTCGAGGGATGCGACACGTGAAAAGCTGCGCAAGTGGGTAAGAGGATTCCAGAAGAACTCTCCGGGAAAATACCTACCTAACGATAGGATGCGTGGCTTACTGTTCCCGAAAACAAGGGAAGTGAAGTTCAAGAGAAGCTCCGTGATGATCCACTCATTGCCTCCTGAGGGTCATACAAGCGACCCAGAGGCCAAGACCTCCCGACTTGCTCCAAAACCAATCCCTGGAGGTTTGCGGAGTTTATGCCAATTTTGAACGGCAAACTCTACATCTCAGAGAAGATTGGAGCTGTCCCCTCAGACGACAATCCAGTTTTGGCCAAGCTATAACGCTTACCCTGATTGCTTCATTCGACTGAAGCCTGAACCAATGTCAAAAGAGGAGATGGAACCGAAGGAGGTCATGGTTTTCGACCACGATAAGGCACAGGCTCTCTTGTCAAGTAGCCTAAGAAAGGCTGGCTATTCGGTGTCGAAAGAGTCCGTCTAGAGCAAGAAACACCGTACCTTTCTTGCGACTGCTTCAATAGCCTTCCCCTTTACGTTGAAGGCATTTAAATCTCTTGCCAAGGCAGTGGAGGCAGGCAAACCATGCCCTACACTAGAGGAGTGCAGGCCTCTGTCGTTAGCCTTGCTCATGCTGGAGAGGGAATAGGTGGAAGTCCACCTAATCTTCTCCGTAGGGAAGCTGGACGCGGACATCGCTGGACGCGGACATCGCTGGATGACAGTTTAACGAGAATCTCCCTAAACTTTCTGACTTTCTCTTGTGCAAGGATCAAGAGATGAAGGGGAGATTTGTAGCCTCTTTATCCCTACAAAAATGCATAGAGATGTGTGCAGGCCAACGAAGTACTCCAGACATGCTCATGGTTCTGGCCAAAATGCATATGACCATCTTAGTAAAGGACTTCTATGCTTTCATGAAGGCTAGGCGAGCCTGTAGAGAGTTCGTGTTTGCTGCTGCAACAGTGAAACATGAACCCTGGAAGCTGATATCTTCTAACATCTGGGGTAAAGACCTCTTTCCGAATGAAGTGGTCAAAGAGGTAGTCGAGAAAGCCATCACGGAGAATAGGAACCTTCTCCAGAAGTGGGGCATCTCTTCAGAGAGCAAGTCTTCCCCGGATGTGGGTCCCCAACCTAAAAGGAAGACGAAGAAGTCTAGACTTAACCCTCGGCCTGCTCAACAACATCCAACAGTTACTATGACCGCGGTGCCCCAGGTAGGCGGTCAAGGAGGTAAACCCTCCGATCAATCGAAGCAAGGAGATGCTTCCGGTAGGAGGGAGGCTCCAACAATTTCAGGATCGTTGGACCTTCGATCCTTGGTCCCACGGCCTAATTAAGATTGGACTAGGATGGAAACGGAACAAGTCTCCTCCATCATTTACTCAATTCTTCAAAAACTCCAAGCCGGTATTAGATGAATATACCCTAGAGCTTTTGAGCATACAGGTTATAAGGAAAGCAAAGTCCATCAAATTCCAGGGAAGGCTGTTTTGTGTTTCCAAGAAGGACTCAGAAAAACTCAGAGTCATTCTGGACTTGTCGCCACTCAACAAGTTCATAAAAAACAGCAAGTTCAGGATGTTAATCCTTCAACAGATAAGGACCCTGTTACAAAAAGGGGCGTTCACAGTCTCGATAGACCTGACGGATGCCTACTGGCACCTTCTAGTCAGTCGCCCCCTCTCCTCCTATCTAGGATTCAAGTTACAGTATATAAAGTATGTTCTAAGAGCCATACTCTTCAGACTAAACATAGTCCCAAGTATCTTCATGAAACTTGCAGACGCAGTCGTGCAACACCTACGCCTAGAAACTGTTCAGGTAGTAGAGTACCTGGACGACTGGCTGGTGCGGGCAGCATCCGAAACGGCTGGTCTGCAAGCATCCAAAGAAGTAACCCAGTTCCTGCAACATCTGGGATGCAAAATCAACTTCAAGAAGTCTCAACGCTCTCCAGCTCAAGGGTTTTAATGGCTGGAAAACCATTAGCACCTGAGGTCACATTGTATCTCCATTCCCTCAGGGAAGAGGAGGGAGATCGCAGGGTCTGTCAAGACACTACTGTAATTCGACAGGATTTCAAGACGCCAACAGGAAAGAGTACTGGGCTCTCTCCAGTTTGCAGCAGTAACAGACCCAGTGCTAAGAGCACAGCTGAAAGATGCATCAGGAGTCTGGAGAAGATACGCATCAAACGCTCGAAGAGATCTAAAATGACCGATATCGGCCTTACTTTGATCAGTTCTCAACCCATGGTCGAAGGCCAAGAGCCTAATGAGAACCGTGCCCTTGCAACCACCTCTGCCATCGATGACCATCGACATGGATGCCTCGACGGAAGAATTGGGAGTTCACTCCCATCAAAGGAAAGTCCAAGGGTCATCTCTGTTCAAGGTCTTTCTCATCAACATTTTGGAAGCCATGGCAGTCCTTTTGACGTTGGGAATACTCTCCCCTCGCAGATCAGCCCTCATCAGGCTGATCTTGGTCAGCGAAGTGATAGTGAGATGTCTGAACCGACATGGCTCGAGATTGTCCCATATAATCCATATGATATTAGCCATCCATTGTCTAGAGAGATGGCACATATCAGCAGTTCACTAACAAAGTATCCGCTATGTGACAGCGGATGCTCTACTCAGGCTCAAGCTGATAGAGTCAGAATGGTACACAGACGCAGACTCATTCTCTTCCATCTTTGAACAAGTCCCGGAACTGCAGATCGACCTCTTCGTGACGAGAGTTATCAAGAAACTACCTCGATATGTATCCCCATATAAGGACCCTCTAGAGGAGATAACAAACGCCATGTCCCTAGTTTGGAACGAATGGACCCAGAATTTCCTGTTCCTTCTATCCAATCTCCTGCTGAAGGTCCTCAATTTGCTGAGATCCGTCCAAGGAACGGCAGCTCTAGTGGCTCCCAAGTGGCCCAAGAGCAACTGGTTCCCTCTAGTGATGGAACTGAGGCTGAGGCTGATGCTTGTACCGAATCCAGCACTATCTCAACGGGTTTAGAAGTCAACTGTCTTCGCTTCATCACAGAAAATCCAAAACCTTCATTTCATGATTTTCTCGCCCTAGCGGTTAAGAAAAGATTTGGGATCTCAAAAGGCAGTATAGACTTCTTAGAAGAACACAAGTCTAAGTCAACTAGAAGACAATATAAATCGTCTTGGAAAAAGTGGGTTGCTTTTGTTAAAGCAAAAGGACCGAAAGAAATTTCAATAGACTTTGGCCTGTCCTTTATCCACCTTCATAATCAAGGTCTGGCAGCCAATACGATAACTACGTGCAAGTCAACCCTGACTAGACCTCTTCTATACGCCTTTCCAGTGGATCTGATGAACAAAATCTTTAACAAGATCGCGAAGGCATGCGCTAAACTTAGGCCTGGAGCTCCTCCGTAGCCCATTTCATGGTCTTTGGACAAGGTCCTACATTATGCTTCATCTATGAACAATGAAAATTGTTCTCTCAAGGATCTAACCCAGAAGGTTATTTTCCTGTTTTCTATAGCCTCAGGGGCTAGAGTTAGTGAAATATTATCCCTATCAAGAAATGAGGGCCACATTCAGTTCACAGAAGTGGGAGAACTGAATCTCTTTCCTGATCCAGCCTTTCTCGCCAAGAACGAGCTACCCACTAAAAGATGGGGTCCCTGGAGAATCTGCCCTCTGAAGGAAGATATCTCTCTATGTCTAGTAGAGTGTCTAAAGGTCTATCTTCATAGAACCTCAGACTTCAGGGGAGGACAGCTCTTCAAAGGAGAAATTTCAAGATCAAACTTATCCCTAAAACAACTGAGGGCGAAGCTCACCTACTTCATTCGCAGAGCGGATCCTGACAGTACACCCGCAGGTCATGATCCGAGAAAAATTGCTTCATCACTGAACTTTTTTCAGTATATGGACTTTGAGTGTCTTCACTCATATACTGGATGGAAATCATCCAGAGTGTTCTACAAACACTACGCAAAGCAAGTGCACGAACTGAAGCATAATGTGTTGGCGGCAGGTAGTGTATTAAAACCTGTCGTCTAGTGCTGCGATGAACAGTTAATTGATTGCGACTATCAATTAGGGTAAAAAGGTGTTGACACTTCCAGTGTGATAGCTTTTAAGTGAGTGTCACCATGGTGACACTAAGAATGTTCAAAATCTCAGGTGTGGAATTATACAGATAACACTTGTGCCATGTGTACATAGTACACGGTGTTGATAGTATACAACATTTACATAAAATTATATTGGGAAAATTCATCAAAATTTTCAATTTTAGAGTGGCCCTCATCATTTCTTCCCTTTTAGGGAGAAAAATATTTTATGTATACATTGCACGTATAATTCCCTTAACACATTACATTCGTTACACTCGTTATTCCATTTTGTCATTTATTCGAAATAAATGTCTATTAGAGTGTAATTGCTTCCTATTTCGCCCTGCAATTAGCACATTAAATATGCCAGAGTTCTCTTACTTATTTATTTAAGTAAACCTCATATTATTGTATGCTTACAAACAATGGATATAGTTGACACTTAATTGTTCCGACAATATATACAAACCTTGAGACCTTTTGTATGTCTAGTGGATACTTATGTTTGCTCATACAATATATGCAAACCTTGAGGACCTTTTTCTACTGTCTAGTATGACTCTTCCCTGCAGGGCGCAGGAAGCACTAACATTGTCTTTGATTAGTGGTAATGACGGATAACGGTAACGTCATTTGTCTCAATGGTCCGGATGACCATAGAAAAAATTGTCCCAAGGTTAAGGCACCTATGAAAATCCACAGATACAGTACTTTCTAGTAATTCTCTGGTAAACTTCCATCAGGACGACATGGCTTGAGCCCAAAAAACTGATTTTGAGCGAAGCGAAAAATCTATTTTTTGGGTGAGATAGCCATGTCGTCCTGATGGACCCGCCCTCCTTTTCTATAGAAAAGGCCTTGGCAGGATCCCCCCCGAAATTACTATATCTGTAGCATCATCATGCTCAATGCTACAAGGAATGAGCGCCATCTTAGATACAGCACCATCTAGATACTTGATAGTAGTATGGGAGGAATGGTAACCTCAATAACGGCTCCCCTTCTATTTTTGCCACTCTCCCCCATCGAGGCGAAAACGCTCTTCGGGGTGAATATTGCTATGTGTCGTATCAAGATATACGTCCTCTGATTTATGCGATATCCTTAAGAGAAATTTTAAGGATATTCGCGCCAGGAGTTAGAATTCTGAAGACCTAAAGGTAAATTCTCTTGGAATATCACTGTAGTCAAATATCCCTTAGAAAGCTAATTATAGGAACCTTCCATCAGGAAGACATGGCTATCTCACCCAAAAATAGATTTTTTGCTTCACTCAAAATCCATTCTCAGGTTCTCATTGTCTTTCAACTTTCAGACTATCTTGCTAATTTCAGAATTTTCCATTCTATTGCTTGTAGAATACCTACTTTATTTATTTGCCTATTTGACGTTTCTAGAACTCTGCCTATTATCAATACCTTCTCTAGTTTTAAATCTTTATAATGCAATATTTTTTTTCTTAGGTCTTTTGATGTGCAATGGGCAATAACTTGATATATGATAAAATTTTCTAACTCCAGAAACTCACATGAAACAGCTAAATTCTTAAGTCTAGTCACAAATGCATCTATACTCTCGTGGTCTTTCTGATATGCCTATGCTGTAAATTGATACCTTTCAAAAAATTTATTGACCTGAGGGTCAACATATGTAACAAGAGCCTTAATTGCATCTTCACTAGTGTCATTGGTAGTTATAATGTCTTAAACACTTCCCGATCCTCTCTAACGGCTGTATGAAACAATAACGCCTTCTTCTGTGCATCTTTCATACTACTTAAAGCTTCAATGTAAATCTTAAATTCTTCACACCACTTTTACCATGGTGTTGCAACAGAATTTGGTTCAGCAACAATGTTAAACTTCTCTGGGTGCTCGATGTCCAAGGGCATTTTTACTTTCTACCTGAATTAGGTTAGGCAAATGAAATCTATAAAATTAACTAGTTACTCAGTAACAAAGTTAATTCTAACCTAATTCCTATGTTAACTGCACCTCTTGTAAGTTTTTGCAACCAATCAAAGGTAGTTTACACTTTTTGTTTAAGTAAACTATGACTGTCTTTTTATGAAATATTACCAACTAATGCCTACTGGTATCAAATTTCGATCCCACCTTACTTGGTTATAAGCCATATAATATATACGCAGGATGTTTGCTTCTTCCTTGACATTATCCTTGAATGTAGAAGTATTTTGTGGCATTCCTCTTGCTTATTGGATACCTCCTGCTGCTGCTGTAGGGGGTTTGCATCTAGTTGTCTCTGCTGCTGCTTTTCTCTACATGAGTTCCTTGTCCACACCAGTCACCAAAATATTGGATATGGTATTGGTTACCAAAAATGGAATGGCCCCATCATACATACCTGGAATAATATTAGTTTATTAGTGTGATATTCCACATCTCATCCGATGGCGCCAAATTATTGGATATGGTATTGGTTACCAAAAATGGAATGGTCCCTTCTTACATAACTAGAATAATACTAGTTTATTGGTGTGGTATTCCACATCTTATCCAATGTCGCCGATTCTGGTTGATAATGATAAAGTCTGCTGTGTTATAAAACCCCTATATTTCTCCTATATAACATTCCTACTACAGCTCTGAATGGCTTGTGACTCTCGACTGAGAACATCGATGTAAACAAAACATGTACACATACATATAAAAAATAAAAATGAGCATCGCTCTTAACAAGATCGTATCCTTCTGAAATACAAAAGTAAGAAGAATTACATCCTAGCTTTTTGATAACTAATGAATGATTAAATCCTTCATAACATATGCTACTACACTTATGAACTATGTTGAAACATATTCTATCAATGCAATTCTGTGCAACATTATTGCCAATACCTGTAGAGCATATAGTATTACAGTACAAAATACATAACAAAAGCTATATCAAATTTCTTAAACAAATCCAGGTAATTGTCTAATAAAAACTAATCCGCTAGCTTTTTTTCCTTCATCTCTTACATGACGATCAGACTTTGTGTTCGTTTATTCGGATATTATTGGAAGGTCCTATTTGGGGGTAAAAAAAAAAAAAGTTATTATATTAGACATCTTCAGTATATGGGAAAGTAGAATAAGAGGTTATCATAATTATGTGTACTTCTTTTGAGGGACCAAGGAATTCTATTCAATACCTATTCATGTGGATGACCAAGAAGGACGAGAGATGCACTTCCCTGAGGATTTCAGCACAAAATGTATCCTTCATATTAGACCATAGCAGAAATTATGTAAAAGCTGGTACATCCCACAGTCAGCGCTCAATCCACGGTGTGGTACCCTGTGAGTTGCGTTTTTTCCACCGTCTCCTTAGGAATTACATTTACTAGTGCCCCAAAAAAAACTCCAGTGTGGAGGGGCTTTAGGGTATATTGAGATTTTTAGAGCCACAAGACGTTTGCAGCAGGGGAGTGAACTTTTCTGCCACTCAGCTGGACTTGCTAAAAGTGTTGCGCCCTTTGTGGCAAAAGCGGTCGTACCCTCCACCTTTGAATTAGGCAAAATATCATGGGTGATTTTCAACAGGTGACAAGAGATTTCAAATCTAGCTTCAAACAGAGGTTGTTGGAGGAGCTAAAATTGACAGGTAGACATATTGTTACTGGCAGGGAGAAGAAAAGGAAAAATGTCAAAAGAAAGGGAAAGAAGAGAGTGAATAAAATGAAAATCTCCTCTTGTAGACATTTAGGATCTAAAGACGTTTTTAGTGTTATCTGATTTAGTTGCGTTAAATATGTGTTTGAGTGAAGTCATTTAATATGGCATCGTCGGTGCCAAGAGTTTTGAATCTTGTTGAGAGTAAACTTCCAACCACAAATTACGGCGCTGGTGTCGTGGATACTTTTCCAAGACCTAATCGGTTACAGTTGGTGGAATTCATCAGTGGTTGATCGAAAAAAAAGTTTTATTCTTCATACTAATCTTACATCAGGGAAGCGCCAATCAAGGATCGTTATCTCTAATTTCGTATGAAAGTCATAGAAGGAACACTAATTTATTTAACTAGTTTGGATATAAAACTACATTTAAAAGTCTCTGCACCCGATGGAAACACGTTGGGAGATGGTGTAGATATTATATTTGTCAATGCTATGGATAATATAATCTTTAAGTTGAGTCACGTTTATATTTTTGAAGACTCTTAGAATCATATCAAATCCTCATTACAATTATTGGTCTTTCAAATGCTTTACCAGAAAATCATTTTATAAAATTGAACAAAATGAAAAAGTAGTGGGGTGCTAGAGGCGTAAGAGAAGAAATTCCTCTTATTTATCCGCATACGCTCGATATGGCCTGAGTGAATGAATATTTGATGGATAATATCGACGTTCGTACAAGTTGAAATTAGCCCCGAAGGCATGGTTCATTAATTCAACAAGAGTGCACGCTTCATATTGATAAAAATATCTCAAGGCCGCACCGCTTTTCTAGCCCTTAATCAGGCATTTTTAAATCTCAAGAGGATGGTAGAGAATGTTTTTAATGAAACACATTACTGTAAAGAATTATGCGTTAGCCCCTAATCAAACGCAGGCAACATTAGATTTACCTCTCAATAAGGCAATGCCTGAACAATTATACCTAGCTATTGTTAATATGAACAGTTTTATTGATGTTCTGAATAGGAACCAAATTTATTTCAGTCATAATAACCTTGAACACATGAGGGTCAGGCTGAAGGGTTCCACTTTGTACAACATAAATTCTCTATTCCCAAAAATAATTCGCCTCTTCACTACGAGACATTAAAATATTTAGGCTTAACTTATGGCTACCTAATTCATTATGATTACTATGACCGTGGTTCGGTTGTCATCACTTTTAATTTCAAACCTGATATTGCATTGATGGATACGCTCGAGGTAGAGAAAAATGGGGATTTGAGAATCCATTCAATGTTTGACTGGCAAGTCGACGCAAACATAATTATTTTATTGTTCGGAGAAACCCAGGGAGTGATAACTACCGAAAAAACCGAAATGTATATTGCGATTTCAGGCCGTAATCAATACAACGTTTCCTATAGATTTTAAGTGTAAAATGTCAGTGTTTCTTATAAAAAAAAAAATAAAATGCTTGTAAAAGTAAAATTTTCCCCACTAATTTGTATATCATTATTCATGGATTGCTATTTTCGATCTGCAGCTCATTAAACCGACTCTGCAAAAGGAAAAGTGACCTTGAACCATATTTTTGTAAACCAATCAAAAATTTAAAACCCAATTACCTTCCAGGATAACCATAACGGAAGGTGAGGGCTCTCGGCAGACACTTTTCGTAAAGGTCATTGAACTGAGGGCTCTTGATATTATAAGAAATTGATGGCTCTCGACATGGGGGTCTCCAAAAATGATGACTCTTGGCAAAAATACAACTACTTATGGCAGCATTGTTTTATCTGTCATATTATTTACTCAAAATGCATATCCTATATTTCCATGTAATTTTTTCCTGCTGTCATAGAAATTTCTCTCTTCAGAGGATTAGCCTATACATAACTCGCTGATTCCTCTTGCAATACCAGTTCCTCTTAGATTGTTCTTTATCATGATCTGGTTTTTTTTTATCATTAAAACTGCTTTCGAGAAAGGAAGGGATGAAGTAAATAAGATTGAAATGGAGTTAGACCTCTATTAAAATACAGTAGAATCAGAATTCATAAGTTTTTGTATCGATAATACAATAAGATCAAGGGAAAACAGATCATTACTCAAAGACAATTTGTAGAATGACGACTCGTTGAATGTTAATTCGTCAAAATAACTTCATTGAAATGACAATTGTTCGGAAAGTATATATTTGTTATGATTTTGCATATACACACTTGGTTCCACTCTTTTTCTCCTTCGTTGTTTGAGAATTGTTATGTGAATAATATGTTAGTTTAAAAGAATTTTTTTATTAAAGTATCCAGACATTGATAATATGGTTGTTCAGGAGTATTTAGCATAATAATGTGGTCGTTCAAAACAATTGTTTTCTTAAGTAACTAGTCATTGATAGTGTGATTGCTCAAGTTCTGTTCTAAGCATTTTCATTTCTTTTATCAATTCCCATGAGCAAATTGAAAACCTTTGCATAAGGATGTGCTCACATTATTAATAAGAAAGAATGCGATAAAAAATTACAAACCATTGATGATGTGATTCAGAGAAATCGTTCATGGCAATACCATCCGCAAAATAATACCTAAAATGCTTCTTTGAAAGTTATAAATGAAATAAAGCAAAAGGCTTATGAAGTGGATGAAGTGACCAGCTGCATAGAAGATATTAAAAAATGTACTTTGCCTTTATGTGTTGCAGGAGCACTGCCCCAAAGGAAATGTCTTTTTTCTTTTTTTCCCTTTTTTGCGAACTTGAAAGGAAAAGATTGTTACCAAAGATGAAGAACTAAATGTTACAACAAGAGGTTGAATTTTAGGTTGTACGAAAACGAAAACGTTATTATTTATGCAATGGTAAGAAATTTGGACCATTTATCCAAAAGACATGTTTGATTTGTAATGGCACATTTAACAGTGCTCCAGTTAATTCTCAGTTGTACACTACGCATATTTTAATTGATGAAAATGAAACCTCACTATTGCTAAACTGTTTATCAAGGTTAAAGGACAAAGAGATTTATGATTTTTTTTCCACAATTATAAAAAGAAAAGTTGAATCTTGAATATTTCGCTCTTTATTATAGACTATGAACAAGCAGCTATGAAGGTTATCGAGAAAACAATTCCCTGAGGTGGTTATCAATTGATGTTTTTTTTTTCTTCCGCCTGCATATCTAGCAAAATTTTCGATCAGGGAGTCTTCAAATTTGGTATAGATAGGTGGAAAAAAAGCATTTCGATAAGTCATATAAAAGTTCTTCCATTTTCACTTGCTGAAGATGTATGTTCGCTTTTAAACAACTTCTTACTGTCGTTAGACTGATGAAATCCTGAGCGAACTTTTAGTTCAATTCGAAATAAATTGGCTAGGAATAATTCAAAGAGGAAGAATAAGGAGAAATACTTTAGATATTGGCATTTGGTGTCGGGAATTTTCGAACTGGCCATTCGAAAGTCCCGCCATTTGACTTCACGAACGTCACGTCAAATGAGGAAAAGGCTGGGGGATCCCGCGGGTGAAAGACTGAGGTTTAATACACGACTGTATTGGCGGAACAGGACGATTTGGCGCCCACTCTTTGGCGCTGACGATTTGGCGCCGCCATTTTGGCGATAGACAGTTTGGCACTCATTGTTTTGGCAATGAGCTGTTTTGGCGCCAAGAAACAATCTTAAGGACCATCTGCAAATTTGTGTCTCGTTTAGTGATCACCTCATTACACCAAAGGCTTGTATGATTTGAGAATTGTAATATTAAACCAGTTATTACGATATTCAAGTCTTTTTTAGTTCTCCCTATACAATACGCCCTATTACCTAATAAGCGTCGAACAACATACGTAAAAATGTTTCGAATGATAATTGAGATGTCTGCAGAGCTGCAACCAAAGGGCATTTATTGTGATTACGACAAGCAGCTTTTTCTGCAAAGACATAATGTTTTCCGGATGTGGAGTTGAAAGGCTGCTTCTTCCATTTTGCTCATAATATTCATAAGCACCTGAAACAACTTGGGCTACAACATTTGTAAAATAATGACCCCGACTTCTCAGTAAAAGCCAAATTGATCGTTGCTTTACCTTTTGTACCTATTTCTCACATGGATGTTTACATCGATGCTTTGGCGCAATATTTACCTGATGACCTCCAGCCGTTAATGAACTTGGTCGAAGATAATTATGTAGGAAGACCCCTGAGGAGGGGAAATGGCCGACGTTCACCACTTTTCTCTACATAAATGTGGAATATGTATAGTCGAACGATATTAGGTGAGGACAGGACAAACAATCATGCTGAAGCTACGCACAGGAAAATCTATGCAGAACTTAGAATAAACCACCCAGTTATGTGGGAATTCATCGATGGCATAAAGAGAATTCAGAAAGGACGCGATTCTTATTATGAACAACTAAAGGCTGGGAATCCTCCTGCTCGAAAACGCTTAAAATACATTAGGACTGATGAACGCATTTCAACTATAGTACAATAGTTTGATTCACGGGAACCACTGGAATGCTTACGTGGTTTGGCATATATATAACTATGAAATGCATTAACATGTTGGTAAAAACATTTAATTTTATTTCAGTTTTGTAGCATTTTAATACTGTATTGCTGAAAATGAATGGAACTTTTTTATTTTTGTGTTATTTTTGACCCATGTAATATATATAAACATGGGATCAATCTTTTCCTGACGCATGATGGCATGTCGCCATATGGGAAGGTGCCGCAGTGGCTATTGCAATGGGAGAGGATTGAGCAGGTGAGAACGTTGAGAGTGTGTAGAATCACGAACGAGCCATATCTGTGTGATGTAGACGAGTGGTGGCGTTTGGACCGTGTTGGCATCGCCCCATCTGAGCAATACACTGTTCGCGAGGCAGAGGCCATGCGAAAGGTATCACAAAGCGTTGTGAAAAAACCTGAGGGATATCAGGTTAGCCTACCATTCGGGTCAGATGCTAGGCCAGAAACAAATTATCGTAACGCTGTGGCACAGTTAGAGTCGTTGCAGACCAAATTCAGAAAGGATAGGAAATATTTTGAACAATATCAGGGAGTGATAGACAAATATATCGAAGCAGGTTTTATATCTGAGGTGAAAGATCCCATAGTGGAAGGTTATTACATGCCACACTTTGGAGTCAGGAAAGACAGCCGTACCACCCCCCTTAGAATCGTGTTCAATGCCTCAGCAAAGTCAAAGGGTTGTAAGTCATTGAATGAATGTCTCTTACATGGGCCCAATTTGGTAGAATTAGCATATCATTTAATCATAAGGTTTAGGTTGAACCGATATGCCATGTTAGCCGACATAAGTAAAGCATTCCATCGTGTTTTGTTAGATCCTCGTGATGCCAAATACACACGATTTCTGTGGCGCGAGGCAGCTGGTCGAGCGCTTACCTTCGCCTTTAGAGTCGTGGTGTTCGGCATCACAGCAAGTCCATTTTTGCTACAACAGATATTAAATTGTCATTTTAAAGAGGAAGGCCAGCCAGATTTAGTAAAATCCTTTTATGTCGATAACTATCTGGCCACATTTGAGGATTTAGAACACATTAGGCAAGAGCATGAGTCTGTCAATAACATCTTAAAGGGGGCGGGTATGCCTTTGGAAGGGTGGGCAACCAATCACTTGGCCTTCGATAGCGAGAGACAGTGGAGTGAGCCTGTGAGTGTGAACGTGCTCGGGCTGCGATGGGCCCGGGACGTAGACAGATTGTGTGTGAAGGCAAGTAAGGGGATTAGTGAATAAGGGGAGGGATGGGTGCCTACGAAGCGTAGGGTACTTTCCCTGTTGTTCTCGATTTATGATCCAATAGGTTTGATCAGCCCATTATTTGTAAAGGGAAAACTTTTCCTCCAACAACTATGGGAGGATAATGTAGGTTGGGATGATGTGTTAGGAGGAAAAAAGGCTAAAGAGGCAAGTGAATTGTTGAATGATTTGAAAGCGGTGAGCGACATCACCTTTCCACGATCAATAGGTAAAAAGGGTTTCGAACTACATGTGTTCACCAATGCCAGCAATAAGGCATACGGAGCAGTGGCATATACCAGGGACGATTGCAATCGGGTACGCCTAATAACTAGTAAAATGAGGATCACTCCGAAAGGGATGAGCAAATTTACGATCCCCAAGCTAGAGCTGCTGGCCTTGTTGCTAGGCAGCAGATTAGCAAGAACTCTCAAGGAACTGATCGAGCCACGAGAAATAGTAATGTGGACTGACAGCAAGGTAACGTTGGCATGGGTAGCATCTCCCGATGCCAGGTCTCATAAAAATGTGTTTGTTTCTAATATAGTGGCGGAGATTGTTTTTATTCAGCAGGTTTGTCGCTTCAGTCTGAACCATGTCCCTAGTCATCAGAACCCTGCCGATATCCTATCCAGAGGTGCCACGACTCGACAACTGCTAGTTAACTCCCTGTGGAGGAACGGTCCAGAATTCCTCAGGACCACGGGAAAGCCTGTTCCTTGCAAGGAGGAAGATCCTACCCCCCAGGCGAGATTTGGGAAATCCTAAAAAGTGAAGTAGGATTCCAATTCTTGTTGAGAGTAGTCAGACTAATTTCAAAGTTTGCAAAAATAGAACGGAATCCGTTCAGTATTGTTGTTCTGGTACAGCAGAAACATTATTTGCCTTCAGTTTATGCTTACTTGGAGGGCGGAGTCAGACCCCCTCGTGAAGTTGTCAATTTAGTAAGACAGTTGAATTTAGTAATGAAAGATAGACTCATTTGTACTAGAGGACGAGTGTCCAAGTTAGAAGAAATTAATCAGTTAATTCTCTTGCCAGCCAAAGGGCGTTTAGTTAGGGTTTATTTAAAATATTTACACCGTTTGCATTTACATTGTGGTGTGAATACACTAATGGGTATCTTTCGACAGAAATGCTGGGCGGCGGGTCTACGTTCTATTGCCAAGCGGGTGGTAAAAGAATGTATGGAGCGTTGGCGCGCCTTCCAGTCTTCGTCGAAACAGCCACCACCACCCCCCCTACCGAAGGAAAGAACGACCCTCGAGAGACCCTGTACAGCAGTTGGAGTGGACCACACAGCAGCCATATGAACTGAAACGCAGCCAGGGTATATCCTGATTGTAACGTGCATGGCCAGTAGGGCCGTGTATCTCGACTTCTTCTCCTCCCTGGAAGCGGAAGAATTCGTCTTGGCCCTAAGGCGATTCTGCGCCATGCATGGCGCCACCCAATACATCACCTCTGATAATCACCAGATGTTCAAAACCACCAGCCACCTCCTGCAGGGACTCTACGAAGAAGATGAAGTCCAGCAGTTCCTGAGGAGACCGGGAATATAATGGAGGTTTCAGACGCCCAGAGCACCTTAGAAGGGTGGATTCTTCGAGCGGCTGATAGGGGTGACGAAGCAAACCCTCCAAATAGCCCTCGGCCAAAAGTATCTACCGAACGCCCACGTATTGACCCTGGTGAAAGAAGCAGAAGCCGTAGTGAATAATCGCCCGCTTATGTACAGCGGCGACGGATGCGAGGATGAAGTCCTCACCCCTTCCCATTTGTTAAGAGGACACCCAGTCCTCCTCATGGCACCGCTCTTACCGGATGAGCACCTCAACACGACCTTCACCTCCCGGAGGCTACGTGATCGTTATTTGAAACTAACAGACTCTTTGAAGGCCTTCCGAAAGAGGTGGAGAAAGGGATATTTGAGTGCCCTGAGAGCCCGACACGACTGTCAGTCCGGGGAACCCTCCAAGCTACACCCTGGAGACGTTGTGTTGGTAAAACAAGAACATCAAAGAAGAGCTACGTGGCCCCTTGGACGTGTTGTAGAAACGTATCCGGACGACGACGGCGTCGTACGTTCTGCCAAAGTGTTGTTCGAGGGTGTCGAGTCACTGCGAGCTGTCAGCCACCTGGTTCCCCTGGAAATAACCCCCTCTGAGGATGATGATGGAGAAGACGACGACGACGGCGATGACGGAGAAGAGGGCGCGTACAGTTCGACAGACGGAATGCCAGGGATTGTGGAGACGTCTGGGGACAACCAGGAAATGGCTCCGGCTGCGACATCCCAACAACTGGCCACAGAGACCTTCGACAGTGACACTAATGACGAGAACAGTACGTTCAGTGCGAACAGTGAAGGTGAAAATGAATCGAAGCAGACGAACGTTAAAAAACGTTCTGCACGCCCATTGAGAAGGGCGGCCGCGAAGC
>NC_090755.1:44525062-44580062 GCF_036898095.1 Palaemon carinicauda | reverse complement strand
CTACTTCTGGACCTAGTATAGGTTGGGATGTGGAATTGACTCAGCCCATTGCCGGCCGGCAGAGCTGCTGGCCGGCAAGGGTCTTATGTTTTCGAGTGCTGCCCGGACCTCTCTTGGTCCCTCATCCATGCCTGCCGGCAGAGCCGGACGGCATTGGTCAAGGAAGCCTGAATTAGTTTCTCCCCTTCCTTATATGCACTCTTTCGGTTGCCGGGCTTGGAGGTTGTGTACACTCTTATCCCGGCATCCATTCTATTTTTCTTCTAGTGCTGTACCTGTCCCGGCTGCCGGCCTAAGAGGCCGGCAGCCGGGCAGGTGTAGTCCTCTGGTTCTTTTGCTGCCGGCTGGCATCGGTCTTGTACCTTTGCCGGCCGGCTTATGTCAGTCCTTGTCTGCCGGTCACCAAGAGTGTGGCCGGCAGCTGGGTACTACCTTGTGTAGTTGCTGGCCGGCAGCCATTGCCGGCCAACACTGGCTGTTACCGGCCGGCAGTTGCTGCCGACCGGCACAGGCATTTGAACCAGAGTGATGCCGCCCTATAGCTGTTAAGTAGTATACTTTAAAGCTAGTTGTGGTGTGTGCCGGCCGGCAAAGGCAGGCCGGCACACATCCCCCTATACTTTACTAGTATTCTTCTGTATAGCATATACAGTAAGAAGAAAACTATAGTAAAGGTTTTGGTACAGCACTGTATCTTCTAACACTATTGTGTTTTCTTGCACATCCCTTTGCTGTTGCCCTCAGATAGGAAGCTGAGTTCTTCCCTGTCTATTATCCAGGATTTTAAAATCATTGCTTAGGTGTGAGCTCCACCTGTTTCCTCTGGAACCCTTGCATTGGTTACTCTAGAAGAGATAAACCATTTTTGATTTTATTATCTGGAAGGCTGCAACAATAGGTTGTGAGGGAAACACAAGTGTGTGTCTTTCCTTTCTGAATTGTTATGCTATACTATACATATCCAGTGATACATAGTTCACTTGATACTCATGGAAATTTCTTCTCTTTACAGAAGGACACTCCGAAGTGGGGAAGTGCTTTCTGCAATGTCAGCAGCAAGAACCTCTGCGGACATGAGTTTTGTAGGAGACACGCAGCATACGCTGTCTCCAAGGATGATCTCCGGTATTGGGACCCTCAGGTATGTACTGTGTGCACTAACCTGATTAATGAGACATTTAAATAGCTAGGAAGAAGCTTCGTACCTGGGTAAGGGGCTTCCAAAAGAACACTTCTGGCCCTTATCTTCCAAGTGAGAAGATGAGGGCGTATCTTTTCCTTAAGGCATCAGCTGATGTAGTGATTCCCCAGCCTTAAAAGGAGATCCCCTAAGTTCAGATCCAGGTGGATGCTGAAGTCGCGGTCGCGATGCAAGACATCCAGCTAAATGACAGGATGTCTGATGTGGACGGGTGTCAGGAGGAAGACCTCCTGGCAGAAGCCCAGGATGAAGTTCAAACCCCTCTACATCGGCCGGTCTCCCAGTAGAGCTGGGACAGGCCTCTCTTCTATTGTTGGAATGATCCAACAAATGCAGAAGGAGAATCAGGAGAAGGCGGCTGCAATGGAACTGCGAATGCAGTGCCTTGCAGAATCACATGGGCCCCAGAAAAAGCTCAATGTGAAAGACCTTCCCTTGTGCTCAGATGCTAACCCATGGAGGTATGCTGAGCACATGCCGATGACGACTGGAAAGATCGTCATCTCGGATAAGCTGGGCTCAGTTCCCCTGGAGGGTGGAATTCTGGCCCAGCAAGGCATCATATCCGGACTGTTATGTCCGGCTGAGGAAGGAACCAGCTTCAAAGGAGGAGACAGAGCCCAAGGAGGTCATAGTGATGGACCATGCTAAGGCTCAAGCTCTACTTTCATCCTCGATGAAAGAGAGGGGCTTCTCTAACTCAAAGGTAGCTGCATTGAATAGGAAGCTCCCTTCCTTTGTGTCCTCGCCTACTAGAGCCTTCCCCCTTTTACAGAAAGGGTTTCTGGCTGTACTAAAAGCAATCGAGGCCGGCAAGTCTTGCCCCTCCCTAGAGGAGTGTAAACCCTTGTCGCTGGCCCTGCCTATGGACCACAAAGACTGGAAGGACGTCCATCTTACGTTCTCAGTGGGAGAGTTGGAGGCTGATATTGCTGGACGTCAGTTCGGCAAGGACCTCTCTAAGCTGTCTGACTTTCTTTTGCGAAGTGAGTTCGATACAAAAGAAAGACTGACTGCCTCAATGTCTCTTCAGACTACTCTCGAGACGATGGCAAGTGACCCCAAGGTCCATGAAATGTTCATGGTAGTGGCCAAGCCTCATCTGGCCACAGTGACGAAGGACCTTTATGGCTTCGTCAAGGCAAGGAGAGCTTGTAGGGAGTTCGTGTTTACCTCGGCTACGGTGAGGCACGAGCTAAAGAAACTAATCTCCTCCAACATTTGGGGAAAAGACCTTTTTCCCTACCGACTTGGTCAAAGAAGTTGTTGATAAAGCCGCCTTGGAGAATAGAAACCTTCTCCAGAAGTGGGGCCTGGCTATCAAAAGAAAGTCTTCCCCGGATGAGGGTCCTCAACCAAAGAGGAAGACTATGAGGACTAGGCTACCGTCTCGGCCAGCCAAGCCTCTTAGACAGCAACAGCAACCGCAATTGCCATTGCCCCCAGTGCCCCAGATCATGGCACAAACCCCGACCACCTTTCAGTGGGTACCCCAGGCCGTGTCGACACAGTCCACGGCATTCACCCCAGCGTTCGAAGGGCAGTCTACTTCCTTTCGAGCAAAGCCTAGAGGAGCAGCCAGAGGCTCGTCTAGACGCCCCTCAAGGGGAAGGGGATTCAGGGGTGGTCGTGGTCAGGAAGGCAAGACCTCAGGATGGCAGTCCAAGTGAGGTGATACCGGTAGGAGGGAGACTTCTGAAATTTCGGGATCGGTGGACCTTCGATCCCTGGGCCCACAGCCTACTCAAGAATGGACTGGGCGGGAGCTGGTACAGCACTCCACCCCCGTACCTTCGGTTTTTCCAACACTCCACCCCCGTTATGGAGGAGTACGTTCAAGAACGGTTGGAGAAAAAGGGTGAAGCCCATCAATTTCTAAGGGAGGCTGTTTTGTGTTCCCAAGAAAGACTCGGAAAAGCTCAGAGTCATTCTGGACTTGTCGCCACTTAACAAGTTCATAGTGAATTGCAAATTCAAAATGCTAACACTGCAACACATAAGGACCTTACTGCCCAAGAGGGCATATTCCGTCTCTATAGACTTGTCAGACGCCTACTGGCACATTCCAATTAGCCATCGACTCTCCCCCTACCTAGGGTTCAGGCTACAACGAAGACTATACGCCTTCAGAGCCATGCCATTCGGGCTAAACATAGCCCCAAGGATTTTTACGAAGCTTGCGAGCGTAGCTCTCAAACAATTTTGCCTAAAGGGAATTCAGGTAGTAGCCTACCTGGACGACTGGTTAGTGTGGGCAGCATCCGATACAGAATGCTTGCAAGCTTCCAGTCAAGTGATCCAGTTCCTAGAGTACCTAGGCTTCAAGATCGACAGAAAAAGTCTCGACTTTCTCCATCTCAAAAGTTCCAGTGGCTAAGATCCACTGGGACCTTTTGTCACACCATTTCTCCACCCCGGCGAAGAAAAGGAAGGAGATAGCGGGTTCTGTCAAGAGACTTCAAGATTCCGAAAGGATATCAAGACACGAGCAGGAGAGAGTACTGCGCTCTCTCCAGTTTGCTTCGGTGACAGACCCAGTGCTAAGAGCACAGCTAAAGGATGCAATCGGAGTTTGGAGAAGTTATGCATCAAACGCGTGAAGAGATCTGAGAAGACCAGCCGCTTCGGCTAAGTACTCTTCTCAGGCCTTGGTCCCAAGCCAGACATCTAAAGAAGTCAGGTTCTTCTTCAGCCACCTCCCCCGTCGGTGACGATTCCCTCAGACGCCTCGAAGGAGGGATGGGGAGGTCACTCTCATCGGAAAAAAGTCCAGGGGACTTGGTCCAGGCTATTCAAGACCTTTCTCATAAAACTTTCTAGAAGCTAGGGCAGTGCTCCTTACCTTAAAGAAAGTCTCCCCGCGTCATTCGTTCCACATAAAGTGGTAATAGACAGCGAGGTAGTTGTGAGATACTTGAATCGACAAGGATCGAGGTCACCAGCTCTCAACCAGGTGATGTTGGCCGTCTTCCGATTGGCGGAAAAGAAGAAGTGGTACCTGTCGGCAGTTCACCTTCAAGGAGTCCGCAATGTGACAGCGGACGCTCTATCCAGGTTCACACCGATAGAGTCGGAATGGTCCTTAGACGCAGGATCATTCTCCTTCATTCTGAATCAGTCCCAGAACTGCAGATAGACCTCTTTGCGACGAAAGACAACAAGAAGTTGCCCCTGTACGTGCCCCGTACGAGGACCCCTTAGCGGAAGCAGTGGACGCGATGTCCCTCGACTGGAAGAGATGGTCCAAGATTTATCTGTTCCCTCCTCACAACCTTCTGTTGAGGGTCCTCAACAAACTGAGATCCTTCAAAGGGTAGCGGCAATAGTGGCCCACAAGTGGCCGAACAGCGTGTGGTTCCTCCTGGCATTGGAACTGTAGCTGAAGTTTGTACCACTACCAGATCCAGTTCTGACCCAGCGAGTCCAGAAGTCAACTGTCTGCGCTTCATTACAGAAAACCCGGACCCTGCAGTTCATGATTTTCTCTCCCTAGCGGTGAGAAAGCGTTTCGGGATTTCGAAAGCCAGTATAGACTTCCTTGAGGAATATAAATGCAAATCTACTAGAAGGCAATATGAGTCATCTTGGAGAAAATGGGTGGCCTTTTGTCAAGGCGAAGATTCCGCAGGAGATCTTGACAGACTTCTGCTTATCTTTTTTCCCCACCTCCATGGTCAAGGGTTGGCAGCGAACACGATTTCAGCGTGTAAGTCTGCTTTGACAAGACCCATTCTATATGCCTTCCAGGTCGACCTAGGTAACGAGATCTTTAATAAAGTCCCGAAAGCCTGTGCTAGGCTCAGACCTTCAGCACCTCCAAAGCCCATTTCATGGTCTTTAGACAAGTTCTTCATTTCGCTTCTCTGTTGAGCAATGAAGAGTGTGCGTTAAAGGATTTGACACAAAAAGTTATTTTCCTATTTTGCACTCGCGTCCGGGGCCAGGGTTAGTGAGATTGTAGCCTCTCGAGAGAGGCAGGTCGTGTTCAGTTCCTGGATGGGGAAGAACTGAACCTGTTTCCGGATCCTACGTTTCTCGCCAAGAATGAGTTACCCACCAACAGGTGGGGTCCCTGGAGAATCTGCCCTCTGAAAGAAGATGCATCTCTATGTCCAGTAGAATGCCTAAAGGTCTATCTTCATAGAACTTCAGATTTCAAGGGTGGTCAACTATTCAGGGGAGAAACATCAGGCTCAAATTTATCTCTGAATCAACTCAGAGCGAAAATCACATATTTTATTCGCAGAGCGGATCCTGACAATACACCCGCAGGTCACGATCCGAGGAAAGTTGCCTCATTCTTAAATTTCTTTAATTGTATGGATTTTGAACATCTCCGTTCATACACTGGCTGGAAGTCTTCCAGAGTATTCTCTCGCCACTATGCGAAGCAAGTAGAGGAACTAAAAGAGATCTGTGGTAGCAGTGGGTCGCGGTGTTAACCCTACTGTTTAACTCTGCGAGGAACAGTGGTCTTAATTGGGACGATTAATTCCAGGGTGAGTGTGTAGTTACATACTGTACTACAAACTAAGTGAGGGCACTGTGTTGCCCATCCAGACTGTTCCATTTCCGAAGGTGAACCTAGCATAAGTGCAGACATGTGTGCCGAGCGTTTCTAACGCTAATGTCATTGATTTGTAATACAGGCTTTTATGACTTTGATACCTCGGTATCTTAAAAGTGGCATCTAATGTTTTTTCTTTCAGACAAACAAGCTCTGTTTACTATCATACTTATGCTTAAAGTTTTGGGTTATCCTCTTCTTATATATATATATATATATATATGATTGTGGTTAACCTGTCTATTTATTGCCTGTCAATAATCTGGTTCTTGAGAACCTTGCGTCTCCTTCACCTGTGTCAATTTATTGGTATAACCCTGGATAGGTACGGTCCTCGGACACCCCTTTAAGGGTATACTCGGACGCGAACGACCCCGACGCCAAAAAAAATTCTTGAAAAATCAGTTTTTGCAGTAACCTCCTTTTTTCTTTTGCTAAAAAAAACTTCAATGAATGCTTAAAACAACTGTAAAGATAAATACTACTCATCTGCAGAAAAACTATTTATTATAAATATTTTAAAAAATTAAGTAGAAAAAAAAAGACCTGACATAAAAATTCATAAAAAAAAAGTTTATACATATATACACAAATCCTTTTAGGAATTGATTTTTGAATGTTTAGGACACATCTTGATGTATTTTGGATGAAGTCAGACCCATGGAGGTGCAGATCTGAAATGAGAAAAAAGGGTAACTTTTTTTGGCCAAAAAAAATTGTCCAAATTTCATGAATTTTTTTGGGTACCCAAATGAAATAGGAAGTGGCTAATTTTTTTAGGGAATAAACATATGTTATCCTAAAATAGAAATATGTAAAAAAATCTTCATTATTTTGTAAATTACATTTATATCAGGGGCCATATCTAAAGGTAATTTTTTGAGTACTTGGAAATTTCGTAAAAAAATACATATATTTAATATATAATATGATATTTATGCAGGTAAAAATATACCAAAATATCACAAATTCTATAGGGAACAAGAATATATATAGATAGGGCAGCTTACGCTTCGGATATGTCCACAAAATGGCCGCCAACCACACTGACTCAGACTCCCTAATCTGCCACTTGAAATGTAGGAAGGGTATGTCAATTTCAAGGTGTTATTTACTAATCTAATTATTATTGGATATGCATAAAAATTGTATGGTGGGTTGCTGGATAATTGTCGATTATTTTACGACTATAAAATTAAAATTCTGACCCAAAAAATTTTTTTTGAAGGGAAATAAAATCGAAAAAAAAAATGTAAAACAATATTTTAGCTAAAAAAATTTGATGATATTCAATCAAAAAAAAAGTAAACAAAATTTTCCGACAAATAAACATCTAGAGGAATCATTACTCTGTGATAGTTCCTTAGTACGTAGTAATTTTGAAAGAATTGTGAAAAAACGAAAAAATGGCAATCACCGGAAAATCGAACACATACCTATATATACGCCATATCTGGCTAAAAAAAAGATAGGCATGGGTAGCCAGATCATCTAGAAACACTTTCCAACACTATAAAAATATAAGTTTTGCGACACTACTTGCCAATTCCTTACGGTAACATGACTAAGCAAAAAAATGCAAAACAAATAAAAAGGGGCACTCGTGGAAAAATGGCCATTCTAATATACGGCATTTCAGAAAAAAAAAATTTCAGCCACGTGCTAGGTAAACCATCAAGGCATATTTTCCGACAAATAAACATATAAATGAAATATTACTCTGTGATAGTTCCTTAGTATGTAGTAATTTTGAAAGAAATGGGAAAAAAACGAAAAAATGGCAATCACAGGAAAATCGAACACATACTTATATATGCGCCATATCTGGCTAAAAAAAAAATAGGCATGGGTAGCCAGATCATCTAGAAACACTTTCCAACACTATAAAAATATAAGTTTTGCGACACTACTTGCCAATTCCTTACGGTAACATGACTAAGCAAAAAAATGCAAAACAAATAAAAAGGGGCACTCGCGGAAAAATGCCCAACATTCTAATATACGGCATCTCAGATAAAAAAAAAAGACATGCACGTGTTAGCCCAACCATCAAGGCACACTTTCTAACACATAAACATGAAAAAAAAATCAATAATATACGGCAATTCCTTACTACGTAGTAAATTTTTACAAATATTGAAAAAAAAACAGAAATTGGCAACCGCAGTTAAATACCCAATATATCAATAACTACGTCGTATCTGACAAAAACAAAATCACGCATGGGTAGCCAGATCATCTAGACACACTTTCCAACATTAAAAAAGCAAAAGTTTTACGACACTATTTCGCAATATCTTACGGAAAAATGACTTGGCAAAAAAATTAAAAAAAATTAAAAAGGGACACTCGCGGTAAAATGCCCGACATTCTAATATACGACATCTCAGATAAAAAAAAAGACATGCACGTGTTAGCCCAACCATCAAGGCACACTTTCTAACACATAAACATGAAAAAAAAATGAATAATATACGGCAATTCCTTACTACGTAGTAATTTTTACAAATATTGAAAAAAAAACAGAAATTGGTAACCGCAGTTAAATACCCAATATACCAATAACTACGTCGTATCTGACAAAAACAAAGTCATGCATGGGTAGCCAGATCATCTAGACATACTTTCCAACACTAAACAAGCAAAAGTTTTACGACACTATTTGGCAATATCTTACGGAAAAATGACTTGGCAAAAAAATGAAAAAAAATGAAAAAGGGGCAATCGCGGTAAAATGGTCCTCGTGGTGATGAACGACATTTTAACTAAAAAAAAAAAACATGCACATGGTAGCCAAACAATCCACCAAGACTTTCCACAACTGATAACCTATACAAGTTGCACCATTCTACGACAATTTCATAATACGTAATAACTTTGATAATTATGCAAACTACCTCAGAAGGGTAAACTCGGACGCGAACGACCCCGACGCGTCTCAGAAATCGGGGAAGGAGTACAGCTACAGCAATGCACATCTGGACACTACTAGAGCGTGTAGGGGAGACACCTCCTGCAGGTCGATCACCCACAAATTCAGTCACAGGGGTGAGTCACGTGAGAAAAACCTGTTTTTTTTTGACGCTCGGGGTCGCAAACGACCCACCGTACCTATCCAGGGATAATTGAGCATCCATTCTATGTACCTTATCTGGGATAATTCTAATAGAATTGTTCCTTTATGCAAGCTATGTTGCATTGGTTTTCCTCCTATGCGGATATAAAACCTTTGTCCAATAAAAGTATTGTGCGTAAAACTGGTCGATATTTCATATTGACGCAGTGGTCCTTTACAAACTATGCTTTACTTAATATAAGGCGAGACCACTATATTAGCTTGCCTGGTAATCATACATAGATATATGTACTCTTCGAGACTTTTCCAGAGTCTAGTAGGACTCTTCCCTGTAGGGGGCATGAAGCTCTAACATAGTTTATAGTTAGTTGAAAAGATGTATAACGGTAACATCTTAGGTCTCTAGGTCTAGTCGACCGGGAAAAAATTACCTCCGGGGAGTACGGCACGTTCTGAGAATCCACAGATACAGTAATGCTCTGGTACACTTCCATCAGGACGACATGGCTTGAGCTCAAAAAACGGATTTTGAGCGAGGCAAAAAATCTATTTTTGGGTGAGATGGCCATGTCGTCCTGATGGACCCGCCCTTGCCTTTCTAAGAAAGGGCTGTAGGACCCCTCCCTACATACAGTATCTGTAGCACCTCGTGTACGCTACAAGGAATACAGATGGCGCCAGGATTGGCGCCAGGCACGCATACGAATCGGGGGATAGGGAAGCCTTGGGAGCGGCTCCCCCTTTTTCTTTCCCGAATTCGTATCTCGTCAATCACCTCCTACGAGACGAAATCTCTGTCCAGGATGTAGATTGCCATGTGACGTGTCTAGAATACGTCCTCTGATATGTCGCGATATCCCTTTCACGAGGGATACTCGCTCCAGGAGTTAGAATTCTGGTACCTTAAGGTAAATTCTCTGGGAATATCGCCGTAGTTGTAATATACCCTAGGAAGCTACCCTATAGGAACTTCCATCAGGACGACATGGCCATCTCACCCAAAAATAGATTTTTCGCCTCGCTCAAAATCCGTTATATACATATGTATATATATATATATATATATATACATATGTATATATAAATAAATATATACATATATATATATATATATATATATATATATATATATGTATATATATATATATATATATATATATATATATATATATATATATATATATATATATATATATATATATATTTAAACTCAAATTCTAAACACCCTAAAGATACTTTCTCCTTACAATGATATTTCATCTTCCATTGCATACTCATCACCTTTGTCTTTCATCTATATATCTTCAGCCCAACCTCGTTTAATATTTCATGCAATCTGGTAAGCAAGTATTGCAAATCCTGTGGTGTTCTGCTAACAAGGACAGCATCATCAGCATACTCTAGGTGTGGTAAATTACTATCACCAATACAGTCCAATCTTTTTCCACCATATCTAACTGTTCTACGCATTTCAAATTCCATGAGGAGAATAAAAATACTTGTATATATATGATAGATTTTGCACATTTAGTAGTGTTTTTCCATATTCAAATAAGCCATATATTTCAATACATTAATGTCTGGAGTCTCTTACTAACGTCGGGATCAGAGTCCTAAGCCGAAACCACTCAAAGACAATAGCATCTGACCGGCCGGGAATCGAACCCTTGTTTAGTTTATCTCTAGGATAGTGACCGTACAATTTAGCCATGAAGAAAGATAAATGTCACTGACAATTATTCTGTACATATACCTCTCGAATTCAAGTGTTTTTTTTTTTTTTTTTTTTTTTTTTTGTACATACAGTTGAAATCAACCAATATTCATCATCGTAGTTAATTGGCATGTTTGTACTTGGCATTCGTTAATGATAAATTTTGCACATTTAGACGTGTTTTTTCCTATTCAAATAAGCCAGCCATATAATTTAATGCATTAATGTCTGGATTCTCTTACCGACTTCAGGATCAGAGTCCCAAAGCGAAACTACTCAAAGACAATAGCATTTGACCAGACGCGAATCGAACCCTGGTCAATGATACATGGCTGACAGTGACCGTACTATGTAGCCACGATCAAGGGCAAAATTCAAAGAAAATTCTTCTGTACTTATACTTGTCAAATCTTGTAAGTATTCTGGGGGTCACTTCATTTTAAGCCAATTATTCCACCGTAATCAACTTCAAACTTTCGGCCCGTAGATATTAATTATTTACGATTTCATACCTGTCTCTCGATAAATTGGGCACCATGGAAACACTAAAGCCATAACTAGTGAATTGAGTATCTAGTGCTAAAAAAACACACATGCACGCACGCATATATACGCACACACACACACGAACGAAGTGAGTGACGTTATATGAATAAAAAAAATCTCTTTTTTTTTTTTATATCTCACCTACCCCGTAACCTAGTCATTTTCTTACCATAGTTTTCAAGGCCATATGGTAGGGGTGGAGGGTGATGCTGATATTTTCAGCGGCGGAGTTAATAACTCTCATACCAATAAATATATTCGAATTAAATTTTGAGAGATTCTTTAGAAATACAAAATCTTTCTTTCTTCCAATTTTCATGTTCATACCTACTATAGGCATTCCCGGGCAGTCACTTTTGTTCGTAAGTGAGTACTTTTAGCTAAACAATCAGTGAGGAGGAGCAAACTACTCCTAGAGTTTTACAGATATCCTAATGATTTTCATAGGGTTTTATGGGTGTTATATGAAGTACATTCATACCAGTTTTTGCATTGATACTTGCCATACAAAAGTCACAGTAGCCAATTTTCTAGATACGCAGGAGGCCGATTTTCGGCGCCGCGTAAATTACTCGTAGAATACATAATATATCTATATGAAATTTTCAGGGGTTTATGAGATGGATATTTACTTTGTCCAATTTAGTTTTTATGTTGATATGTGACAAAGAAAAGCCACCGCAAACGTTTATTTTGGTATGGGTTGAATGGTTATTTTTGGCGGTAGAGTAAATTATTCCTAGAATAAAGAACAGATCCAAATAAAAATTTCAGGGATTGATGGGCAAAAGTTTCTTATTTCCTGCCAAGTTCCATGATAATACCTACAATTGAAAAGACACAGCCATCATGTACCCTTCTGAAATATGATGTTAAATGTAGCAACATTGCAATGAATTACGCGTTAGTGCGCGACATCGGCGAGGGACAATGCCGATATTATAAACAATATCCGTCCCGAGTTCAGCTAGTTTCATTTTGTTTAAATTCTTTCAAAAAACAAAGCTTCCTCATTTTTCCTTATTAACTCTTAGTTACTCACTGCTCATCTGTGCATAGTTTAACTAAATTTCCAAAGTAACTGGAAATTATCAATACATCCAAGAAGACAGAAGACAAATCTCGTTTTAGAGAAAGATTTGAATTTATGTCTAGAGGACACTAAATCTGAAAGGTACATGTTACCAGATGCTGAAATATATATAACAGGCTATTGCCGCCGAACTAGCGGGATCAACCTCAAAGAAAACTTATTACCTAAAGAAGACATTCGAAGTAATCGAAGTTGGTGGAATGAAAAAGAAATATCAAGGTGAGTCTCTCTCTCTCTCTCTCTCTCTCTCTCTCTCTCTCTCTCTCTCTCTCTCTCTCTCTCTCTCTCTCTCTCTCTCTCTCTCTATTACTTTATTAATATTAATAGTATCTAATCGCTACTATTATCAGCAGCGTTGCTATTAGTATTGCCGCCATGAATTTTGCTATAATATTTTTTCGGTGTTTTTTTTTTTTGGTATGCGATCTCATTTATGGCGTGATCTCAGAAATTCAAAATATATAGTAAATAAAAAAGGAGTAATTGATCAAACGTGTCCATGAAATATACAATTCACAAATAGCGACACTTTTGAGTAATTACTCCATTTTTAATTTAGAATATATTTTGAATTTCTGATATCACACCATAAATGAGATCCCATACCAAAAACATCACCTATTATTGTCATTTACAAAATCAGTTCATTTAGTAAGTTTTTTACTCATTAGCACTAATATGACTAATTTGAATTTTTGTGTAATTCAGATACCCAGTGTTTTTGATACATGAGTCAGACAAAGACAGTAAAGCTACTAGAGACCATATTAGCAAAAATCTTTTGTTAACATTAGAAATAAATAGTTTTAAGTAAGGTATCTCTCTCTCTCTCTCTCTCTCTCTCTCTCTCTCTCTCTCTCTCTCTCTCTCTCTCTCTCTCTCTCTCTCTTGTCCTGTCTTTTTCTTTCTCTAATACCTTTGCTTTGTTTTGAGCTGAGAAAGAATCCAGATGAAGGTGTGAAGTAATTGCTCTTAAAATCAGAAATTTTTGACGTCCTGTACGAAGTTAAACTGTCAACTGGGCACGGATGAGGATAGAAGAAGCGACACGTAGTGATTGAGAAGTATTCTAATATCAATCAAACAATAATTTCGCCATTTGTGTCAAACTGTGAAACACGCCAGAAAAAAAAAAAAGAATACTGAACCAAATTAGAGAATTTTCGTACGGCCTTTGAAAAGTAAGACTTTTGTTGATAATTTCTGAAAATTCTTGAGTTTTAAGCCAATGAAGTCTAAGACAGCAGCAGAAACAACATACAATCTAATTTATATATTTTCTTGGATGACCCCACCTGACGTACTGAAGTTTGGTAACGGAAGAGAATTCACAGCTTCCGTCATCAATCAAATTAAGTTAATTTTCATACGTCTGAACATTGTCAATGGAGCTCCAAAATCCCAAGGAAGTATTGTGAGATCTAACTGTGATGTCAAGCAGATGCTGATGGCCTCGGCGATTGATAATAACTCGACTCGATAGGCTCAAGGTCTGCGATTTGTCATGGTTAAGGTCGGGAATTTCGAACTGATCATTCGAAATTCCCGCCATTTAACTCCACCGACGTTACGTTAAATTTGAGGGAAGGCTGGAAGAACTCGCGAGCGTTGAGACGAATGACTATGGTTTAATACGAGACTGTTTTAGAGCCTAAAGAGTAACCACCTGGTAGGGAAGGAGCGGATGTTACAGAAATTGAGTATTTGTAATTTATGATTCACGAATATAATGTCATTTTATTGTAACATGACGAAAATATCCTATGTATAGGTTTAGATTCAGAGAGCGCGGGAAATCAAAGTTTTCGTCGGAGCTGCAGAGCTCCGCTCGGCCTCTTTTGTCCAAGGTCCTCAGCTCAAGTAAGTGCTCTTAATTATAGTCTCTCTCCCCCTATTGTAACCAGGTCGGTTTCCCTATAGTCTTTGCAAGTGTTATGTGAGAATTGTATCTATGTATACTTAGTTGATCCTTGTGATTGGGGATCAGTGCTATTCATTAAATTACGTGAGAAATCCTTGGTATGCCGTTTACAAAGGCAAATTGCTGAAATTATAATTAATTTTACTTAATTTGAGTCCGATGTTGACTTAGTTTTTTTGGGAACGCATGAGGTTATTTCGAGTCATATATTTCATTTAGTATGCAGAGTAAATGTTTTGTTATGTTATTCCCTTTCTTAAATAACTATTTTTGTAATAAAATTGTTAAAGTGTAGCTGTATTTTGTTGATTCCTGGAAGGTTTTGGGAGTCTTACCTCTTCAAGGTCTTGCTATTGGCCCTTAACATCGGGCCAAGAACGTTATTATCTGTTGAAGTGAAAATCACGACAACTGGTCCTTCGAACCGGATAGCAAGTGTCTCCCAGAGCTAGAAAGGAATTCAATAAAATATGAGCTTTTGAGGGAGAGAGACTTAACAATTAAGGTCCTCAATGTTCCGATGTGCGATCGACCACGTGTCTGGTTTTCTTAGTGCCCCCATCCTTGTAACTTAAACCTAATTCTGATCCTAGTTTGTCAAACTCCCGAAGTGAAAGTAAAGTAGTCAACATGGCAGTGGCCACGATCGTGCACATCGAGGCGTCGATGGGCCTGGTAGCAGACTTACTTAGCGAAACGCAACGAGCGCTGATTGAGACATATTCTGAGTCCGTCTATAGGAATCTAGTAACGGAACTACAGGAAGAGGTAAAACAGCTGAGAACGTTGTATAAAAATCAGCATGTAAAACTAGAACCTAGTTTAGAAGCCCGAATCAGGCACACGCTGGGTGAAGCTGCACGTGCTTCTACCCTTCTATACAACCATATAGACCAAGTCAAAAGCACTCCAACGGGGAATGTTGCTCTCCCCAGGTTGAAACCACTGCCTCTCCCCACGTTTGAAGGGGAAGTGCAGGAATATGCTTCGTATCGTGAGCTCTTCACAATACATGTAGATAGAAGAGCCGATTTAGAGGATGTATCTAAATTTACCTATTTGCTGGGGACATTGGACAAAGAGCCGCTTAGAATAGTGAAATCTCTAAGTGTAACCGCCGCGAACTATAGAATAGCGTTAGAACTACTAGATAAACAATATGGTATCGTACATCAGACGCTCGTGATTTTGCACCGAAAATTAGCTAACATATTTGTGCCGTCACTAGACCCCATAGAGCTCAAAACGTTCCGTTTCGAGTTAACAATCATAATTGAACAAATTACGGTGAACCCTCGTTTATTGCGGTAGATAGGTTCCAGACCCGGCCGCGATAGGTGAAAATCCGCGAAGTAGTGACACCATATTTACCTATTTATTTAACATGTATATTCGGACTTTTAAAACCTTGCCTTGTACGTAGTACTGTTAACAAACTACCCTTTAATGTACAGAACACTTAATGCATGTACTACAGTACCCTAAACTAAAACAGGCACAAATATTAAAGGCGATTTTATATAATGCGTTTCCTAAACACGCTAAAAAGCACGATAAAAAATGGCAACCAATGTTTTGTTTACGTTTATCTCTGATCATAATGAAGAAACAAACTCATTTAGTGTACACATATATGTATAGGTTAGTTTTTGCATCGATTATATTGATTATACAGTATGTTGATTTTGTTATTACCAATGTTTTACTTAATTTTTCTTAGGACTTCCAAATGAAATGTTATTCTTTATGACGCCGCCTGAAACGACGCCGTCATAAAGTACTGTACGCTCAGTAAACAACCACGCTCAGAACAAAGAAGGCATTTAACGCACATGATGAAAGTGATAAATAATGATATTTACAGTAAAAGCATTTACAAAATATGTTATTACAAATATAATTTACCGTATCTATATAAAATCATACAGTACATACTGTACGTAGCAAAGCAGGAAAACAATTTACGAGAGAGAGAGAGAGAGAGAGAGAGAGAGAGAGAGAGAGAGAGAGAGAGAGAGAGAGAGAGATAGAGAGAGAGAGAGAGAGATTGTTTTACGTACGTAAATGTAAATTAAAAAAAAAAATATGATAGGTTACAACATGTATACTGTACTCTTCAGACTTTTAAAACCTTCCCTTTAACTTCATGCATACAGTACTAAACTATAAAACAGGCACAAATATTAAAATGTTAGAATATCAAAGTAAAAAATAAAGATTGTTACTGTACTCACCACGAAAGAAGTTCAAGAAAAACTTGAATGATGATGGCGATGAATATGCTGCACAGTAGAAATGATGATGATGAATCTGATGATGTCTTCTACTGTGCAGCCAATGATAGTATTTTACGTCTCTTCAGACGGAGGTGTCTTTTCCTGGGACACCTCTTCAACTTCTTCAATTTCTTCCGAAGGCGTACTAGCAGGAGGAACTGGCTCTTTTTTGCGAGGCTGGAAGAACATTGTGATCGGAAGTTGCTGCCGCTGCTTCTTTTTTCGCTCTAAGAGCATCCTGTAGGGAGTCATGATGTCATCGACCTTGTTGGAGAATTGCATAGACCGAACCATATCCTCGTCCCACTCTTGCAACATTTCTTTCGCCTCCTTGATATGGTTGCAGAACTTGGCAAGCCGTTCTAATGTTAAGACCGTTTCTTCGACATTTTCTTGGGTCTCTTCCTGGGTTTCACTCTCTTCCTCGCTTGCCGATTTCGTCAGGTCTTCTAGGTCTGCGTCAGTTAGCGGCTGGGAATGGCAGTCCAACAACTCGTCGACGTCTTCAGTCGTCATGTCGCCAAACCCGTCACCTCCAATTATGGCAGCCAACTGCGCAGATTTGCGTATTGCAGAGTGTTGGATTTCCGACAGAGTAAATCCCTCGTCGTCGTAAACAATCTGGGGCCACAACTTCTTCCAGCTCGCATTCACGGTTGCAGGTTTCATCTCTTGCAGTGCCTTCTGAATATTCTTCAGGCACGTGGCTATGGTGTACTGCCGCCAGTACGCCTTCAAGTTAAAATCTTCATCCTCATCATCTTGGGCAGCATCCACACACGCAACGAGGTCCGCCAAGGTATTCTTCGTGTAGAGGGCCTTGAACGCCCTGATAACCCCCTGGTCCATCAGTTGAATTAATGACGTGGTGTTGGGTGGCAGGAACTCAACCTGGACGCCCTCACGCGACAGGTCAGTTGCGTGTCCACCAGCGTTATCCATAAGGAGAAGGATCTTGAATGGCAAGCCCTTCTCTACGAGATATTCACTGACTTGCGGGATGAAACACTGGTGGAACCAGTTGGAGGTCAGCATCTTCGTAATCCATGCTTTTGGATTATGCATCCAGTACATGGGAAGGAGATTCTTGTTTTTATTTTTCAAAGCGCAAGGATTTTTCGACTTATAAATAAGCCCCGGCTTTAGCAAAAATCCAGCAGCATTGCCACACATCACGAGGGTAACGCGATCCTTGAATGCTTTAAAGCCAGAGGCTTTGGCTTCCTCTTTGAACAGGAAAGTTCGCGACGGCATTCTCTTCCAAAACAAGCCGGTCTCATCCATATTAAAGACTTGTTCCGGCTTGTATCCACCTTCGGCGATAATATTCTTAAACGTCTGGTTCACGTAAGTTTCAGCAGCGGCAGTGTCAGCCGAAGCAGCCTCGCCATGCTGGGAAACGCTTTTCAGGGCGAAGCGTTTCTGAAACTTCGCGAACCATCCTTTGCTGGCGGAAAAAACGTTGTTTCTGAGGCTGGGAATCAGTGGATGTCCCTGGTTGAGGTTCATCTGCATCATCATCTTCTTCAGCATGGTTGCCATCGTCGTCTTGAGGTTCCTTTGCCGCAAAATTCTCATTCAAGCTCAAAGCCTTTGTTCGGATGTTGTTCGTATCCAAGGCTATGTTCTTCTTCCGGCAGTCGGCAATCCACACAGCTAAAGCACCTTCCATGCGTACGATCATTTTATTACGCGTGGTAACAACTCGCTTCGCTGATCTGCTAAAGGTGATTGCAGCCGTCTTTCTAATGTTCGCCTCGTCCTTCTTGATATAGCGAACGGTGGATTCGTTGATTCCAAAATGGCGGGCTGCGGACGCAAAACTTCTACCGTCTTTCAACATATCGAGAATCGTCACCTTCTCAGCAATCGTCATCATCCTTCGGTGGCGTTTAGGCTCACTACCAGCCTTAGTAGAAGCAGAACGCTTGGGAGCCATTGTACAGTAGGATTTAACAGAAAGTTCAACAAAAAGTTCAACTTAAAACAGTCGCACACAGCACATATTAAAGTTCACAAACTTAACAACGTCTACTCAGCGATACGGCGTAAGAGAAAGTGACCGTGAAAACCTAGATGCTGCGGGTTGGAGATGCGGGCAAAACACCAATCACAGGCTAGATACAAAACTTGAGTTCTGATTCGTCATCTATCAGCGCTTGAACCAATCACAACCCGTCTTATACGATGCGTAGGTTACCAATTCAAAGTACAAGATACCCCGCGTATACTGTACGTACAGTATTAATAATAATAATAATAATAAATAATGATAATAATACAGTAATAATAATAATAATAATGTTAATAATAATAACAATAATAATTTTATTAACAACAACAACAATAATAATAATAATAACAATAATAATAATAGCTTTACGTATGCTATTTCATGCTTTTGTTGTAGGATGTGTGTCTCTCTCTCTGTCTCTATCTCTCTCTCTCTCTCTCTCTCTCTCTCTCGTACGCTTATTCGAAATGTGATTTTTGCAACAAAGAATATTACTGGATGCAGTACTACGTACGTATACATACAAAAGATTCATAGAAAAGAAGCACATCCATTACATTTGTAGTACAGTAGTAGCCATCAGCAGCCTTACACCATTCTAATATGGTATGACTGCATCTGATTTGCGTTTCATGTTCGATTTAATTTTACTACGTACTGTATACAGTACTGAATTATCGTATGATCACATTCTCTTTTCGTGTTTTATTTCTTTCTGTGCTGAATTATATATCATATGTAATGCAATGAACAATCAGTAAGAGCAGATATTACTAATTACAGTATTAATGGAATTACAGGTAACGAAATATCGTATTTGGGGTCTTCAGATATCGCGGTATTTTCGAAATTTCCGGAAAATCCACGATATGTATATATATGGGTTATGGAAAAAACCCACGAAGTGGTGAATTGGCTATGGTCGAACCGCGAAGTAGCGAGGGTTCACTGTAAAAGGTTGAGTAAAGACGATATAGGCCAGGGCATGGTCATGAGTCTCATAAATCAAAAATTATCCGAGGGAAAGCTCTATAGGAAAGTGGTCGAGCATTTAAGAAAATGTGATTATAAGTTAGATGAGTTCTTTGACGCAATAGACTTTATTATAAGAATGCTCGAAGATGATGCATTGCAACGAGGTGACAAACTTGAGTATGATAAAAGAACAGACAACAGTGTAAGACTGAAATCTAAACCTGTCCACAATAATTCTTGCCCATTTTGTAGCGAACGGCACCCGCCTCACGGATGTCGCCAAGTAACTGACGTAGCTGCTAGACGTCGCATTTTGCTTAAAAGGGGCCTTTGCTTTAATTGTACAAAGTCAGGTCATCGTAGTGATAAATGTCCCGTCCCAAGTTCTTGCAAAATTTGTAATGCCAACCACCACACCGCAATTTGCGATGATCACAATGCGGGAAGACGACCGCAATCTAACCCCAATAGTAGCAATAGTAAATCAACAATGTCCCACCCCGTAGTAAATGCGACGCCTACACAGCACGAAACTGCCCCCTGTCTATCCAAGGTTAAAGTAGAATCTAAACAATGCAAAAGCGCAAAGATTGCACAGAAATCTGACGTAGACCTCCCATGTACCCTCTTGCCAACCGCGATGGCAGAAATATATCCAAAACAAGGTAGCAAGCAAGTCCGCCTATTCCTCGACTCTGGGAGCTTCATATCAGCGAAAATCGCGAGTCAATTAGGCCTACCGGTGGTAGGACGAGTGTCATTGAATATAGCTCCATTCAGCTCCGCGGAAATAAGTGGACAGTACAATGTAGTGAGTTGTAGGGTTGAGATGGGAAAAAGATCCGTGCGGATGAAGCTAGTGGCACACGAAAACGTAGACGTCCCAATACATAACGCTGGTTATATAAAAGTCAGACAGCGTCTGTTGAGCAAGGGAGTCACGTTAGCCGATCCAGCAAACCAATCCGATACAATGAAAAATGTACACATATTAGTAGGGGCTGATTATTTTAGTTATTTTATTATAGGCGTAGAGAAAGTGGATGGGATCAATCTTTTCCTGACTCATAATGGTAAGTCCTCATATGGGAAGGTGCCGCAGTGGCTATTTCAAGGGTAAAAGGTTGAACAGGTAAGAATGCTTAGAGTGTGCAAAATCATGAACGAACCATATCAGTTTGATGTAGATGGATGGTGGCGTTTGGACCGTGTTGGCATCGCCCCATCTGAGCAATACACTGTTCGCGAGTCGGAAGCCGTGCGAAAGGTGTCGCAAAGTGTTGTGAAAAAACCTGAGGGATATCAGGTTAGCCTACCATTCGGGTCGGATGCTAGGCCACATACGAACTATAGAAACGCTATAGCGCAGTTAGAGTCGTTGCAAACTAAATTCAGGAAGGATAGGGAATATATTGATCAATACCAGGGTGTAATATATAAATATATTGAAGCGGGTTTTATATCTGAAGTGAAGGAACCCAAGGTGGAAGGTTATTATATGCCGCACTTTGGAATCAGGAAAGATAGCCGCACCACCCCCCTTAGAATTGTGTTCAATGCCTCCGTGAAAACGAAAGGTGGTAAGTCCTTGAATGAATGCCTATTGCCTGGCCCCAATTTAGTAGAATTAGCATATCATTTAATCATAAGGTTTAAGTTGAACAGATATGCCATGTTAGCTGACATCAGCAAAGCCTTCCATCGTGTCTTGTTGGATCCTCGTGATGCCAAATACACACGATTTCTGTGGCGCGAGGCAGCAGGTCGAGCGCTTACCTCCGCCTTTAGAGTCGTGGTGTTCGGCATCACGGCAAGTCCATTTTTGTTACAACAAGTGTTAAATTATCATTTCAAAGGGGAAGGGAGGCCAGATTTGGTAAAGTCTTTTTATGTCGATAATTATCTGGCCACTTTCGAAAATCTGGAGAGCATGAGGCAGGAGCATGAGTCTGTTGATAACATCTTAACAGGGACGGGGATGCCTTTAGAAGAGTGGGCATCCAATCACTTGGCCTTTGATAGCGAGAAAGAGTGGAGAGAGCCCGTGATTGTGAACGTGCTTGGGTTGCGATGGACCCGAGACGTAGACAGATTGTGTGTGAAAGAAAGTAAGAGAATCTGTGAGTTGGGGGAGGGATGGGTGCCTACGAAGCGTAGGGTACTTTCCTTGTTGGTCTCAATTTACGATCCGATAGGTTTGATAAGCCCATTGTTTGTAAGAGGAAAACTTTTCCTACAACAACTATGGGAGGATAACGTGGGTTGGGATGATGTGTTGAAAGGAGAAAAGGCTAGAGAAGCGAGTGAGTTGTTGAGTGATTTGAAAGCAGTGAGCGAAATCACTTTTCCAAGAACAATAGGTAGGAAAGGTTTAGAACTCCATGTATTCACCAATGCCAGCAGTAAGGCATACGGCGCAGTAGCATATACCAGGGACGACTGCAATCAGGTAAACCTAATAACTAGTAAAATGAGGATCACTCCGAAGGGAATGAACAAATTGACGATTCCCAAGCTAGAACTGCTAGCATTGTTGCTAGGCAGCAGATTAGCAAAGACCCTCAAAGAGCTGATAGAACCACGAGAGGTAGTCATATGGACAGACAGTAAGGTCACGTTGGCATGGGTAGCATCTCCCGAGGCCAAGGACCACAAAAATGTTTTTATATCTAACCGAGTGGCGGAGATTGTTTTTCTTCAGCAGGTTTGTCGATTCAGTTTTATACATGTCCCCAGTAAACAGAACCCTGCTGATATCCTGTCCAGAGGTGCAACGACGCAAAAACTGCTAGATAACTCCCTGTGGAGGAACGGTCCAGAATTCCTCAGGACTACGGGAAAGCCTGATCCTAGCAAGGAAGAAGATCCAACCCAGGAAAAAATAACAGTCGCGGCGGTGAAGGAATTAAGGGAGGAAATGAATCCTTCCCCCCCAGGCGAGATATGGGAAATTCTGCAAAGGGAAGTAGAATTCCAATTCTTGTTGAGAGTTGTTGAAGTAATCAAAAGGTTTACAAAAATAGAACGGCATCCGTTCAGTATTGTTGTCCAACTAGAGCAAAAATATTATTTGCCTACAGTTTATGCTTACTTAGAGGGCGGAGTCAGACCCCCTTGAGAAGTTGCTAATTTTGTCAGACAATTGAATCTAGTCTTAATGGATAGTCTTATTTGTACAAGGGGACGAGTGTCCCAAGTAGAAGAAACTAATCAGTTAATTCTCTTGCCAGCCAAAGGGCATTTAGTCAGGATTTATTTAAGTTATTTACATCTGTTGCATTTGCATTGTGGGGTGAATACACTAATGGGTATCTTTTGACAGAAATGCTGGGTGGCGGGTCTATGTTCCATTGCGAAGCAAACCGTGCGACAATGTCCAGAATGTGTACAGGCCTTCCAACCTCTAATGAAACAGCCACCACCACCCCATCTACCAAAGGAGAGGATCACTCTCACAAAACCCTTTACAGCAGTCGGAGTGGACCACACAGCAGCCATACAGACCGAGACGCGGCTGGGCTACATACTGATCGTAACATGCATAGCTAGCAGAGCCGTGTACCTTGATTTCTGCCCCTCCCTGGAAGCGGAAGAATTCGTGTTAGCACTAAGGCGGTTTAGTGCCACACACGGTGCCCCGCAGCTCATCATGTCTGATAACCATCAGACTTTCAAAACTGCCAGCCACCTCCTTCAGGGACTCTACGAAGAAGATGAAGTCCAGCAGTTCTTGAGGAAAACTGGCATAAAGTGGCGATTTCAGACGCCCCGTGCACCTTGGAAAAATGGGTTCTTCGAGCGTCTGATAGGGGTAACACAACGGACCCACCAGATAGCCCTCGGAAAGAAGTACTTACCGGACGCCCACGTACTAACACTTGTGAAAGAAGCAGAAGCAGTGGTGAATAATCGGCCACTTATGTACAGCGGCGACAAGTGCCAGGATGAAGTCCTCACCCCCTCCCATTTGCTAAGAGGACACCCAGTCCACCTCATGGCACCGATCTTGCCAGACGACCACCTTAACGCGACCTTCACCTCTCGGAGGCTACATGATCGCTACCTGAAACTGACAGATTCTTTGAAGGCCTTCCGAGAGAGGTGGAGAAGGGAATACTTGAGTGCCTTGAGAGCCCGGCATGACTGTCGGTCTGGGGAACCCTCCAAGCTGCACCCTGGAGACGTCGTGCTGGTAAAACAAGAGAATAAAAAAAGAGTTACGTGGCCTCTTGGACGTGTTGTGGAGACGTATCCTGACGACGACGGAGTCGTGCGTTCGGCCAAAGTGTTGTTCGAGGGTGTCGAGTCACTGCGAGCTGTCAGCCACCTGGTTCCCCTGGAAATAGCCCCCTCTGAGGATGATGATGGAGAAGAAGACGACGACGACGGCGATGACGGAGAAGAGGGCGCGTACAGTTCGACAGCAGGAATGCCAGGAATCGTTGAGACGTCTTGGGATAACCAGGAAATGGCTCCGGCTATGACAACTCAACAACCAGCCACAGGAACCGTCGACAACGACGATAAAGGTGAGAACTATGCAGTTAGTGAGAGAATTGAAAGTGAAACAGAATCAAAGCAGACAGACGCACAAGGACGTTCCGCACGCCCATTGAGAAGGGCTGCCGCAAAGCAGCAAGAACTGATGGACCGTCTGCTGAGAAGTGACGATATATAAGGCGTAGCTGCAAACAGTGAGTGAAAAGGGGAGTGTCCTATCTGGTAGGTAGGGAGGGTGGAGAAACAGATTGTAGGTGTGCATGAATCTACGGAAGTTGGAAGTGCGTAGGGTGTGGAGAACGGGGACGTGATGGTCTCTCGTACTTACAGATCGAGCGTTGTACAGAACCAGGCCCCTCCCTCTTGTACTCCATTAAGTAATAGCCTGTATGTAGCAGTGCTAGAAGAGTGATTCGATTAATGTGAATAAAGGCAAAATACCTTATGATCGAATCTGTTTATGTATCGATTAATGTGAGTAAAGGCAGATTGACTTATGATTGAATCGTTATGTATTATGTATACATTTCTATTGCTATTTTTTGCTATTTTCTGATTTGTCTTAGGCCCATTGCCTAATTGCCTTTCCTTTTGAATCGTTATGTATTATGTATACATTTCTATTGCTATTTTTTGCTATTTTCTGATTTGTTTTAGGCCCATTGCCTAATTGCCTTGCCATTTGAATTGTTATGTATACATTTCTATTGCTAATTTTGCTATTTTCTGATTTGTCTTAGGCCCATTGCCTAATTGCTTTTCCATTTGAATCGCATCTGTATTATGTATGAGTACATTTCTACTGCCATATACACGAATGTAAAACTGATTTGTCTTAGGCCCATTGCCTAATTGCCTTTCCATTTGGATCATTATATGTATTACGTGCGAGTACATTTCTATTGCTATTTTTTGCAACATTATGATTTGTCTAGGGCCCATTGCCTAATTTGAACTGTTGTATAGGTACATTTGGATTATTATTTTGTGTACACATGTAAGAGTTAATTGTCCCGGGGTAACATTGCTGTATGCTGTACATTGTGTATGCTCTGTTAGAGTCGTTGCAGAGCGCTACGCAGCCAGCCTAACAGAGTCTTGGAGTAGTTACTCCCCCCCCCCCCCCCACCCACCCCCCACCCCGAGTCCAGTCTTGCCCAATTGAAAGACGTTTCATCGCACCTTTATTTTGGGTGTGGAGGATGTCGGGAATTTCGAACTGATCATTCGAAATTCCCGCCATTTAACTCCACCAACGTTACGTTAAATTTGAGGGAAGGCTGGAAGAACTCGCGAGCGTTGAGACGAATGACTATGGTTTAATACGAGACTGGTTTAGAGCCTAAAGAGTAACCACCTGGTAGGGAAGGAGGGGATGTTAAAGAAATTGAGTATTTGTAATTTATGATTCACGAATATAATGTCATTTTATTGTAACATGACGAAAATATCCTATGAATAGGTTTAGATTCAGAGAGCACGGGAAATCAAAGTTTTCGTCGGAGCTGCAGAGCTCCGCTCGGCCTCTTTTGTCCAAGGTCCTCAGCTCAAGTAAGTGCTCTTAATTGTAGTCTCTCTCCCCCTATTGTAACCAGGTCGGTTTCCCTATAGTCTTTGCAAGTGTTATGTGAGAATTGTATCTATGTATATTTAGTTGATCCTTGTGATTGGGGATCAGTGCTATTCATTAAATTACGTGAGAAAGCCTTGGTATGCCATTTACCAAGGCAAATTGCTGAAATTATAATTAATTTTACTTAATTTGAGTCCGATGTGGACTTAGTTTTTTTGGGAACGCATGAGGTTATTTCGAGTCATATATTTAATTTAGTATGCAGAGTAAATGTTTTGTCATGTTATTCCCTTTCTTGAATAACTATTTTTGTAATAAAATTGTTCAAGTGTAGCTGTATTTTGTTGATTCCTGGAAGGTTTTGGGAGTCTTACCTCTTCAAGGTCTTGCTATTGGCCCTTAACATCGGGCCAAGAACGTTATTATCTATCGAAGTGAAAATCACGATAGTTAAAAAAAAAGAATTAAAAGAAAATAAAAAATTATCTCCACATACAAAACCTTGATAACAGAACACCTTTGGAAGGGTTTTGTGGTGGGAAACAGATAGCGTGTTTGAAAGAGACATTGGTAATTTGAAAGAAAAGAGAGCCTAGAACAGTTATTGTCCAAAATGACAGAAGCAAAGAATGACGATCAACAAGCCATTGTGAGTTCGGAACACAATAGCGCCCGCAACGTTTCTGAAATTCACGAAGTGGAAGACACTGGGGGTCCTATAAAGGTTACGGTTTCTGAATGCGATTCTGACGCTGAAGAAGAACATCACAAAACAATAGCGGGCAATTATCCTTGCTGGATGCCTGTAGAAAAGACGCAACATCTGGGCAAGAGAGCGGAGCACAAATGCTTCATACCTCTAGCACTCACTTGTACCTCTTCAAGAAAATGAGGCAGTCCTTAACCCGGTGAGTGATATTGAGTTCAAGTCATTCAGGCCGTGATTCCCTAGACTCATTGTTTCCTAACAAGTTACTCTATTAGTAAGAGTAAGCTGGTGACTAATAATTTGTTCTAAATGATTCTAGTTCAATAGTTCATTAAAAAAAAAAATTCTTTTTTCTTTTTTTTTTTTGATCAATCGAATCAGAGAGCAGCTGTTTTGCTTGTTTCAACCTTCCTATGATAGCAAACAATTCCTCTAGCTGTTACAAAGTAGCATAAGGCTGACATACTTTGACTTTGATTACAGGACTACCCTTATTCGCTCTGGAAAAAAAAAATCCTAAAAAAAAATAAACACCCATATATAAACAACAAGCCTAGCTAAATGTGAGGACATATAAAGTTCATAGGCGCTATTCTGTTTGTAATCGGAGAAAGCTGCATCAGAAACTGAAGGAAACAAAATGAAAAATTTATGGGAACTTAAATATGCCGAATTTAGAAGATAACGTGACAATCTGTCTGGATACCGATAAAATAGTGTTGCTATTATATGATATACTTTCCTACGCTTTATCATCAAGTACAGTACCACAACCCCCCTTGAAATTACCTTCAAAATTAGTCTTCAAAACTCGCATGATATGTGAGCTTATACGGTAAATAATTTGCTAACCAAGTAAGACAGTGCTTTCAGAGTGAAACTTTCGGAATTTTGTTTTGAATTTATTGATGTTTAGAATTAAGTAATTGAGTGTATTGGGATTGTTTCAAAATTTGGGACAAAGAAAGGTTCACAAAATTGCGGCCTACACGACGCACGGCCTATAGAGTCACGGCCTAAATGACTCTCGGCCTAAGCGAACGAGGGCCTAAACGAATCTCGGCCTAAAGTGATCACTGCCTAAACGACCGGCTCGCGTAAGATTGACCGGGGAAGATTCGATTGCAGGAGCATCCCAGGCATGATTATTGCAGTCCGAAACGACACCTACCGAATCGGAACGACTCACGATATCATAAACATTTGGATATCAAGATACCAGCTTTTAAAAGCCGACGATGCAATGATAAGAAGAGATATGGGTAAAGAAGAAAATTTTTCCATTTCAACGAATTGCCACCCTGCATTCATTGCATGCAGGTCATTGTTACACAAAATGTTACTGACAGAGTTGCATGACAAAAAGAACAGGTCATTGTAGAAATAACCCAACTTTTTGGCAAAATTACTACCACTCACAAAAACGAACTTGCAAAAATAATTAACAGGTTAATCTGGTCAGAAAATTAAGATTTTGACAACTATTAAGGTTTTTACTAATGACTTTAAATTCTGGCTGATAGATGTTTTGATTTTCCTCAATTTTGTTCAATGAAAGCAGCTTGCATTTTATAAATTTTCCAGAAATTAAAAAGGATGATAATTGGTTAATGCCCGTCTTGATATGCATATTAAACTATATGTTATAATGTAAGAAAAAAAAGTGCCATAAGTTCTATTGGAAATCAAAAGAAAGATGTCTAATATACAAACTAATAACATTGCCTATTTAACAAACAAGGTTGCTTAATATACGATTTAGGCTTCCTAGTTTATGAGTTGAGCATAATTTTAAAATGAGTTTAAGAGTTAAGCTACGGCTCTGCCCTATATACAAATAGGCAAATCGATTGCCTAGTTTATAAATTAGGTAATATCTCATATTAGTTACGACACACACACACCCACACACACACATGCGCAAACACGCATACATGATAAGGATAATATCTCCTTCGGAAACTGAAGATATCAGATCGAATTTGAGCGAATGCTAAACTTAATCAGCTCCAGCGTGCATATCTTAGTTTAAGCCATGTTCAGGTTTCCTTTTAACCTGACTGATCTTTTTGTAACAAAATACGAAATTTTTTGACCTGTGCTCTTTGGACACGTGTTACCAGCAACGTGATATTGGTTACTCATAATCAATTTCATATTGATATTAGTCTTGCCTTTATAACCTGATCTATATAGAGATTATTACAGGGAGGCATGTTTAGGAGCCTTTATATTTTATAAAAAGCCATTATGTATCGCTGTATAATGTAAGTGTCACTTTTTGTAAATACTTTCAGAATTATAATTGCGTATTTTTCAAGAGAAAAATTGTGAAAATATCATCTATGCATTGAAAAATGAAAAATAAAAAACGAATTAAAACAATGAAAATCTTGATCACGAGAGATATGATTTTATATGAGACGATAAAAAAAATTTATATAAGATTAATTTTAAAATGTGAATGCGAAAGAAACTCTTGAAAACTAATAACAATAATGTATTGATCTCTTTAACAGAAAAGGATATAAAGTTTACATGAATAATTAATTCTTATACAGAATAAATCCTTATCAAACACCACAAGACATAAATTATTATGTGAACTCCTTTACACCTTCAGATCAGTACCCTATATATATATATATATATATATATATATATATATATATATATATATATATATATATATATATATATATATATATATATATATATATATATATATACAATAAATTTTGCACATTTAGACGTGTTTTTTCATATTCAAATAAGCCATATATATTTTTGATACATTAATGTCTGGATTCTCTTAACGACCTCGGGATCAGAGCCCCAGGCGAAATCACACAAAGACAAGAGCTTGTGTCCGGCCGGGAATCAAACCCTGGTCGGCAAGCTTGTACAGACAGTGACTAAACCACTTGGCCACAAAGAAAGATAAAAGTCAATGACAATTCTACTGTACTTATACCTGTCGAATTCAGGTGTTTTGCACTTAGAATTGAAATCAACCCATCTTCACCATCGTAGCTAATTGGTAGTTTGTTACTTGGCATTCAATTAATAATAAATTTTGCACATTTAGACGTGTTTTTCATATTCAAATAAGCCATATATATTTTTGATACATTAATGTCTGGATTCTCTTAACGACCTCGGGATCAGAGCCCCAGGCGAAATCACACAAAGACAAGAGCTTGTGTCCGGCCGGGAATCGAACCCTGGTCGGCAAGCTTGTACAGACAGTGACTAAACCACTTGGCCACGAAGAAAGATAAAAGTCAATGACAATTCTACTGTACTTATAACTGTCGAATTCAGGTGTTTTGTACTTAGAATTGAAATCAACCCATTTTCACCATCGTAGCTAATTGGTAGTTTGTTAATTGGCATTCAATTATTGATAAATTTTGCACATTTAGACGTGTTTTTCATATTCAAATAAGCCATATATATTTTTGATACATTAATGTCTGGATTCTCTTAACGACCTCGGGATCAGAGCCCCAGGTGAAATCACACAAAGACAAGAGCTTGTGTCCGGCCGGGAATCGAACCCTGGTCGGCAAGCTTGTACAGACAGTGACTAAACCACTTGGCCACGAAGAAAGATAAAAGTCAATGACAATTCTACTGTACTTATACCTGTCGAATTCAGGTGTTAATGTATCAAAAATATATATGGCTTATTTGAATATATATATATATATATATATATATATATATATATATATATATATATATATATATATATATATATATATATATATATATATATATATATATATATACATATATATATATATATATATATATATATATATATATATATATATATATATATATATATATATATATATATATATATATATATATATATATATATATATATATATATGTATATATAAAACCCAAGCCATGGACAGACATATTAGTTTTATACAGCAATATCTTTGACTATTTTAAGAGCACCATGACTCTCATAAAATGTTGTTCGAGATCAATAAACTTTCTTATGGGTGACGTATCTCAAAGAATTATGGATGATAGTATCTATCCATCACAGGGAAAATTTCCACAAATTTAGTAGATTCAGCATATTGACAGAGCAACAATGACTTACTGGTTAATAAAGAGAATCAGTATCACTCGATTTTAAACAAGAGAATAGGTTACCGTGAAAAAACGTATGTTCCGATGTCTAATTTTCTATTGAGACGGGACATAATTGACTGTTTGAGTATGCTTTGAGAGAAGTTGTAGTTTAAGCCTGTAAAATATAAGTACAAGATGTCTAGGTCTACGAGATTTAGCACAGCTGAGACTGATGCTTCAGGTTACAGTGGTGTTGAAGAGGAATATAGGTGAATACAACGAACGCAGGACTTACAATACTGGTTAGATAATCTAACCACTCAAATTACAGTAGTTTTAAAATTGCCAGAAAGTCAGAAAAGTGTTAGGTGTTTCAACGATCAACGGACTAATGAAGAGTATCAAACAATCCAAATATTTTCGAGAGACACTCCGGTAATGGAGGTAATGTGTTGACTACAAGACAGTTTCAGATGTTATGCTGAAATAAAACAACGTTCAACTGAGAAATACAAGTTTCCGGATACAAGAAAATGCGATGTAATACAAAATGATCATCTATAAGTTCAAGTGGTTGAGTCAATTTTAAGTCTTGTAACACGTATATACATGGGTTTTGACAGTTTCGCAACTCGGAGTGCCAACCTCCTAGAAGGTGATGAGAAAACATTAACCTTTACGCACATTCGCAGGCTAGTAAACCCATTTCTATGACGCTATTTGTTTGATGATAACCACTCAATAGCAGATATAGTGATGGCAGTGAAAAACATTCCGGACAGTTTGCCAGAAGAAAATGTAGTGGAGAATATCCCTCTCTGCTTCGGAATGGAGTGCCCCACCCAGGAATATCCCCGCTGTTATTCCTATTATGCCTACGGTCATTTATCTAGGGATTGCCTGATAAAAATTGCAGGCAGTGGGCATGGGACAACAGTATTACAAGCGAGGTGGTTAGCCCCTGCTGCCCTCTCGGGATCCAACATGGCAGTTTCGAGTCCTACCAGTCAGGATAAATGCGCCATATAAGTGGATCAGCACCTTGATCGACACAGTAGCTAGCATTTCCCTCCTGAACAAGAAAGTTCCTTGAACCCGCTACAGTCAGCAACACCGATTATCCTAATCAAGCTAAGAAAAATTAAACTCAAGGAAGAGCCAACGAGAGATCTCTGAAATTTGGACATGATTTTCTCCTTATCTACCCTAGGTATTCGAGTTATCTAAGTATCATGGTCTTAACATTATTATGAATAACCAAATATCAATTCACAGAGAAAGAAACATAGTAACAGTATGTCAGGAGAGAGCATTATGCGGATAAAAATGGTTATAAATAAGTAAGTCCTTATGCAGGATGGGGGAGAAAAGTAGGGAAGGTAATGTTGGTACATGAAAAAGGAGAAATACTGCACCCTAAGTGTTTACACGTATAACAGGGATCCCTTTCCAACTAGATTTTTAGCTTAGCTGTTAATGATAATAATAATAATAATAATAATAATAATAATAATAATGATAATAATAATAATAATAATAATAATAATAATAATAATAATAATAATAATAAAATTTTTTATTAAGGATAATCGCTTCCTGAGTAGCAGTAGTTTTGCAGCTGAGTTTTTCTTTTGCTAGTATTTTTATTCCCTCGTCAGTACTGCCGTCTGCCAGTGACTGTGCTATGTAAACTCATTGGTAAGGTAGAGAAAAATGCATAGACAAAATCTATAATTTTACCAAAATAAACTTGTCAAGATGAATGCAATTAAAGTATTGCTGCTACACGTTATGAGAGGGTGCCAATTGTCTCCTCCTATCGTCAGGCATTATCTGAATAAGAGGTTCTGAACAGGGTCCCTATATATGCCGTAATTGGCTCATCCCATCAGCGGCTGGGCCCTTATTTTTCGTTGGCAGTGTATATTTCTGGTTTGTGATGGACCTGCTCTTTCATTGGCATAGGCACTAAGTGGGAAAGCCTCTGTCACAGTTAGGCTGGTATTCTGCTCACAGAAATACAGGTAGTCCTTCTCGAGTTCAATTGTAGGACCATACTTTAAATGGTTTCTCTGTTACAATGGGACAAGGCTGAAGCGGCTCTCCACTAACCTCATTACTCAACAAGACGTCTGCTCCTTCGACAGCAAATGAATCCTTTACCAAAAATTCAAAATTACCTGTCACCATCTCGCATGACAGTTTTACACGACAAATAGGGATAAACTACTCGCCTTGTATTCTCAATATAACCGAGTCCCTTGCGAGAGACTATTCCACTAACGGGTGTACTCCTTATCCATCACACTTTTGTTACAACCTGTGTCTCGCAATATCTTGACCAGGGTTCGCGCACTCCCGTCTTTTGCTGCTAACATACCTTCAAAAATATATGGTTTTAAGGCTTCCATGCTGTTTGGGTTTGTCCTGTTCGTAGTGTAAACGTTGGTTGGTTTATATATATATATATATATATATATATATATATATATATATATATATATATATATATATATATATATATATATATATATATATATATGTGTGTGTGTGTGTGTGTGTATATATATATATATATATTTATATATATACATATATATACAGTATATATATATATATATATATATATATATATATATATATATATATATATATATATATATATATATATATATATATATATATAGCAAAATCTAGTAGGAAATAATAAAAAGATTTAGTACCTAGCGGTTTCATGCGTTTTAATGAAAACTTTTTCATGATACAATAAAAAGTGACTTACAGTTGAAGGACGTTAGTAAGTAAAATAAGATGAAATACAATAAAAAAAAAGTTGAACAATATGAAACATTATGAAACAATAAAAAAAAAACAACAGCCAAAATTTGTACTTTAACGTCAAACGATCACAAACACAAAGCAGGTAAACATAAGAATTTTGGGTACTTTAAACTTAAAGCAATATCATATTCTTAAAACTTATCATCTAAAAATTGTGGGGAGAGTTTTACTTTAATATGGTGGTTAGAATAAAAGTGAATGTAATCAGATACATTAGTGGGTTTTCTAAAAACACTAAACTTGAATCTATTATTATGTCTATGAACATTTATGTATAAAAAGGTAGAAAAGAATTTATTTCTTCCTCAACTGTAAAATTGATAAAAGGAACCAATGAGTTCAGCCAAGGTAAAAAAAGCAGAGGCATAGATAGATAGATAGATAGACAGATATATATTTTTTTACCATTTTCCACATAAAAATCAAATACAGTATTTTAAAAATACATGTACTTATTTCATAAGTCACATTCCCTATATAAGGAAAAAAAATAAAAAATAAACTATATTAAAAACAAATGGAAACAATTATTAATATTAATATTCAAAATAATACAAAGAGATCATATCGAGAGCTGTTTAGACTATCAACTTCTATAACACATAACAATAATATCATAATATCAACCAATAAATATCAGGCATTCAGATTAGACAGGAAATGCATTAAAATTGTAAAACAAAATTAAACGTTTTTCCCCTAAATGAAGTCAGCCGGGCGAGGCACAATGAGAGAGTTTGCATTTTATTTGAACAAATTCAAATCAAGCTTGCGATATGACAAACATTTGTATAATCTGAACTTTTTACCATCAGGACACTCACTGATGAGATATTATACTGGGTACGAATCTTTTTTTTTCTTTTTTTTTTTTACTAGTAAATCATACAATGGTTAGACTTCACAATCAGTTCATATTTACATTTCTCTACTAAAGTTTGTTGTACTGGGCTCATATATTTTAAGTGCAAAATTAAAAATAAGTGTTACATATACAAAATTACATATTAAAGTAATTTTCTCTAAAATATGTTTTACATTTATATCCATGAGATTTCAAGAGCATATATCGATTATAAAAAAACTCGACTCTTTATAAATTCAACTATTTTCCTTTCATTGTCAAATAATCCTATTTTGTACTCAAACCAAACTCCAATTACATAATCAATAATTAACATCACTGCTGTATTTCGATCTATTTCCGATTATACTATGAAATCTAATTTTAAAAATTTTAGTGTGTGTCTCATATCTATCTTACATAAATTTCTCAATACTGATATAAGCCACTGGATGACACCTCTAATGAGCTTGCAAAAATAAACTAAGTGAATTGTACTCTCTGTTTGTTCACAAGAAACAAACAATCTTGAATTTGAAATATTCATCTGGTAGAACCTGTCTTTCTTTGCAAGGACTTCATGTACATGATCAAACATAATTTCTCTGTTATATATATCAGTAAACTTATTAACATTTTTCCAAATATCTTCCCAGTTGGATAATGGGCAATTTTCTTCAATACTTGCACTGTATCCATCTTTTAATAAATATCTGTATATAGTCTTAGTACTAAGTGAAGGGTATGTTTCCTATTTTATCAATTTGTGTAACACTAAAATAAAATCATTATAATAAGACGTGCGAAAGACAGTAACGTTCTTCATGTTTTCAAAGTCCACAAGATATACATTCCTAAGCTTACAATAATATACAATGATTTCATAGCCGATCGTTTTATTTAAAATAGACTTGTAACACGTGAAGAAAAATATTGACATAGTTTTTACTACCACATTTGCTATTCTAACACCTCCATTTTTCTGTGGTTTATACATTGTCTTCCTATTTAACGGTTGGTATATTCCATTCAACAAGTGATTAAAAATACATTTTTTTATTGACTTACCAACATCGCTACTTAGTGGGTGAATATGTCATATATACCGTTAGAATCCAAAGAACACCGACACTCAGGGGAAATCTTTCGTCAAATGTCTCTAGCGTTCCCATGGAAAAACAAACAAGGTGTTGCTCTTCTTACTACATCTACACAATGGGCGGAACCTTCTCCAACCTTAGCCAATCAAAGACAGTAAAGGGCTGTCTTTGTGAGAGAAGGCATTAAAATGTTTCAAATCAAGTTGTCATATTTCATTCCGTGTTACATTTGACGTTTAAAATATCCACTGCAAATATCATGAATTCGCCAAATCATGTAGAAATTATTGGAGGGTCGCAGCTAGACAATTCTGTCCTTTAACAGCTATATTGGATTATTTCGACATTAGTCTTGTTCAAGTCACCGATAAAAGAAAAAGTACCTTCAGTTATGGTTCGATGTTGTAAAATAATAATAAACAACACCATACATGAGTTATACCGGTCTAAAGAACACTCTGAGAGAGAGAGAGAGAGAGAGAGAGAGAGAGAGAGAGAGAGAGAGAGAGAGAGAGAGAGAGAGAGAGAGATAGAGAGAGAGAGAGAGGGAGAGAGAGAGAGAGAGAGAGATCAAATTGTTTAAGCTTACTGTAGTTGATGGAGTAATATACCAGCACAGAAACTCCTTTCTAGACATTTATGCATATAATTTTTTTTTAGCATTATTATGTAATTTTTCCAATAAAACTGATTTTATTATGCTTCTAAAAGCTCATCGTTATTTTTCAAATATTAGAATAACTGTTGAAGAATATTCAGCTTTTAGATATTCATAGATTGCAACATTTCGTATTATAAAAGGATACTTTACTCTAAAATATTTCGTAATTCATTCAGATTTGAAGGGATGCACCGTGTCAGTCTTTAGACCCTAAGCCACTTGCCCTTTGTTCATATTTGTTTTTTTTTTTACACTCCATTTTCATTAACCTTGGCTGTCTCACCATCTGTGATTATTGCTAAGAATTATTAGCATTGACATTTGAACTAAAACTTTAAACATATAAAGTAATGTCTTTGCTTCAATGTAATTGAATCTTTATCCCGAGAATTATATTCCCTTCATGATTATCGAGGCCAAATGGTAATATTGAAGATGGGTATCACAGGCTATAGTTAATAGGATTATTTTGTTAGAATTAAAAGCTGATCCAAATAATGGGTGACTTGGAAAAAATTTAAAATAGCTGTAATTAGCGAGTCGTTGTCTTTTGGGTGTTGGAGGATTTGCTTCCTTTCTGATCCGTATACCAACATTTGTCTGGCTCGATATAGTTAGATCATTCTATTCTGTAGTTCTTCACGTACTTTAAGTGCTCTTTACAAAGATTTTTCCGTTTGGTTTGAAATAAACCAAGATATTTTCGTTAACTGGAATAATGATAAAGGAATAAAACATATATCGATATAAAAAATCTGAGTGACACCATTTATTCATGGAAGCAGGCTTCACAGGGCAGTTTTCTTTCTTTTTTAAAAACGAAGATTGAGGGAAATAGAAAACAATGCTCCAAATGACTTTATTCTGAATGCACCTAATGAATATCTTGTCTTGGCTTCACACAAATGTCAAATAGTTCCAGGTTGGAATGGTCAAGTGAAGGTGTTTCATGAATCATGTTGCCGCTCAGGAGATATTTCTTTTCTGGAGGGATAGTTAGAGGCTAGGAACTAATATTGACGGTCCAAGACGAGCACCGGAGGGGAAGGCCATTCATTTAAAAAATAATGAGAATGATTGATAAATATATGACTAAATAGTGAAAAAAAGGAACACAAATTTTAAAGAATAAATACCTAACAAGACATGTCAGGGGATAGAAAAAGATGCTCAGAAAATAAATTCTAAAGAGTAAGAGAAAATATTTAGAAATCCAAGGGTATCGCTCCTTAGCTGTCTCATTTAGCGATTAAAAAGACAATCAAACCTTTATTTTCGAGATTTTTTAGTATTTGGTTTTTCATTTTCCCGCTTACTGCATCAGTTGTAGAAATTATGGTTTAAATATAACCTTGATAGGCTGAGGAACTGGTATGGGTGGGTATTGCTCGAACATTCCGTACTAGAGCTCCTTTGATAGTTATGTATTTTTTGCTCGTTAAGCATCCATCTACCTGGAGTCATTCACCCAGTCCAAAGGCCAACATCCAACACCACATAGCTGTGCTAATTTGGGCTCTGGATCACTGTAAAAAGGGAATTTATCATACAGAGTTAAGCCTATTTGAATCAAGATTGTAGGAACCTTGTGCATGAAATTGATAAGAAGTCAGTTTAATGTGCAATTAGTGTAACTTCTCAAGATAAAGCTACTGGCAATTATATAACCATTTATAACTTACAGTCAGGGTATTAGCATGGAGAATAATTCTATGCTTATGCCATCTGCAAATATATTTTTTTCCGAAAAAAATAGAGGAGGATACATTTTGGGAAAACGGGTAGATCAAAGTTTTATGACAAAATTATATATATATATATATATATATATATATATATATATATATATATATATATATATATATATACATATATATATATATGTATATCTATATTTATATAAATATATATATATATATATATATATATATATATATATATATATATATATATATATATATATATATATATGTATATATACATATATATGAATATATATATATATATATATATATATATATATATATATATATATATATACACACATATATATCTATATACATATAAATATACATATATATATATATATATATGTATATATATATATATATATATATATATATATATATATATATATATATATATATATAAATGTATATATATATATATGTATATACATATATATATATAAATATATATATATATATATATATATATATATATATATATATATATCTATATATATATATATATGATTTGTCAATAAAACATATTTCTGATAGCTTTTGCTAGAATGTAGGAGCGTTCTCCTCCACCCCAATATAAATTATATTCGATACGAAATAGTAAATTCTGATTGTATTCAAGGTGCTATGAAGTCATCATTATATATTATTTTATATCCATCAGTGATTATCTATCAAGTTATATAAATACTTTTATTTCGTTAATTTTACAAATCAACTAATGATGAAATAGATTAGAAATATTTGCTAGAACATTAACGATTATTAAATAGTATTTAGGTAATATTACAATATCTTACAGAATGTATGAAGAATACTCATTTAACTTCTCTCCTCACCCCCTAAAACATAAATTACCTAATTTTTTCCTCCGTGTTGGACTGGCCGGGGAAAGGGGTGGTGAAGAGGAGACTTCCCCTCCCCTTGGGTGTCTACTAGGCCCCACCTACTAAAAAGTAGTAACTGAAAAGTAATTGTAAATATATATATATATATATATATATATATATATATATATATATATATATATATATATACATATATTTACAGATATATATATGCATATAGAACGGATTTTGAGCGAAGCGAAAAATTAATTTTTGGGTGAGATAGCCATGTCGTCCTGATGGAAATTCCTTTAGGGTAGCTTCCATGGGTATATTTGACTACGGTGATATTCCCAGAGAATTTTACCTTAAGGTATCCAGAATTCTAACACCTGGAGCGAATATTCCTAAATAAATCTAAATGGGATATCGCATAATATCAGAGGACGTATTCTTGACACGCCACAAAGCTATCTTCACCCCGAACAGAGGTAACACTTTGAGGGGTCAAAGTGGCAAGAAAACAAAAAGCGAGAATGAAAGGAGAGCCATTAATAAGGTACCTCTCCTATCCCGTTTCGAGCGTTTACACAATGCTACCGACGGCGCCATCTCTATTCCTTGTAGCGATACACGAGGTGCTACAGATACTGTATTACAGGGAGGGGTCCTATAGCCCTTTTTCATTAAAAGGAAGGTCGGGTCCATCAGGACGACATGGCTATCTCACCCAAAAATAGATTTTTCGCTTCGCTCAAAATCTGTTTTTTGGGCTTTGGCCATGTCGTCCTGATGGAGGTTTACCAGAGCATTACTGTACCTTTGGATTCTCAAATCGTGCCATACCCTCAAGAAAGTATTTCCTGGTGGGCATAGACTTAGAGACCGATGATGTTACCGTCATACATCATTTCATCTAATCATAAACCATGTTAGTGCTTCTTCCCCCCTACAGGGAAGAGTCATACTAGACTAGAAAATGTCTCGAGGAGTACACATTACCTATGGATGACTAACAGAAAAGCCCGTATAGTGGTCTCACCCTATACGTTATAAAGCAAAGTTTGTATAAGAACCACCCATGTCAGTATGAAATACCAACATATCCCCCGGAATGTCTATTCTTATCAGTGGATTGGACAAAGGTTTGTATCCGTTCAGGAACAATATTGCATATCCACCACTATCCCTTTAGGTTAAAATTATCCATAGTTTTAAGTGTAATGCTAAGTACATTTCTAATAAAATGATGTGGGCGAATAAGACGCAAAGTTCACTAAGAACTAGTTTATTGACAATCAATAGAATATCAGTCAATCGACATTTATAAAAATTATAAAAAGTGGATGAACAAACAATTAAGCATAAAGAAAACAGCAACACAGAAAATATTGTTTCATCTGAAAAGGAAATATATATGCGCCACTTTTGAAATCAAAATATCAATACTGTTGTTACAGTCCGTATTACTGTTCAATTACACTAGCGTAAAAAACGCTTGGCACATGTGTCTGTATTATGCTTGGTTCACCTTAGTGGCCTATCACTTAGTCTGCAGAAACCGTCCGTGACTACACACCCACCCATAAATTAATCGTCCCAATTAATTTCACTGTTCCTCGCAGATTTAAACAGCAGGTCTAAGGACACTACCTGCTGCTACCACAGACCTCTTAAGTTCTTCCACTTGCTTCGCATAGTGTCTAAAGAATACCCTGGATGACTTCCAGCCAGTGTATGAGCGAAGATGTTCAAAATCCATATTGTTAACGAAATTTATGGAAGAGGCAACTTTTCTCGGATCATGACCTGCGGGTGTACTGTCTGGATCCGCTCTGCGAATAAAATAGGTGATTTTCTCCTTTAGTTGCTTCAGAGATAAATTTGAGCCTAAGGTTTCTCCCCTAAACAGCTGTCCTCCCCTAAAGTCTGAAGTTCTACGAAGATAGACCTTTAGGCACTCCACTGGACATAGAGATGCATCTTCCTTCAGAGGGCCGATTCTCCAGGGACCCCACCAATTGGTGGGTAGCATGTTCTTGTCGAGAAAAGTAGGATCCAGAAAAGGTTCAGATCTCCCCCATCTAAGAACTGAACATGACCTTCCTCTCTCGAGAGGGCTACTATTTCACTAATTCTGGCCACCAAAGTGAGTGCAAACAGAAATATAACTTTTTGGGTCAAATTCTTTAAAGCACACTCCTCATTATTCATCTTTGAAGCGAAATGAAGAACTTTATCCAGAGACCATGAAATGGGTTTCAGAGGTGCTGATGGTGTGAGCCTAGCACAGGCCTTCGGAATTTTGTCAAAAATATCATTAGAGAGGTCGACATGGAAGGCACATAGAATAGGTCTTGTTAAGGCTGACTTACACGTTGACATTGTGTTGGCTGCTAAACCTTTTTCATGAAGGTGGATGAAGAATGATAAACGAAAAACTGTCGAGATCTTTTGTGGTTTCTTCGCCTTGACAAATGACACCCACTTCTTCCATGATGACTCATTGTCTTCTTGTAGATTTGGACTTATATTCATCTAAGAAGTCTACTCTGTCTCTTGATATCCCGAATCTTTTTCTCACCGCTAGGGAGAGAAAATCATGAGATGTAGGTTCCGGCTTTTCTGTGATGAAGCGAAGACAGTCGACTTCTGTACTCCCTGAGTCAAAACTGGATCCGGTAGCGGCAGAAACTTCAGTCGTAGTTCTAATGTCAGAGGGAACCAAACGCTGTTCGGCCACTTGTGAGCCACTATTGCTGCTTTCCCCTTGAGGGAACAGGTAAATCTTGGACTATCTGTTCCAGTCGAGGGACATAGCGTCCACTGCTTCCGCTAGAGGGTCCTCGTACGGGGATACATAAAGATGTAACTTCTTGTTGTCGTTCGTCGCAAAGAGGTCTATCTGCAGTTCCGGGACTTGACTCGAGATGAGAGAGAACGATCTTGCGTCTAGGGACCATTCTGACTATCAGTGTGAACCTGGATAGAGCATCCGCCGTCACGTTGCGGAACCCTTGAAGGTGAACTGCTGACAGGTGCCCTCTCTTCTTTTCCGCTAGCCGGAAAATGGCGAACATCACTATCACCTCGCTGTCTAGGACCAATCTTATGTGGGCCAAGTGGCGAGGAGATACTTTCTTCAGTGTAAGAAGTACTATCATGGCTTCCAGAAAGTTGATATGTAACTTCTTGAACAGGTTGGACCAAGCTCCTTGGACTTTCTTCCGATGAGAATGACCTCCCCACCCCTCCTTTGAAGCGTCTGTATGAATCGTAATGGAGTGAGGAGGTGGCTGAAAAAGTACCGATTTCGTCAGTTGCTTGGCTTTGGACCATGGCTTGAGAAGCGTTCGCAGACAGGTCGGTAGTGGTCTCATCAGATCTCTTCGCGCGTTTGATGCATATTTTCTCCAAACCCCGGTTGCATCCTTTAGCTGTGCTCTTAGCACAGGATTTGTTACTGAGGCAAACTGTAGAGAACCGAGCACTCTCTCCTGTTCGTGTCTTGATATCCGTTTGGATTCTAGAAGTCCCTTGACAGATCCTGCTATTTCTTTCCTCCTCTTCACAGGAATGGAATGTTGGTGTGACTGTAAGTTCCAGTGGATTCCCAACCACTGAAATTTTTGAGATGGAGAAAGTCGAGACTTTTTGATGTTGATCTTGAATCCTAGATGTTCCAGGAACTGGATCACCTTCTCGGAGGCTTGCAAGCATTCTGTCCTGGATGCTGCCCACACCAGCCAGTCGTCCAGGTAGGCCACTACTTGGGTTCCCTTTAGGCGTAATTGATGGACAGCTGCGTTCGCAAGCTTCGTGAAAATCCTTGGGGCTATAGAGACGGTGTATGCCCGTTTGGGCAGTAGGGTCCTCATGTGTTGAAGTGTCAGCATTCTGAACTTATAGTTCACTATAAACTTGTTGAGTGGCAACAAGTCCAGAATGACTGAGTTTTTCTGAGTCTTTCTTTGGAACACAAAAAGGCCTTCCTTGGAACTTGATGGACTTTACCCTTCCGATTACTCTTTTCTCCAAGAGTTTTCGAACATATTTTTCCAGGACGAGGGTCGAATGTTGGAAGAATTGTGGGAATGGAGGTGGAGTGCTGTACCAGCTCCAACCCAGTCCATTCTGGATTAGGCTGTGGGCCCAGGGATCGAAGGTCCAGCGATCCCGAAATAGATGAAGTCTCCCTCCTACCAGAAGACTCTCACTTCTGTTCTTGTGGACCTAAGGCCTTGCCTCCTTGACAGCGTCCTCCCCTGAATCCCCTTCCTCTTGAGGGGCGTCTAGAGGAACCTCTGGCTGCTCCTCTAGCTCTTGGATGAAAGGTCGTTGTCTACATTTCGAACGCTGGGTTAAACGCAGGCGACTGAGTCGTCACTGCTTGAGGTACCAACTGGTATGTGGTTGGAGGTTGTGCCACCAACTGAGGAACCGCAGTCGCTGGAAGTTGTTGCTGCTGCTCTCTGTAAGGCTTAGCTAGCCAAGAGGATAGCCTAGGCTTCTTTGTCTTCCTCTTAGGTTGGGGACCCTCATTCCGGGGAAGACTTTCTCTTAAGAGTTAGGCCCCACTTCTGGAGAAGGTTCCTATTCTCCGTGGCGGCCTTATCCACTACCTCTTTGACCACTTCATTAGGGAAGAAGTCCTTACCCCATATACAAGAGGAAATCAGTTTCCTAGGTTCGTGCCTCACTGCAGCCGAGGCGAACACGAACTCTCTACAAGCTCTCCTAGCTTTGATGAAACTATAGAGATCCTTTGTTACTGTGACTAGAGGGATTTTGGCCACTACCATGAACATGTCCTGGTTCTTGGGGTCACTTGCCATCGTCTCCAGAGTCGTCCGGAAGGACATCGATGCTGCAAGTCTCTCTTTTGTCTCTTGCTCCCTACGCAAGAGATAATCAGACAGCTTTGGAAGGTTTTCACCGAACTGACGTCCGGCAATATCGGCCTCCAACTTCCCGACTGAGAAGGTAAGGTGAACGTCCTTCCAGTCCTTCTGGTCCATGGGCAAGGTCAGGGACAACGGCTTACATTCCTCCAAAGAGGGGCATGGTTTCCCTGCCTCCACCGCCTTTAGGGCAGCCTTATATCTCTTTTCAATAAACGCAAAGGCTCTGGTAGGAGAAGTCACAAAGGAGGGATGCTTCTTACCCAAAGCTGGTATCTTTGAGTTTGTGAAGCCCCTCTCTTTCATAGAGTTCGTTAGTAAGGCCTGTGCCTTACTATGGTCAAAGACTAAGACCTCTTTCGGCTCCGTCTCCTCCTTTGAGGCTGGCTCCTTCCTAAGCCGGACATAGCAGTCCGGGTAAGACTCCTTGTTTGGCCAGAATTCCACTTCTTCAAAGGGAATTCAACCCAACTTCTCTGATATGACAATCTTCCCAGTTGTCCTAGGCATGTGTTCGGCATACCTCCAAGGATTGGCATCCGAACACAAAGGAATATCCTTCACGTTGAGCTTCTTCTGGGGCCCATGTGATGCTGCAAGTCTCCGCATCTCTAAATTCTTTGCAGCTTCCTTCTCATCATTCTTCTTCTGCATCTGTTGAATCATTTCAATGATTGAAGAAAGAGTCCTTCCCAGATCATCTGGGATAGCAGATGATGTTGAGGGAATAGGTTCTGGGGCCGGAACCGATGTAATCGACAACTCGTCGATTTTTTCTTCCTCAGTACCAGGAGCCTGGGCCAGCTCCTCTTCATGGCCTTCTGCCAGAAGGTCCTTTTTGGTGTATTCGGACACCTCAGACATCCTATCGTCCAGTTGGATGTCTTGTAGGGCGTCCGAGACTTCAGAATCAACCGGAATCTGAATAGTCGGGATCTCCGCGTGAGACTGAGAACTTACTGCATCCGCATATGCCTTAGGAAAAAGGTAGGCCCTCATCTTCTCGCTTGGAAGGTAGGGGCCTGAAGTATTCTTCTGAAAACCCCTCATCTAGGTTCATAACTTTTCCCTAGCTGCGTCCCTTGACTCCGCCGACTTAGGGGTGTCAAATGCCTCGGTAATCAGGTTAGAACAGATGGCACATACCTGAGGGTCCCAATACCGAAGATCACCTTTGGAGATTGCGCATGCTGCGTGCCTCCTACACAACTCATGTCCACAGAAGTTCTTGCTGCGGATATTGCAGAACATGCTCGCACACTTCGGATGGTCCTCCTGTACGAGAAGAAATTCCATGAGTATCAAGTGAAGACATATCACTGGATAACTAATATATATATAGCTTATAACTGTTAAGCTAGAAAGGAAAGAAGGAAAGACACATACTTGTATTTCCTGCTCAGCCAATTGCTGTAACCTTCCAGATATTAAAACTTTAAGGTTAAGTCTCATTGTAGAATAACCTTCATTATATTTTCCAGAGGAAATTAGGTGTAGCTCACACCATGGTAAGAGTTTTAATATACTGGATAATTAATAAAGAAAGAGCTCACTTCCTCTATCCTGTACAGTCTCAACAAAAGGCTGTACAAGGCAACACCAAGTATGTTGGAAAAACTTTAGCATTACAATACATTTCATACTATAGTTTTTTCCATGCAGTATGTACTATACTGTAAAAATACTGGCTACTGTATATATTATAAGGTCTGCCGCGGCATATTAGTCTAGTTCAAAGGTATACTACCTTCAGACTACTGGGCGGCAGATCACTGGTTCATTATGTGTGTGTATGCCAGCCAGCACCAGCAATTGAAAAACAACAGCACCCGGCTGCCGGCCACTAATCGTAGCGGCCGGCAGATCTTATGGTGTGCTGCCGTTGCCGGCTGGCAATGGGAGGTGATACCTATGCCGGCCGGCAATGGTAGGTGATACCTATGCCAGCCGGCAGTAAAACAGAAGCAGAGACCTTCCACCCGCCCAGCTAGGGGTACAATACACTAACAAGAGAAACAGCATGGATGTAAGGATATAAGGCGGCACTGCCTTAGAGCCTTCCATCCAGAAAGAGTGAACATAAGGAAGGGGAGAATGTAATATTCAGGCTTCCTTCTATCCATCCCCTGCCAGGCTCTACCGACAGACATGGAGGAAGACCAAGGGAGGTCTAGGGAACACTCTAAAGAAGTTAGGCCTCTGCCGGCAGGCTGAGCCAGTCCCACATCCTAACCTACTCTAGGTACAGATATAGAATGACGACCAAGAGTTGTAATAGCTGGGCTATTACTAAGGATAGAGGGGGGGAAAGGGGAAAAGGGTCCTGCAAACTTTGTTCTGGTATGAGATTGACCCCAGTGGCTAAGAAAGCTCATCCTAGCCTAGGGGTTATCTATAGGAAGAAAGGTCAGCAATACTTGCTACCTTCCTCAATACCAAAACAAAGTTTGATGTTGCTATTCACTAGGAAATGGAGAATCTTATCCTCCAATCCGAAAACAACAACACTGGACTAGTCTGCTAGATCACTAGAAGAAGGAATCATCTTGTACATAAACCTTTGGATGTGGTCTAGGGAGGCTAAGTAGGTAGTAGGTTGGCCAAGGCACCAGCCGCCCGTTGAAATACTACCGCCAGAGAGTTATGGGGTCCTTTGACTGGCCAGACAGTACTACGTTGGATCCTTCTCTTTGGTTACGGTTCTTTCTCTTTGCCTACACATACGCCGAATAGTCTGGCCTATTCTTAACAGATTCTCCTCTGTCCTCACACACCTGACAACACTGAGGTTACTAAACAATTCTTCTTCGCTCAAGGGGTTAACTACTGCATTGTATTTGTTCTGTGGCTACTTTCCTCTTAGTAAGGGTAGAAGAGACTCTTTAGCTATGGTAAGCAGCTCTTCTAGGAGAAGGACACTCCAAAATCAAACCATTGTTCTCTAGTCTTGGGTAGTGCCATAGCCTCTGTACCATGGTCTTCCACTGTCTTGGGTTAGAGTTCTCTTGCTTGAGGGTACAATCAGGCACACTATTCTATTTAATTTCTCTTCCTCTTGTTTTGTTAAAGTTTTCATAGTTTATATAGGAAATATTTATTTTAATGTTACTCTTCTTAAAATATTTTATTTTTCCTTCTTTCCTTTCCTTACTGGGCTATTTTCCCTGTTGGGGCCCCTGGGCTTATAGCATTTTGCTTTTCCAGCTAGGGTTGTAGCTTAGCAAATAATAATAATAATAATAAGCCTCCTATGTCTGTACCTAACCTAGCAAAGGAATCTCATTCTCTAAGCCAGGAAGATACAGACCCAAGACTAATTACTCTGATGCTCTGCTCAAACCTGAAACCAGTCACTCTGGTTACAGGATTAGGGCAGAAACCTCCTAGTATAGTTATACCTGAATACTACTTAGTTAAAACTAGGATTAAGCCTCATGCTTAATTCAGAGGGAAAAGGGTTTGAACTTAGTCTCCAGGGGAGAAAAGAACACCCAGGGAAGTGTGCGAAAGTATACTAAAGCCCCATAGGCTACTAGCCTAGGCGCGGTGAGCATCGATTACCTAAATCACCGAAACTCTCTCGTATACGATTTTGGAAGATAAATATTCAACAATATCTTATATGTATAAATATGCCTATAGCTTCAATAAGTTTAAAACACTCGGAAATCCATATATCATGCAAGAAAGTATTAGGGCCAAACGCCTAGGCTACGAAGCCTAGCGTAGGCCAGGATCGGTTACCTCAATTGCCGAAACTGAATTTACTAACAGCATCATATAAAGAATTCCTATTCGTAAAGCTAAATAGCTAGATTTATTAAAGCATAAGTACCGGGAACGTAGCTCTGGCTAACTAAATGTTTCATGCATAGCGAGCGACAGCGTCCAGGACGCCTCCGGTAGGCAACGGCTCTTGTTTACGTTAATATCACTTTTGATTTAATTCGAAACAGCAAGAGCTTACATTTATACATAATAAAGATAATACTCAACTTTCCAAAGGCAGAAGAGGCTGGAGAAAGCATCATAATGTTGAAATAAATCCAAGATTACGAGAGAATCACAAGGGAAACACCGAGTAGAGATGCGTCGTCGCCGGCATTGTGTACACACTCGAAACGGGATAGGAGAGGTACCTTATTAATGGCTCTCCTTTCATTCTCGCTTTTCGTTTTCTTGCCACTTTGACCTCCCGAAGTGTTAACTCTGTTCGGGGTGAAGATAGCTATGTGGCGTGTCAAGAATACGTCCTCTGATATTATGCGATATCCCATTTAGATTTATTTAGGGATATTCGCTCCAGGAGTTAGAATTCTGGATACCTTAAGGTAAAATTCTCTGAGAGTATCACCGCAGTCAAATATACCCAAGGAAGCTATCCTAAAAGAACTTCCATCAAGATGACATGGCCTGAGCCCAAAAATATATATATATATATATATATATATATATATATATATATATATATATATATATATATATATATATATATATATATATATATATATATATATATATATATTGTTAGTAATGGCGGTCATTACGCCACCTTTTTCAAATAACTAAAGACCCCGCCAGCAAGCACGAGTTGAAATGCCACGAGTTTTGGGACCCTACCCAGAGTCTCACCCCCCCCCCAACCATCCTATACCAGTCTACTCCCCCTGAGATCTCAATTTCAGCTACCTTCTACGAGTCACGTGACAACATCGAGGTCCCAGGAGAAGGAGGGAAGCGAGCTGTGAAGGATGTGGGGACACATGATCAAGCCTGACCAATAGGACAGCGGTCAGGCCAATCCCCCCTACCCCCCCCCCAATTGGGGGTCAAGTGGGGTTGATCTACCCAGGGAAAACTGGAGATCTTTCTTCTTATCTCAACCTCCATGAGGATAACATCTCTTCTTTTTTTCTTCACTCAACGTCCTTGAGGGAAATACCATCGCTCTTCACTCTCAAGACATCAGGGAGGCAAGACCTCTGTCTACATCTTTCCATAAGGGAAGGAAACCAGAGTCTTTTTACTAAAGGTAAGGTGTCTGATTTTGAGATTCTCAATATCCTTACCCAACCTCCCATCCATCCTTATCACACCCCATTTTTCCTTATCCTCTAAAGAAAATCCTACCCACTGAACCTTGTATCCTATCCCCTATACCCAGACCACGTGTGCTGTTTAGTCCTAGTTTTAATTAATTCACCCTGTGACAGTGTTGATTCCCATATGTAACGTTTAAATCCCTAAGCTTGGCATTTTCATTTAATTTGCTTAAAGGTTTTAACCACACGACTTCATCGTGTTCCAAGCCGTAGAAGTAAGTGTGCTGATAATAATTCAATTTATTTCCCCCTTCCAGGGAACGTGATTGCTGTGCTGGAGTTTCATCCACGGTCCCCCCAAACTCCATCCGAAGCTCCTCGTGGCATAAATTACAATATAAATAATTAGCTGTTGTGCTCCCCTTTTCTTTTATTAATTTTTATTTAAATGTTATTGTAAATACATATATTTGTCAGTATTCATTGTATTATTGCTGACTGGTGACCTTTACCATTGTTATTTGTTTTGTTAGGGCCCCTGAGTCCCCTAAGCAAGGCCGGACTCGAACCAGTGGCCCGTAACATATTGGCGACCAAATGCCAGGATTCGCTAAGACAGTAATTTCAAATTAATTTTATTAAAAGTCAAATTCCCCCCTTTCCTGTCTTTAGCGACTTGACGAACCTCAATTTAATTTCAAGTAAATTATATAATCACTGGAGTTGGAACCGTGGAAGAAAACAGCAAAAGCATTCTATTCGCATTGTGTTTTGTGTTTATTAGTGCGTGTGTTCGCACCACGAACCCTTTTGTTTTGAAAACCGCGTGGCAGGTTTTAGTCCTATTGTTTAGCAGGATAGCCAACCGCGTGAGAAGAATTTGTGTTCTTTTTTCTGATTGTTTATTATCACAGTGGTTAAAATTTTCCATTTATTAAAACATTGTGCATTAGGTGAATGTCTTATTGTGTTATTTTGTGTTTAAAAAAGAAAATAAGTGAAGTGAAACTTACGATATTTTAGGACAAAAGCGTGGCAGGCTGAGCACGTGTTCATTTCAAAACATGGCCAACCTGATATAACTCAGCCCATCGCCGTGTTTCCGGACGAAGCCAAGGTTTAATATTGTCTGCAATTATTATCTTTGTCAATTGTTTACCAATTCTATGCAGACCCGAGATTTTAGTCGAATTATTGTACATTGGTTAGTGATTCACGCACATCAATCATTTAATCTTGTGCATGGAATATTTTATCATTTATCTTTAGTGCTAGGATACCGGCTAGTCTCATATCGGAACTTTTGGCTTACGATTCACGTAAACGTTTTACGGCCGTGAGGCATAATTCTGTAGAGTAACGGTAAGACCACGTGGCGTTCCTATTTCGATTTTTTTTTCTTTTGATAGTAAGGGTTTTATTACTTTCGTGGGATATTATTTTCATGTACATTATTGATAGGGATAAATTTTTCATTCATATATCTTGTGCAGTGAGTGATTGTTTAATTTCGTGTTAAAACTAAGAGAATTGCAATTTACGAAATTTTAGGAAGAAACCGTGGTAGACTAAAACACGTGTTAATTTCCTGTGTTGGTAACCGTAATCACACGTGGTATTCTTTATTTAAATTTTTCCTTTTCACAGTAAGGGTATTCAATTTAATTTTGTTACTTTTGTGGGGTATTATTTTTATGTACATTTTTGAAAGGGATAATTTTCGTAAGATTGTGTAACATTGTTAACCTAAAGATAAAGGATTTATGATATCACATTCAATTTAATTTTTTCAGTCAGGGTATAGGATCATTTAGATAAAATATTTGGAGGTGTAATTTTTTAAACTCATTTTGTTTTTATTGAAGGGAAAGTATGTAAAGGGGTTGATGTTCTTAACGAAGCATTAAGCAATCTTCGTGACATTGTTTGTTTATTTAATTTGTTATACTTTAAGTATAAATACAAACTTTGCTTTAAGTCAGAGGGTTGCAAGTGGTGGTGTTGCAAGAACGCATCCACACATTTTTACAAATCCATTTTTTTTCCTTAAGACTAGCATAGGAGGGTCACACATCGTGGAGATTCCATTTGTTTTCCTTAAGACTAGCAAAGGAGGGTCACACATCGTGAAGATTCCATTTTTTTCCCTTAAGACTAGCATAGGAGGGTCACACATCGTGGAGATTCCATTTTTTCCCCTTAAGACTAGCATAGGAGGGTCACACATCGTGGAGATTCCATTTTTTTTTTCCTTAAGACTAGCATAGGAGGGTCACACATCGTGGAGATTCCATTTTTTCCCCTTAAGACTAGCATAGGAGGGTCACACATCGTGGAGATTCCATTTTTTCCCTTAAGACTAGCATAGGAGGGTCACACATCGTGGAGATTCCATTTTTTTCCCTTAAGTCTAGCATAGGAGGGTCACACATCGTGGAGATTCCATTTTTTTCCTTAAAACTAGCATAGGAGGGTCACACATCGTGGAGATTCCATTTTTTTCCTTAAGACTAGCATAGGAGGGTCACACATCGTGGAGATTCCATTTTTTTCCTTAAGACTAGCATAGGAGGGTCACACATCGTGGAGATTCCATTTTTTCCCTTAAGACTAGCATAGGAGGGTCACACATCGTGGAGATTCCATTTTTTCCTTAAGTCTAGCATAGGAAAGTCACACATCGTGGAGATTCCTTTTTTTTCCTTAAGTCTAGCATAGGAGGGTCATACATCGTGGAGATTCCATTTTTTTTCCTTAAGTCTAGCATAGGAGGGTCACACATCGTGGAGATTCCATCTTTTTTTTCCTTAAGTCTAGCATAGGAGGGTTACACATCATGGAGATTCCATTTTTTTTCCTAAAGACTAGCATAGGAGGGTCACACATCGTGGAGATTCCATTTTTTTTTAAGACTAGCACAGAGGGTCATTCATTGTTGTGATTCCATTTATTTATGACTAGCATAGAGGGTCATTCATGGTTGTGATTCCATTTTTATATGACTAGCATAGGGATTCACCCATTGTTGTGATTCCAATTTTTTAAAGACTAGCATAGAGATTCACCCATTGTTGTGATTCCGTTTTTTTTTATGACTAGCATAGAGATTCACCTATTGTTGTGATTCCATTTTTTTCAAAAGACTAGCATAGAGGTTCACCCATTGTTGTGATTACATTTTTTCTTTTTTGTACTAGCATAGAGATTCACCCATTGAGGTGATTCCATTTCTTTTATGACTAGTATAAAGGTTCACCCATAGTTGTAATCTCATTTTTTCCCTGACTACCCCAGAGGGTCACCTACTGTATAGTTGTGATTCCGTTTTTATTGTGTAGTACAGTTGTCATATTTATCGTTACTTGTTTGGACGAATTACAACCGAACAGCCTAAGCTCACCCATTGTCGTGGCCCTGGTTTTCAAGTTAGGCTCTTGTTCAATTACTTGCAAGGCTTGCTATTTGGTGATAATTCTTTCTCGAAAGGCATTTTTCACAGCCATTGTGCATTTTGCCCAGCTCCATCTTCATCCTTCCTTCCATGAGACTCTTGCATAAGGCTAGAGCGTCTTTCCCCTCCGTGTAATTTCTGGCACGGTCAACATCGTACCTTGTGCTGTTGAGTTTTTCTTGTCGCTGTCTCCTCAAAAACTTAGCAAAATGACTGCTGCTGAAATCAGTGCATTTGTGGACTTGGCAGAAAGACAAGGCTATGAGGGAGAAGCATTGCGAAGGTATGTGCGGGAGCTCATGAATGAAGACAAAGCCCGGAGAAGAACAGAGCAAGAAAGGATGCGGTATGAAAGAGAGAGAGCGCATGAATTAAGAATGCAGGAGATGGACGCCCGATTGGCACAACTCAATCACTTGCCACCTCAACCCAATGTTGCCAAAGTCCAGCAGGACAATCGCAGGAGGACCCACTTCATTGAAGGGTTCACCGAGGAACTCCCTACAGTGGAACTGAAGGTGACCACGTCCCAGCTCAGCTAGAAGTGCGGACTGGGGGCAGGGAGTGATCTTGCGCATGAGGGCTACAACTCATGCTTGGGTCAAAAGCCCGTGAAGGGTGTACACCGAGTGCCCCTCAGGTGCATGAAGGCTGCCAAGCCGGAGCCTAAAACTGTTAGGACGCAACCTGCATGGGAAGACGACTGGCTCGGTGACATTGACTTTGGTGAGGTAGCTTGGCTAAGTGAGGAGGCCCAAGAGTCTTCCTCCTCCAGCAGTGAGTCTGAGCTTCGTACGCCAGAAGTTAATTCTGGTGAAGGTGTGCCACTTTCCACCACAGGGGATAGGGCTACTCCAAGCGTCATGCCAGAGACCTCAGAGGAGGGCCAGGGGTCTCCCTTTTCCCACCGTGAGTCTGAACCGAGTACCCGCAAATTCAATCCGGGTGAAACTGTGCCACTGAACATCCCTGGAGCAGGCAAGAGGCGAACCACCCATCAGCGCCGAGACCCCAAGGAGCCAGACAAAGCTCATCAGGTTCCCACTGCTGGATGAGACATTGGTAAACAACAGGGCACCCGCCAACTCGAACGAGGTGGAAATGAATAACCCCTCTAAGGCTGAGTTCCTGCTAAAGTATGAAGTGCCCCTTAAGATCACCCGAGGTTCTCACGATTCTGCTGAGGCCCTGCGCCAGCATATAGTTGTCCCCCATAATTCCCGCTTGTCGGTGCTACGAATGGCCCATGAGGGACTGGGAGGGCACTCTGGGGTGAAGCGCACAACCCAACTGCTGCAGCCCCATTTCTTCCGGCCGGGCTTGCAAAAGGGTGTTAAGGCTTCCACAACCTCTTGCCATCCGTGCCAAGTCATCGGTAACTCTAAGAAAACCGTGCCGAGGGCCTCGCTCCAACTTATCCCATCCATAAGTGTTACAGAGATGACACAATTCTTTTATTGGTTTGGCTTTCTAGCCACATTTCAGAGGGGTGAGGGTTTCCACTTCATGGCAGAGGAGTCACGACCTCTGACCATACTCATGATTAATTTTTGGCTTCACCAGGTGCAGGCAGGAATTCCCAACTGTGGAGTTTACTTAAATGGCACCAAAAATTTCTTCCAGACATGGGAAAAACTCCAAACTCAAGAGAAAGAACTCTCAGGCATGGGCTCATCTCTTGAGCACCTTGCTTCCTATCGCGCTGACCATGTGTTCCCACAGACATTCCTAACGGACCATAACCATCTAACCTACTTGACTGAGCTACGTAATGGGAATAAAGGGCTCATGAGGTGCGGCATAGACCTCCAGAACTACAACTGGAAGGTCAAGCGCCTAAAGAACTCGTATGAGAGAGATGTGTTCTCCCGGCATTAGTGCCCAATGCACAGTGCCATGTCCATAGCGTAGCCATAGTCAGTAGGTAAATTTAGTTTGTATGAAAAAATATTTATTGGCCTTGGTGTCTCCCCAGGTAGATAAACTTGAGGAGCCATCTTGGCATCATTATTTGCATTTAATTTATTTTCATGTATTTATTTTATCTTTTTTTTTGCATATATGCCAATTTTCTTTAATTTTATGCCTACCACTGCACTAGGTCACTTAACTTTAACCATCTTTTACATTTTAATTTTCAATTTTGCATTTTTTAATTTTTTCAGTTGCTGCCTCACAGCCAGCATACTTATTTCTATGTGGCACTTAAAGTTAATTTACAGTCAAAATAACGTAAAAGGATGACCCTAGTTGCAGCTTAGATATTTATCCATTATCGTGGTGAGACTCACTGAGGGAGGAATCATTAAGACTAGTGGCTTCAGACCTTGCTTGCAGAGTTCTTGTCCTGTTTTAGGACAAAATCTCTGCTAAAATGGGGGGCTGTTAGTAATGGCGGTCATTACGCCACCTTTTTCAAATAACTAAAGACCCCGCCAGCAAGCACGAGTTGACATGCCACGAGTTTTGGGACCCTACCCAGAGTCTCACCCCCCCCCAACCATCCTATACCAGTCTACTCCCCCTGAGATCTCAATTTCAGCTACCTTCTACGAGTCACGTGACAACATCGAGGTCCCAGGAGAAGGAGGGAAGCGAGCTGTGAAGGATGTGGGGACACGTGATCAAGCCTGAACAATAGGACAGCGGTCAGGCCAGTCCCCCCTACCCGCCCCCAATTGGGGGTCAAGTGGGGTTGATCTACCCAGGGAAAACTGGAGATCTTTCTTCTTATCTCAACCTCCATGAGGATAACATCTCCTCTTCTTTTTTTCTTCACTCAACGTCCTTGAGGGAAATACCATCGCTCTTCACCCTCAAGACATCAGGGAGGCAAGACCTCTGTCTACATCTTTCCATAAGGGAAGGAAACCAGAGTCTTTTTACTAAAGGTAAGGTGTCTGATTTTGAGATTCTCAATATCCTTACCCAACCTCCCATCCATCCTTATCACACCCCATTTTTCCTTATCCTCTAAAGAAAATCCTACCCACTGAACCTTGTATCCTATCCCCTATACCCAGACCACGTGTGCCGTTTAGTCCTAGTTTTAATTAATTCACCCTGTGACAGTGTTGATTCCCATGTGTAACGTTTAAATCCCTAAGCTTGGCATTTTCATTTAATTTGCTTAAAAGTTTTAACCACACGACTTCATCGTGTTCCAAGCCGTAGAAGTAAGTGTGCTGATAATAATTCAATTTATTTCCCCCTTCCAGGGAACATGATTGCTGTGCTGGAGTTTCATCCACGGTCCCCCCAAACTCCATCCGAAGCTCCTCGTGGCATAAATTACAATATAAATAATTAGCTGTTGTGCTCCCAT
>NC_090755.1:44505062-44520062 GCF_036898095.1 Palaemon carinicauda | reverse complement strand
GCCAAACGTCTTAATAGGTTTGCTGAAGGTAATCATCTACTCCATAGTTAGCAATTTGGTTTTCGTAAAGGCCTTGGAGAATGTGATGCCATTCTTACAATCTCCAATGCTGTACAGAAATCCCTTGATTGTGGTCAGGAAGCTCGTATGATTGGCCTCGATTTTAGTGCTGCCTTTGACCATGTTAATCATGAGGCCCTTGAAACTGAAACAGTTGGGAGTGGGTGGGTTGTTTCTTAGCATTATTTTAAGTAATAGATCTCAAAGAGTTGTTGTTGATGGGCACCATAGTGAATATAGGAATGTGATATCCGGTGTTCTACAGGGTAGTGTTCTTGGCCCATTACTTTTCATACTATATACACATGACATGCAGTTTGGCCTTGAAAACAAGCTTGTTGCATATGCAGATGATGCTACTCTCTTTGCATCAATTCCATCTCCTGAATGTAGATCTGGGGTTGGTGAATCCTTTAATAGAGATTTAACTAAAATTAGTGCATGGTGCAAATTATGGGGTATGAAGTTGAATCCTAACAAAACTCAAAGTATGATTGTAAGTAGGTCAAGGACGGTGGCTCCTCAACATCCGGAACTCTTGTATTGATAATGTTTCTTTAAATTTGTATGACTTTTGAGATTTTAGGTGTGATTCTCAACAGAAAATTTACTTTTGAGAAACACATTAGGTCTGTGTCTTCTTCAATTGCACAAAAAAATTGGCTTATTGAGAAAGTCTGACAAGATTTTCGGTGATCAATCTATTCTGAAGGAGTGTTTCAATTCTTTCATTCTACCTTGTTTTGAGTATTGTTTTCCCGTCTGGTGTTCAGCTGCTGATTCTCATCTTAATTGGTTGGACAGAAACTTACGGTCTATTAGATGATCTACATATTAATCTTTGGCACCGTCGTTCAATTAGTTCATTATGCATGTTGCATAAGATTTTTCATAACTATGACCATCCTTTACATTCAGATCTCCCTGGACAATTCTATCCTGTTCGTAATACTAGGCGGGCAGTTAATTCTAAAAGCCACGCCTTCTCCATCATGACGCTCAATACTATACAGTATTCTAGAAGTTTTATTCCATATGTTACCAAGTTGTGGAATGATCTTCCTAATCGGGTAGTTGAATCAGTAGAACTTCAAAAGTTGAAAGTTGGAGCAAATTTTTTTATGTTGACCAGGCTGACATGAGTCTTTTTATTGTTTATATATGACATATCTGTTTTTGACGTTGTTAATAGTTTATATAGGACAGATCTTTTTTGACTTTGTAACTGTTTTTAGAATGATATATTGTTAACTTATTCTCATCATTTATTTATTTCCTTATTTCCTTTCCTCACTGGGCTATTTTTCACTGTTGGAGCCCTTGGGCTTATAGCCTCTGGCTTTTCCAACTAGGGTTGTAGCTTGGCTAGTAATAATAATAATAATAATAATAATAATAATAATAATAATAATAATAATAATAATAATAATATAGAGCCAGACAAATGTTGGTATACAGATCAAAAAGGAAGAAAATCCTCCAACACCCAAAAGACAACGACTCGCTAATTACAGCTATTTTAAATTTTTTTCTAAATCACCCATTATTTGGATCAGCTTTAAAATCCAACAAAATAATCACATTATCTATAGCCTGTGATACCAATCTTCAATATTACCATTTGGCCTCGATAATCATGACGGGAATATAATTCTCGGGATAAAGATTCAATTAGCATGGAAGCAAAGACATTACTTTATATGTTTAAAGTTTTAGTTCAAATGTCAATGCTAATAAATCCTGGCAATAATCACAGATGGTGAGACGGCCAAGGTTAATGAAAATGTAGTATGACATATGAACAAAGGGCAAGTGGCTTACGGTCTAAAGACTGACACGGTGAAGCCCTTCGAATCTTGAATAAATTACGAAATATTTTACAGTGAAAGTATCCTTTTGTATTACGAAAAGTTGAAATCTATGATTATCAAAAGCTGAATATTTTTTAACAGTTATTCTAACATTTAAAAAATAAAAGAGCTTTTAGAATCATAATAAAATCAGTTTTATTAGAAACATTGCATAATAATGCTAAAAAAAACATTTTATATGCATAAATGTCTAAAAAAGTAGTTTCTGTGCTGGTATAGTACTTCATCAACTACATTAAGCTTAAACAATCCTAAAAGCTGGCTAACCTCTCTTCAATGCACAAATAAAATATAAATAAAATCATTATTAAACATCTACATTCACTCTACACTCGACCACCTATATAAGATATCTCCCACAAAAAAAGAATATTTATTCCGGGCCCGAACCCATCGATTCAGCCTGAGATAGATAATCTGCAACCACGATATCTTTACCTGATATATGCTCTACATTGATAAAATACGGTTACAATCATAATGACCTTCAAAAAAGTTAAAGGATTATGATCTGAATACACTGTAATCTCTTCATTTTGTGGTCGATTCAGATAGACCTCGAACTTGTTTATTTTGTCGCTGTGACTAACCCTATTAGTTCCTTTCCAACTGTCGAGTAAGGTCACTGATGTTTCTTTAGCTTTGACGACATGGAACAAACACAATAAAGAATTGCTTCCTCATCTTCTTGCAATGAGACAGCTTTAATCCCGTTATATGATGCATCGCATTAACTTGTATAAGGAATTTCTTATTTATATCAAGTGCTTGCAGTATCAGTTTTGAAGTTAATATGGCATTTATCCTGTTGAAGGATTCCTGGCACTCCCTAGTCCATACAAAGTTTCTCTTAGGGCTAGTCAAATACGTCAAGGGTGCGACTACAGCCGAAAAGTTTGGCTAATACGTCAGTAGAATCCTACCATGGCTAAAACGTGTTATAATTGCTTACTCCTTGTGAGGGATGATGCTTTCCTTATTCCCTCGACATTAGCGTCTACCAGGGCTAATTATCCTCTTCCTACTTCAAATCACAAGTACCGAATGGTTACCAATCCAAATTCCCTCTTCTCCATGTTAATTGTCAGGTATGTTCCTTGTTTATCGGCCACACTGATCAAGTTTAACTTTCGGTAGTCCATACACATCCTAAAAGATCTGTCCGGTTTTTTTACGAACAAGCATGGAGAGCTATAAAGGTTATAGCTTTGTTCGGCTAATCCGTTTTGTAACAAATAGTCCACTTCTTTTCTCATGACTTCTCAGTGATACGGTGACAGTCGATAGATATCATCTTTCTTTTTTTTTTATTTTATGGACAAATGTTAGGCGAAGCTAGCTGACTGAAAGGGACATCTGGCGTTGCTTGAATACGCTTTGAGAGAGTAATATTTTGTAATTCTGATGCCTTTGCCCGTCCCCCACGCTTCCCAATTCCTTAGGAAGTTTCTGGAAGTAACTAAGTTTCATATATAGGGCGACACCAGGGATAGATAGATAGATAGAGATTTCCAGCCTTAAGACCGCCATCTACCCATCTTTTTCACTCACGCACATAGCTCATTGTATTGTTATAAATGTGTTCAGTGAAACATTAAAGTTTTGGTGCGTAGCGTATTTGTAATCGTAGTGAGTACTTAAAAAAATTCTCTTAGAGTTCTTGTAAACGACCCTATAGGAAGGTTAGGTATTTGCTTTTTGATCGAGTTATCTGTTTCCATTAAGTGTCAAACTTAAATATTGTACTCAGATTTGACTTCAAGTGAAGTAAGTGATTGTATAATTTTCATAAGTATTTCTTTGTCTTTGTCTCATGTTTACTAAAGTTTATTATTTTCAAGTCAAGTAATTGTATAATCTTCAGATCATAACATTTTTGTCCCAATTTATTTTTTTTTTTTTAGATTTAATGTTTCAAGTGACTTTTTTTCTTTATGTAAATTCTTTCAAAGTTTTGTAATTTATATACGATATATTTATTTTTTGTAAAAAGTGTATTATTCCAATCTCCATTGTTTAGAATGGTTATACTCGTATCCTCTTAATGAAGTTTATTCATAATAATAATTATCCAGTTTAGTTTTGATTGTACTTAAGAGACCTTTGGGTATCCATTGTTTTATATATTTCTGTCTGGGAGTTATATAACTGTCTCAGAGTTTGTGTATTGATATTCTTAAGTGTAACAGTTTTAATGTTAAATCAAACAATTGAATTTGGAATTCGAGAGGTTGATTAACTTGCCAGTTGTAGTATATATTATATTATGAATTTTATTCCCAGTCACGATCCATGGTATAATATAATTTTTGGTACCCAGACTATTCGAATCAAATGAGTCTCTTTTAAATATTGGTGATAACACGGCCGTGTATTGATTGAAAGTTGGAATATTACAGTGTTGATAGGATTTTGTGTATTGTTTGGATATATTTTTGGAAAAAAATTTAATATTGTTAAATTACAAGATAGCACAGTTTAATATCAAAGAGTTTTTGAATTACCCAAGTGTTCAAGAATTATCAGAAGCTAATGTAACTAAAGCTCAGTGGCTCTCTATCTCAATGGCATGTGGCGGCTATGCAACGGGTGGAATGATTAAAGCCCAAATCAAGTGTCTAGCCTTAGAAACGTTGATAAACTCAGGAGAGTTGTCGGAAGAGAATATTGTGACACCTCATGAACTCTTCGAGGAAGCTAAGGAAGAATTTTTAACGAAGCAAAGACCGGTTGACCCTCAAACTGAAGGCATGAAAGCCGATAGGGATGTTGAGGCTTTAACTCAATGAATTGTAGCAGAGAGAATCTGCTTAAGTTGAAGATGATGATGGAAGAGAAGGAAGAAGCATGACATGCAAAGAAACCTGAAGCAAAACAGGGAGAAAGAGAGGCATAATGAGAAAAAAAAAGAAGAATAAGCCAGAGAGATCGCAACACATGCAAGATTAATGGAAGAAAGACCAGAAAAAAGACAGGCAGAGGAAGCAAGATATGTGCGGGAGTTGGAGCTGTTGAACGTTCATGCACAGTTGGTAACGCAGACCAAGGCAGCTCTGCCAAGCCTGATCCAGTGTTTAATATGTCAGAAGCTCAGAGGTTAATTCCAAGGTTAACAGAAAAGGCTCCAGATGAGTTCTTCAATTATTTTAAAACAGTCATAGTGACGATGAAATGGCCAGAGGATAAATGGTCTGCGTTATTGCAGAGTGTGCTTTTTGGGAAGGGCTGTAGTGCTACTTATCCTTATCTCAGGACCAGAGGATGGAGTATCAAGAAATAAACGGGAGCACGCAGCAAGTGTATCAGCTGACCCCTGAATGTTATAATCAAATATTCCAAAGTTTGAGGGAGGACGAGAAAATTACTTTCCTGGATTACGCTCATAAGGTACAACGAGGTTTTAAGAGATGGGCAGAGGTTGCTAATTTTAGGGAGATGGCTGATTTAGAAGAATTGATAATACTAGAGCAGTATCTACGAGGAATTCCTGAAAATGTTTGACCTACTCGAGACAGAGAGAGGTGAAGAAACTTGATAAAGCCGCTTTGCTGAGGGAAGATTATAATATTATCAGTTATAAACCCTACTCAGGCATGAAGTCGTTTCGACCAAGTGTCAAGTATTTGCCAAACCTAGGAAACCAGTTCAGTAATAACTATGTGAACAAGTTTAACAGTTATAGCGGAAGTAGCACTGATACTGTCCCTAAGCAGAATGCGAGAGTACCACAGCTACAATAATTATCGAATCGTCCTCCTTCAAGTATTGTGAAAGACGAGCCGAAGGTTGATATCATCTGTTTTAAGTGTGGCAAGTGAAGCCATATCAGTAGGGAATTCGACGTCACAGAAAGCGAACACGAAGAAGAAATCTGGAAAGGATGGTTAGGAAAATAAACCAGCCATCGTTTACACCACGAACAGGATGAACCCAAAAAGCGTGGATGCCTCTAAACCATATATTTATGAAGGTATGTTAGCAGCAATAGACAGGAATGAGCAAACCCTGGTCCGGATATAGCGTGACAGAGGTTGTAACCACAGTGTTGTGGCATGAGGAGTTCACCCGTTGGTGGAACAGTCTCTCACAGGGAACTCGGTTATATTAAAGGGAATAGGAGGGGAGTAGGTTATCCCTATTTGCCATTTAAAACTTTCTCACGAGTTGGTGACAGGTAATTTTGACTTTGTGATAAAGGATTCATTGGCTGTCGATAGAATAGACATCCTGTAGAGTAATGAGGTTATTGGAGTGCCGTTTGTGCCTTGTCTCATTGTAATGGAGAAACCATTGAAGTATAGTCCTACAACTGAACTCGAGAAGGACTACCTGTCTTTGTTATCTAGTTGTGTGACGACTAGTAGTATGAAGAAGAATGTGGCTGCTGAAGAAGAAAATTAAATCGAAGGAGTGATGAACTTGGTGGATATTTTTTCTGAAGAAGAAGATTCCCTTGATGGTATGCAAGAGGAGAACTCCCATATAGGCCCAAGAGAAGAGGAACGACAGACGAGCGGACAAGAGGACAAAAACGAAATTGACTTGGAAGTAATAGAAGATTCAACGTTAGAAGTAGGACAGTTGAGTAGAAAAAGGCTGATAGGATTTCAACGGAAGGATGAAACATTAATGGAGTCATTGTTGTGTATGTTAGACGAGACGGGAGCACAACAGCCTCTGACCTGTTATTATCTTTAGAGGGTTATAAACATTGAGTTATATACATTGTTCATCATTTATTCTTAATATGTTTTATGTTCATTTGAGTTATATACATTGTTCATCATTTGTTCTAAATATGTTTTATGTTCATTTCAGATTAACCGTGGTCATTGTTCAATAATAAAGACATTTGAATAAATGGACCAAGCTCTTATTTATGACCACGGTCAGAGATGGATTCAGGATAACAGATATTGTGAATGACTAAATCCTAGGAACTAATCAAAATGCCAGCAGTAGGATGTCCAATACCAGGCTGTGATTACGTCACGGACGACCTTGAGGCCACCATCGTAGCTGCACTCATAACTGCTCACTGCACCACACATGCTCCTGGACAAGCTGCCAAAGTAGAAAGAGTTAAAAGACCCAAAATATCGACAGCGCGAACAAGTGAAGAATGGGCATATTTTCAATCACGATGGTCTGACTGTGTAGACGCAACTAAAATCGAGGGCCGTGATCGCGTGGTATAGCTTCTAGAATGCTGCGAAGAACAACTTCGAAAAGACTTAACACGATCTGCTGGTGGCAGTCTTACTAGCAAGACTGAAGTAGAAGTGATGGGAGCAATAAAAAAACTGGCAGTTCAAGAGGAAAACACCATGGTAGCTCGAGTGACTCTACACAACATGCGTCAAGACCGTGATGAGCCTGTACGACGTTTCTGTGCACGACTTATAGGACAGGCTAGTGTTTGCAAATTCCTGATAAAATGTCCAGGATGCAACGTTGATGTAAATTATACTGACACAATAGTGAGAGACGTATTAGCACGCGGCATATGTGACCCTGAAATACAATGAGATCTACTTGGTGATAAGAATCAGGACATGTCATTAGAAGACGTTGCACAGTTTGTCGAAGCTAAAGAATCTGGTAAACGATTTGCCTCCCGACTATTAGACTCTCATGAGGTCCAAGCAGCAGCCAGTAGTTCATACAGAAAGGCAAAACAAACCGCTGTCAAAGATAAAAACGAAGATTGCTCATACTGTGGCAAGAAAGGACATGGTAAAAACACTCCTGCACGTGCAAGAAAATCAGAATGTCTAGCTTACGGTCATAGATGCGAACACTGCAACCGAGAAAATCACTTCGAGAGTGTTTGCCGTAGTAAGGCAAACCAAAAGTGAAACCCAGTGCTCACAATGCCAATGACTACGAGAATGCGGTGTTCAACACCTTGTGCAGCGTATCATCAATCTCTAAACGACACACTGACAAGACATTGGCTTTGGGCCACCATCTGTATGACAACTTATCTGATACTTGGATAAAGAGACCTTCCAAATCTCAACCTTTCATAAATCTGACAATCAGAACATCACCTGAGGATTACGAAGCCTTTGGTTTCCACCTTCAAGCTGGTACACATGCTGTTCATATATCTGCAATGGCAGACACTGGATGCCAAAGCTGTCTCGCAGGTATCAAGGTCATCCACAAACTTGGCCTCAAGCAAAGTGACCTCATTCCTGTAACTATGAAAATGCACGCTGCAAATAACAGAGACATTAAAATCCTCGGTGCCACAATCCTTTGTATCTCAGGAACAGATGAGCAGGGGAACCTTGTTGAGACTAGACAAATGTCATATGTCACCGACAACTCGGATAAGCTCTTCATCAGTAGGGAAGCCTGCATCGCCCTTGGCATGATATCGGATAGTTTTCCGACTATTGGTGAAATCTATGACACACAATCGGAAACTCCGGATGCCACCAACAATGAAGTAGGAAGCGTTAGTGGACTAGCCAATCAATGTGACTGCCCAAAACGTCAACTACCACCTCCGCCGCCTACAGAATTACCGTTCAGTGCAACCGAGTCCAACCGGTCTAAACTAAAGGACTACCTCTTGGAGTACTACGAATCAAGTACATTCAACGTATGTGACCACCAACCGTTACCACTAATGGATGGACCCCCAATGACGTTGATGATCGATCCGAATGCTGATCCTGTTGCTCGTCACACACCAGTGCCAGTGCCGTTACACTGGCAAGAGGAAGTTAAAGCTGGACTTGACCAGGACGTCCGCCTTGGTGTCCTTGAACCTGTCCCAATCGGAGAACCAGTAACTTGGTGCCATCGGATGGTTGTATGTGCTAAGAAAAATGGCACACCTCGACGAACAGTTGATTTTCAGCCTCTCAATGTGCAGGCTGCGAGAGAAACGCATCATACGCCTTCTCCATTTCACCAAGCAAGGTCAGTACCACAAGGAAAAAAGAAAACCGTCTTTGATGCCTGGAACGGATAGCACAGTGTACCGATTCAGGAATCTGACCGTCACTTAACTACGTTTATCACTCCTTGGGGACGCTATCCTTATAAAACAGCCCCTCAAGGGTATATTGCTTCTGGCGACGGATATACTCGACGGTATGATGAAATAGTTGCCGAGATACCCAACAAAACTAAATGTGTCGACGATGTTCTTCTTTGGTCTGACTCAATAGAGGAGAGTTTTTTCCAAGCTGTACAATGGCTCGACATATGTGGAAGACACGGCATAACACTCAACCCTGCCAAATTTCGTTTCGCAGAAGACACAGCTGAATTCGCTGGATTTGAAAAAACCCCAGACACAGTTCGCTCATGTGCAAGATATCTTAGTGCAATTATGGACTTCCCAACCCCAAGAAATATCACCGATGTCAGATCTTGGTTTGGTTTAGTAAACCAAGTATCGTATGCTTTCAGCATGACCGACAAAATGCTACCATTCAGACAGTTACTGAAACCAGGAACACTATTCACCTGGAATGACAATATTAATGCACTCTTTGAGGAGTCTAAAACTGCCATTATCAACAAAATTGAAGAAGGCGTGCGAATCTTTGACAAGACAAAACCTACCTGTCTCGCCACCGATTGGTCAAAATCAGGAATTGGATTCTGGCTGTTCCAGAAACATTGCGACTGTCCAGACAACCGACCATTTTGTTGTCGCACTGGTTGGAAGATCACACTTGTCGGAAGTAGGTTCACACATGCAGCCGAGTCTCGATATGCACCAGTTGAAGGTGAAGCGTTGGCAGTCATCGATGCTCTTGATAAGGCAAGATACTTTGTTCTTGGCTGTGAAGATCTTGTGGTCGCAGTTGACCATAAACCCCTGTTGAAAATATTTGGTGACAGATCATTGGAGGACATATCAAATTCACGTCTCAGAAACTTGAAGGAAAAGTCCCTCCGCTATCGATTTCGCATGATTCATATCCTAGGGGTCAAGCATCTCGCTGCAGATGGAGTATCGCGCCACCCAGCTGGAAAATCTGAAAAGCTATTGCTTCAAGATGACATTGCATCAGTTGACAGTGTACCTTCCATGAGAAATGTTCCCCTACACAAATTGCCATCAGCATATTCTGTTTCCACTGACAATGATATTGATACTTGTATCACCGCATCAGCAGTATGCTCACTTGACTCACTTAACGTGAGAGCAGTCACCTGGGACAGAGTTCGCACTGCCACAAGTAGTGACGATAACTGCTCAGTCTTATAGAATGCGGAGTACCAGAGTCTCGCCGAGAATTTCCTGTACATCTCCGAGAGTATTTTCAATTCCGCGGGCATCTCTACACTGTTGATGGTGTGATACTATACAAGGAGCGTATAGTTATTCCTCCAGCCCTTCGTCAGGAAATTTTCACATCTCTTCATTCAGCACATCAAGGAATTACCTCTATGGTATCGCGAGCAGAGTCATCTGTGTTTTGGCCAGGGATAACACCCGCTATAACAGCACTTCGAGCTGGATGCAACCACTGCAATTGCATTGCACCTTCAAATCCTAGTGCTCCGCCTACACCCCTTATATCTCCAGACTACCCATTCCAATGTGTTTGTGCAGATTACTTTCACTACCGAGGAGTTGGATATTTAGTTATGGTTGATCGATACTCGAATTGGCCCATAGTTGAACGATCTTCGAACGGTGCAGAGGGTCTTATAACTTCACTAAACCGAACATTTGTGACATTTGGGATCCCGGATGAATTGACATCTGATGGTGGACCTGAATTTACAGCGACGGCAACTAGGCAGTTTTTAAAGGACTGGGGAGTCCATCACCGCCTTTCCTCTGTGGCCTTCCCACATAATAATTGCTGAGCCGAAATAGGCGTCAAAACTATCAAGCGTCTTATAGCGGACAACACGGGCAGTAACGGTGATCTCAACACTGATGAATTCCAACGTGCGATGCTCCAATACAGGAACACACCTGACAGAGATACCAAGTTATCTCCTGCAATATGTGTATTTGGTCGTCCCATCAGAGACTTCATACCTGTCCCGCCCGGCAGGTACTGTCCCCACGACACGTGGAAGGAAACACTCGTTACAAGAGAGGAGGCCCTAAGACATCGACACCTTAAACAGGGAGAGCGCTTATCAGAGCACACTAAGAGACTACCCCCATTGTCCGTAGGTGACCGGGTTCGCATCCAAAATCAAACAGGAAATCACCCCCTGAAATGGGACAAAACCGGTGTCCTCATAGAAGTCCGCCAATTCGATCAATACGTTGTCAGAGTTGATGGCTCTGGTAGGGTCACGCTAAGGAACCGGAAGTTTTTGAGACAATACGTGCCTGTCAGGAGTATTCCAGAAGTCCGTACAATTAGAGATGACTATAATCGGAATCAGATTGTACCTATTGCCAATCCTTCGACCACTAAAACGTCTGAGACCATTGCGAAGGACACCATTCCGATAACCCAAAATCCGGACACACATGGTACTCTTCCACTGACCACTTTGCCGTTACCAAGTGGTACTACCCCTAACATTCATTTTGATGTTGCTGCTCCGGAATGGTATCCCAACGACCTCGGTAACACTGTGAATCATCAAGCAGAGATTCCGCCTCCCAATGATAGCACAAACTCTCCATCGCAGTTAACTCCTGCCATGCCAAATTTGGAGCAACGCAAGTCCAGTTGTACCCGTCGACCGCCAACATGGCACTCTGATTTCGAGATGAACTAGCTATAGTGTCATCATGATCAACACATGACAATAATTGTTTTTCAAATTCCGTTCCTTCACATGCTAACAGGAGTTTAGTGTTCATGAACCTATAATTTGGACGTTTAATTGCCACCCAATGTTTTGACATCAGTTTTAAACCGACCTCCACGAGAGACATTTTAAAAGGCCGTTTAAAAACTTGGGGGGAGATAGAGGGTTATAAACATTGAATTATATACATTGTTCATCATTTATTCTTAATATGTTTTATGTTCATTTGAATTATATACATTGTTCATCATTTGTTCTAAATATGTTTTATGTTCATTTCAGATTGACCATGGTCATTGTTCAATAATAAAGACATTTGAATAAATGGACCAAGCTCTTATTTAATCTTAAGGGTGGGCTGCTTATGAGGAAGCATAGACCCTGCGATATCCCTGGGAATGCCAAATGGGGGATACATCGTCAGATATTACTTCCTGCACCGTGTAGAAGATAAGTGATCGCCGTCACGCACGTGACGTGGCATATGAGGATAAGAAAAATGATGGAGAAGGTAATGAAACACTTTTTCTAGCCTGGCATATATAAGGACGTGAACTAGTTTTGCCATGCATGTCACATATGTAAAACGGCTGGAAAGCCGAAGGAGTACATTGAGAAAGCTCCCGTACACTCGATAAAAGTGCGGGGAGAACCCTTCAGTAAGGTCATGATCGACATTGTAGGACCTTCACCAAGGACAAAAAAAGGTCAAGAATTTATATTAACTTCGATATGCTCAGTAAAGAGATACCCAGAAGCTATACCCATCAAGAACAGGTGTCAAAATAATCTCCAATAGGTTGCTAGACGTTTTTACTAAGTTTGGTATACCGGAAATCGTTCAAAGTGACTGCAGAACGAGTTCCATGTTAAAATAATTTCAGGACGTAATGAAAATATTGGATGTAAAACTCAACTATCAACTGCTTATCATCCAGAGGTGGAAGGTGCATTTGAGACTTAAAACTTTAAAAAGTATATTAATGAAATTCTGAAATAAAACGGGGAATGAATGGGACATTGGACTACCGTTGATGTTGTTCGAGGTACATAATGCTTAACAAGAAAGCAGGGGATGTAGCCCGAATGAAATGGTATTTGGACGAGAAGTACGAGAACCAATTAAAATATTACCAAAAAAATGGAAGGACTGAGAGGTAACGGATGGAGATATGTCAAGAATTTGAGGAAAATGTTCGGCAAGATAAGGAAATTTCCTTTAGAAAACCTTAAGGCGAGTCAAGGAAAAATTAAGAAAAGGTTCGATATGAGAAGTAGGACAGACAGTTTTCGATAGGACAACAGGTATTAGTTCTCCTGCTGAAAAAGAGACCTACGTTATCGAATCCCCAGGACGAAGAAAGTCAGAGGAAAGTACACATCTACCTACTGAAACACTACTGGAGCAAAAACAAGAACGAAGCTTCATAAGTATGTATGGCGCAAACAATAATACCTACAGAAGACAGCGATGAATATGAGGTAAAAGCAATAAGCAAAGTAAATAATTCGTGTATCAGTCGGAATATGGGAGAAGAATTAACTCATTTGAACCAGGAGCAACAAGAGGAATTAGGTTGATCAATTAGAAGTGTCCTTGAAATTGTCTCTGACTTGCCAAAAATAACAAAACCTGACGAAGCATGCGATACACCTAAAATAACGGAAAGACCATTCAAACAAAGCGCCTATCAACTGTCACCGTATCACTAAGAAGTCTTGAGAAAAGAAGTGGACTATTTGTTACAAAATGGATTAGCCAAACAAAGCTATAACCCTTACAGCTCTCCATGCTTGCTCGTAAAAAAACCGGACAGATCTTTCAGGATGTGTATGGACTACCGAAAGCTAAACTTGATCAGTGTGGCCGATAAACAAGGAGCATACCTGACAATTAACCTGGAGAAGAGGGAATTTGGATTGTCAACCATTCGGTACTTGTGATTTGAAGTAGGAAGAGGACAATTCGCCCTGGTAGCCGCTAATGTCGAGGGAATAAGGAAAGCATCATCCCCCACAAGGAGTAAGCAATTATAACACGTTTTAGCCATGGTAGGATTCTACTGACGTATTAGCCAAACTTTTCGGCTGTAGTCGCACCCTTGACGTATTTGACTAGCCCTAAGAGAAACTTTGTATGGACTAGGGAGTGCCAGGAATCCTTCAACAGGATAAATGCCATATTAACTTCAAAACTGATACTGCAAGCACTTGATATAAATAAGAAATTCCTTATGCAAGTTGATGTGATGCATCATATAACGAGATTAAAGCTGTCTCATTGCAAGAAGATGAGGAAGCAATTCTTTATTGTGTTTGTTTCATGTCATCAAAGCTAAAGAAACACCAGTGACCCTACTTGACAGTTGGAAAGGAACTATTAGGGTTAGTCACAGCGACAAAATAAACAAATTCGAGGTCTATCTGAATCGACCATAAAATGAAGAGATTACAGTGTATTCAGATCATAATCCTTTAACTTTTGTGAAGGAGATGAAAAATAATAATCAAATGTTAACTAGGTGGTCATTATGTTTGTAACCGTATTTTATTAAAATAAAGCATATATCAGGAATAGATATTGTGGTTGCAGATTATTTATCTCAGGCTGAATCGATGGGTTCGGCCCGGAATAAATATTCTTTTTTTGTGGGAGATATCTTATATAGGTGGTCGAGTGTAGAGTAAATGTAGATGTTTAATATTGATTTTATTTACATTTTATTTGTGCATTGAAGAGAGGTTAGCCAGCTTTTAAGATGAGTTCTCCTCGTGTAGATGTAAGTATAATATGTAAATTATGTAAGACCTTCCTCGATAATTTCATTGTATACTTTATTCAAGTTAGAATAGGAAATTTACGTAATTTATAAGAATTATCCTTTCTATTTTATGTTATTTTGTTACGAAGTCTTACATAATCTATTTGAAATCTATTTGAGAAAGTTATGTGGCCATACAAGATAGGAACAAGGGCTTATGTAATGTTCTTTTATATTTTTATGAGGTATTGTGTCTTGTTTGTGAGAGAATACACAATTGTTTTGGGTACCATGTGCTTTGGAATTTTCCCGAAAAATCTAATAATAGATATACTCTTTTTTTTTTTATTTCGGTGCAAAGGGTGGGCGTAGCTACCTGTCTGGCATTGCATGAATACACATTCAAGAGAGTAATACTTGGTAACTCTGACGCATTTGCCTGGCCGCCACACGTTTCCCAGTTCTTTGGGAAGTTTCTTGAGGTAGGTAATATTCATATATAAGGCATCACCAGAGTTAGATAGATAGATAGATAGAGATTTCCAGAC
>NC_090755.1:44492562-44500062 GCF_036898095.1 Palaemon carinicauda | reverse complement strand
TCGACAATTATCCAGCAACCCACCATACAATTTTTATGCATATCCAATAATAATTAGATTAGTAAATAACACCTTGAAATTGACATACCCTTCCTACATTTCAAGTGGCAGATTAGGGAGTCTGAGTCAGTGTGGTTGGCGGCCATTTTGTGGACATATCCGAAGCGTAAGCTGCCCTATCTATATATATTCTTGTTCCCTATAGAATTTGTGATATTTTGGTATATTTTTACCTGCATAAATATCATATTATATATTAAATATATGTATTTTTTTACGAAATTTCCAAGTACTCAAAAAATTACCTTTAGATATGGCCCCTGATATAAATGTAATTTACAAAATAATGAAGATTTTTTTTACATATTTCTATTTTAGGATAACATATGTTTATTCCCTAAAAAAATTAGCCACTTCCTATTTCATTTGGGTACCCAAAAAAATTCATGAAATTTGGACAAATTTTTTTGGCCAAAAAAAGTTACCCTTTTTTTCTCATTTCAGATCTTCACCTCCATGGGTCTGACTTCATCCAAAATACATCAAGATGTGTCCTAAACATTCAAGAATCAATTCCTAAAAGGATTTGTGTATATATGTATAAACTTTTTTTTATGAATTTTTATGTCAGGTCTTTTTTTTTTCTACTTAATTTTTTAAAATATTTATAATAAATAGTTTTTCTGCAGATGAGTAGTATTTATCTTTACAGTTGTTTTAAGCATTCATTGAAGTTTTTTTTGGCAAAAGAAAAAAGGAGGTTACTGCAAAAACTGATTTTTCAAGAATTTTTTTTGGCGTCGGGGTCGTTCGCGTCCGAGTATACCCTTAAAGGGGTGTCCGAGGACCGTACCTATCCAGGGTTAAAGTTAACTTAAGCTTTGACTTATTATAAGAAGTAACCTACAAGTCTAATAATTCTATATTACATTGAAGAGACACGAGATGGAACCACAATGTGTGCGTATAACATTCTCACACTAACAATTGTTGGCAGCGATTACAACTATAACAACCAGTAACTACAACTATATCAACCAATGATTACAACTATATCAGCCAGTGATTACAACTATAACAACCAGCAATTACAACTATAACAACCAGTAATTACAACTATATCAACACTACTATAACAACCAGCAATTACAACTATAACAACTAGTAATTACAACTATATCAACCAGTGATTACAACTATAACAACCAGCAGATACAACTGCAATAAGTAGCAGTTACAACAGTAAAAAATCTACAATTACGATGAAGTATCTACGTTTTTCCGAAGTAATGAACTCATCGAATATCAGCTATAAATCAAATATAAACTGAGGAACAGGATCTTCAATCAACATACATCATTAAAAATCCTAAGAATACGAAAAAATGTCCTTCATCGAGATGAATTCTAGTATCAGTATCAACGTTTAATGAAAGACTTTCATCACAAACATTCAAGAATCACATCGAGAAGCCAAGTTGAAGGTCATCACCCAGCTAAACTCTTGCAAAACGAGAGAGAGAGAGAGAGAGGACGTGACGTCATCGGATCAACAAATCTTCGCATATATACTAAAGCTAAGTACACCCTTTATTCATTCAGTTTTTGCAGTGAAGTGTTTTATGTCACGAGTCAATCGTCCATTATTGCTGGGGTGAGTTATGTGCAATCTTAATTTTCCTTTATTAAAGGAATCTATATTCAACTACGAATGATCTTTGTGGTAATTCCATTTCCTTTCAGAAGTTCTCGGGAAATATCTTTGTCACATTAACTGTCTTGATATCATAATTTTGGGGGACTTTATTATAATCTGCAACATATCTTTATTGTATAGTGCATATGCGTTTACGCAGTGGACGTCTGTATTCATAGAGAGATTTTGATAGGATCGCAAGGAATTGTAGAGATAGGAAAAAATTTAAAGTAAACATGACGCCTCCTGTGAATCCCAGTAACCCCACTCCCGGACCCAGTACCCCTAGTCCTGTTGTAACTCTAGTGATTGCCCGATCAGCTATCCTTCCTTTTCAAGGTCGGGTCAATGGGTTCTTACCTCAGAATGTCGAGTCATGGATCTCGTCAGTAGATACTCATTTAAACGAAAAACGCATCACAGACCCATCTGTACAATTATAAGAAGCTAAAAGTTTCATAGATTTTGCTAAAGGAGATGCAAGCGTGTATCTTAGGGGAGTTTCTTTTCAAGAGGCAGTTACATGGGACGATTTCAAAGTTAGGCTACGTGCAATATATGGTGGTGAGGAAGCTTTAGACGTATTTTTGACATTAAGAAATACACTTAATCAAGCCTCTAAGACTCAGCTTAATGTTATAGAATGGACGGCTCTCATTGCCGACAGGCTGAATGAATATCAGGATATTTCAGGTGATTCCACATAGGTTACAGGAGATAACATTGCCGTGAAAGATTTCTTACGGCTAATTTATTTAACTTGCATGACAATTATGTTACCTGAAGCTTTAATGCGGTGTTTTGATAAAAGGCTAACGCCCGAAAGTACAGAACTAGGTGTATATAAACAGATAAAGAAACACATGTCTAAGTGTACTGACCTTGATCCATTGCTTACTCAAGTTTTTGCAAAAAAATTAAACTAAGGCACATTAAGTAAATATAGTTAATAATAATCAAGCTGCAGGGATGACTTGTCATAATCGCAAACGTCAAGGTCACTTGATTGCAGACTGTAGGACGCGATTTTGTTCAATTCATAACAGTTCAACTTATTCATATAGTCGATGCTTCTCGCGTAATCAACAACAGAATCCTAGAAATACGCAGATAGTTCCCTATGGAAATAAAAAAAACCTTAAGTTTAATAAAAAGAAACAGGCGAATGGCAATGTAGTTCAGAATCAAAAACAAACAAATAATGCTTCAAGTAACTCTGTTCCTGGGCCGTCTAGCCAGAACTCGCAAGGTCAGACGAATTTTCAGTATGTGCAAAGCAAAGCAAATACCACATAGTTAACTCCAATGGGGGAGAGAGTGATGTTGGTTCATTCATGTCAACATCTTTTGTATCAAATAATCCATTTAATAATTTATCAGATCATTGTGAGGCAATAGATTTTCCTATGAAACACACGGCCGAATCCAATAAATCAGTGCAGGTTCCCGTACATTTGCAACAAATTCACTCAATCATAAGCCAAAAAAAGTTACGACCAACATTATATGCTGTAAATTTAGAACACCGATCCTTCACACTGTTTTTTGACTCTGGTAGTCCACGTAATATCAGGGATTTGAGGACTCATCATTAGTTATTTTCGAACTTCCCTATAGAGAAGTCCGGAGTAAGGCTCTCGGGTATAAGAAATAATGAATTAAATGTAATAGGAGTAACTCATGTTCAGCACAAGGTCGGTAAGCGCACCTTTGCCGATACCTTTATCGTTGTACAAAACATTGATATGTATCCAGCTGTAACTATAGGATACCCGTCTATGGGCATTCAAAACATTACCTTAGCCCCTACCAAACACGGTGTGTATATCAAAGGAAAATTCTATAAGTCTTCTAATACCTTAAAATCAGTTTTGGATAAAAAGGAGACGACAAATAAAACAGTAACGTACGTTGAAAAACCAATCACTTGTCTCATGAATCAAGAAATAATATACGCGACCCAACAGAATTCTCGTTCACCCGAAATATCATCTTGCACGCAACGTATCGAGCCGAACGTAACTTCGAATATATTAGTGCGAGTAAAGAAAACTTTGCCGGGATCTGAAATATTAATTCTTTCCGACACTTTGAAAACTAACGGATTGTCCGTCACACAAGCTATTTGTACAGTCGGCTCACAACAACAATGTAATATTGAAGTCTGTAATCATTTGAATACCACTTTAGTACTTCGCAATAATCAACACATCTTGGATGTGGAAGTCTATAAACATCGCATTCTTACCGCCGCTGAGATCAATCATGCTCAATCAGTTGCGGATGAATCCCTTTTGCAATCTATAAAAAATAAAATCAATAAAGACATTCAAGAAGAGGAAATTCGCCAGAAATATTTTGGTGTATTAAGTAAATATCATGATGTTTTCTCCCCTACGGATGGATCCTTAGGTAAAACAGATGTCATAGAACACCAAATAAGGTTAAAAGACAAGCAGAAAATTATCTATGTACCCTCGTAGAGACTACCTATGAAATTCCAGAATGAGATAAATGATGAAGTATGTAAAATGCTAGAAGAAGGAGTCAATAGGAAATCGAACAGCCCTTATAATTTTCCATTAATAGTTGTAACGAAAAAAGATTGAACATGGTGTATCTGCATAAACTTCCGTCGCTTAAATGAGGAAACGATCCCTGATCGATTCCCAGTACCATGTACTGATTATATTTTATCTTTGCTACGTCAGAACAAATATTTTACCAGTTTGGACTTACTTAAAGGCTTTCACCAGATACCATTAGAAGAAGATAGTATCCCATACACTGCCTTCAGCACAGCCAGGGGACATTATGAGTTTTTGCGTACGCCTTTTGGTTTACGTTGTGCTCCCATAACGTTTACTAGAATGATAAACATAGTGTTTGGAGACTTGTTAGGGGACATATTGCATGCCTATATGGACGACCTTGTAATCTTTTCTAATACCTTAGAAGAGCATATACGTAAACTGGAGCTAGTGCTACAGAGACTAAGACAGCATAATTTAATGGTAAAGATTAGTAAGTGTGAATTCATCAAAAGAGAATTAATCTATTTAGGTTTTACGGTGTATAGTCAAGTTCTTAAAGTACTCCACGATAAGGTGTCAGCTATCCGTAAATTTCCGATACCTACTAATGTCAAGGGAATACAGCAATTTCTGAGGTGTAGTGGGTATTACAGGTGTTCTATACGCAATTTTTCAATAATAGCCGCTCCCCTAACCGATCTTACGAAGAAGGGCGTAGATTTCATATGGTCTGAGCAGCATCAACAGGCGTCTGATACCTTGAAAGATGAACTGTGTAGCAATATGACAAACAGTTTTTCCTGATAGCTTTTTATTCACGTAAACTGAGACCTTCTAAAAGTAAATATGCAGTAATAGACAAGGAAGGGCTAGCTATTGTTAATTCACTAGTGCATTTCAGGTTCATAATATACGGTTATCCCGTAAAAGTTCTTCCTGATCATAAGCCCTTAACCGACTTCTTTAAAGGCTTTAGTCACAGCCCCAAACGAACTCGGTGGCATTTGATCATCCAAGACTTTGACGCGAGGATCGGGCATTTACCAGGGAAAGCAAGTATCATTGCTGATGCATTATCATGCAACCCTGTGTCATCTTGTACGGAGCCATTAGCTGAACTAATAGTTATATCAACCTCCATGCCTATTGTTAAAACTGTATCTGAACAGGAAGATCTGGGTTGGAGCGCTGAACTAATACAGACTGAGCAAAGAAAGGATCAGTAATTAGAAAAAAAATCATAAATGCTTTGAACGGAAATCCTATGGAGAAGGAATATATAAAGTATACTCAGCAGAATTATATAATCAAAGATAATATTCTGTGTAGATACGTGACAAGGAAAACCCGCAATACACCACAGGTGACTAACGACCAGGTGGTGGTACCAATCTCACTTATACCCACTGTCCTAAATTGGTTGCATGCAAATCCATTGCATGGACACCCAGGGTTCTCCATAATGTCACAGAAAGCCAAATCATCGTTTTATTGGCATACGAGGCTTACAGATATAAAAAAGCACATAGCTAATTGTCGCACTTGTCAGGAAAACAAAGGGCACACAAAGACACCTGTCAGCTCTGAGGCTTATCCCGTGCCCAATCAACCCTTTTAAAGAGTATATTTAGATTTATTAACAGGATTTTACGAGTCAGACAGAGGAAATAAGCACCTCTTAGTAATTAAAGATGCTTTGACTCGATATACAGAACTGATAGCGCTTAAAACTAAAACAGCGATCGAATGCGCCAGGAAGTTTTACGAATGCTACATTTGCAAACATGGAATTCCAAACATGATAATCTCATTCTCGGGTGGAGAATTCAATAATCATTTCCTTAACTCATTGTGTGAATTCCTTGGCATAAAGAAAATCAATACCATGATCTATCACCCAGAGACGAATGGGCTAGTGGAAAGAGCGAATCGGAGGGTTTTAAACATATTAAGAGTTACACTAGGGGGATCAGGCCCCAACTGGTATATTGTCATACATGCGGTACTAAGTACTCTAAATCACTCATATCATGTATCTATTAAAATGTCGCCGCACGAGGCATTGTACGGTACCCAAACTAGAACGCCTTTCCATGTATTAACGCCTACAGTTAATTTATCAAATCCTTTAAAGGATGTTATGAATGCAAGCATAAGTCGTTATGATATCCTTCAAAAGAATCTAGAAAAATCACAAATCATAATGAAAAGGAATCATGATAAAATAGCGAAGCCAACTAAAACATATACCGTGGGTGATAAGGTATACATACAAGTATATGTACGCAAAGAACTCAATTACAAACTGACACCTAAGTTTGAAGGCCCTTTTAACATTTTAGAAACATTAACGGCCAATAGATTTAGAGTTCAAAACGTATCCTAACCCACTGATGAGAGAATTGTACCATTGGCTCACATAAGAAATTAGAATAAGACAGAAGGAAGTGAGGGAAATTTTTGTATCTATATAATTTATATCATATTTATGTGTAAACATTTTTTTTACAACAGGAGTAATTACATATATTTTTCTCATTGCAGGTTTTCAAAATGAGTGATATTGTTTGTTCAGACATTTTTTTCTTGTGGGAAGAGCCCTAAAACTAAAATAACAGGTTTTAAATATGGCACTATTGTAGAGAGAACAGAAGACGTTTTCATTACAGCAAGCAATATGATTATAGAAGTAAATATGAAAGCGATTTTCCTCCCAGAGGATGACATCACTAGCTTATAGAGCGACCTGTCAAGGTTTGCTCCTTCGTTAAATGAAATGCATCGACGTCATTTTCCTTCTAATACAGAGAGTTCGCTTGCACCAACATTAAGCGTTGTACAAATGTTTTCATACGACTTCCAAAATAAGACTGACGAGGCAGAAGCTCTGGCTCGCGACCTATTGATGTGGACTGTGCGACACAATAACCTTGAAAGACGTAACCCGTTTATTCTTGCTGCACTAAACATCTTTGGATCTATTGCAAGTTTTGGCTTAGGAATTTCAAATCGTATTAAAATCAGTAATCAAAATAAGAAAACTAAGTTTTTAGAACATGAAAACAAACTATTTTTATCAGAACTGAGGAATCAATTAACATCAATTAATCAAATAATGAGTTTGGGGAATGAACATTCTAGTAATATCAGTCAGACTATGAAAGTAAAAAACTTGCTGGCAATGTTATCGTATCATATTCATACTAAAATTTCACATTTCATTGAGAAATCAAAAGACTATGTGGAAGCTATTACGTTAGCAACTAAAGG
>NC_090755.1:44415062-44472562 GCF_036898095.1 Palaemon carinicauda | reverse complement strand
AAGATAGACCTTTAGGCATTCTACTGGACATAGAGATGCATCTTCTTTCAGAGGGCAGATTCTCCAGGGACCCCACCTGTTAGTGGGTAACTCATTCTTGGCGAGAAACGTAGGATCCGGAAGCAGGTTCAGTTCTCCCCCATCCAGGAACTGAACACGACCTGTCTCTCTCGAGAGGGCTACGATCTCACTAACCCTGGCCCCGGACGCGAGTGCAAATAGGAAAATAACTTTTTGTGTCAAATCCTTTAACGCACACTCTTCATTGCTCCACAGAGAAGCGAAATGAAGAACTTTGTCTAAAGACCATGAAATGGGCTTTGGAGGTCCTGAAGGTCTGAGCCTAGCGCAGGCTTTCGGAACTTTATCAAAGATCTCGTTACCTAGGTCGACCTGGAAGGCATATAGAATGGGTCTTGTCAAAGCAGACTTACACGCTGAAATCGTGTTAGCTGCCAACCCTTGACCATGGAGGTGGATGAAGAAAGATAAGCAGAAGTCTGTCGAGATCTCCTGCGGACTCTTCGCCTTGACAAAGGCCACCCATTTTCTCCAAGATGACTCATATTGCCTTCTAGTAGATTTGCACTTATATTCCTCTAGGAAGTCTATGCTGGCTTTCGAAATCCCGAAACGCTTTCTCACCGCTAGGGAGAGAAAATCATGAGCTGCAGGGTCCGGGTTTTCTGTAATGAAGCACAGACAGTCGACTTCTGGACTCGCTGGGTCAAAACTGGATGTGGTAGCGACACAAACTTCAGCTGTAGTTTCAATGCCAAGGGGAACCACACGCTGTTCGGCCACTTGTGGGCCACTATTGCCGCTACCCCCTTGAAGGATCTTAGTTTGTTGAGGACCCTCAACAGAAGGTTATGAGGAGGGAACAGATAAATCCTGGACCATCTGTTCCAGTCGAGGGATCGCGTCCACTGCTTCCGCTAATGGGTCCTCGTACGGGGACACGTACAGGGGCAACTTCTTGTTCTCTTTCGTCGCAAAGAGGTCTATCTGCAGTTCTGGGACTTGATTCAGAATGAAGGAGAATGATCCTGCGTCTAAGGACCATTCCGACTCTATCGGTGTGAACCTGGATAGAGCGTCCGCTGTCACGTCGGGACTCCTTGAAGGTGAACTGCCGACAGGTACCACTTCTTCTTTTCCGCCAATCGGAAAATGGCCAACATCACCTGGTTGAGAGGTGGTGACCTCGATCCTTGTCGATTCAAGCATCTCACAACTACCTCGCTGTCCATCACCAACCTTATGTGGATCGAGTGACGCGGGGAGACTTTCTTTAAGGTAAGGAGCACTGCCATAGCTTCTAGAAAGTTTATGTGAAAGGTCTTGAATAGCTTGGACTAAGTCCCCTGGACTTTTTTCCGATGAGAGTGACCTCCCCATCCCTCCTTTGAGGCGTCTGAGTGAATCGTCACCGACGGGGGAGGTGGCTGAAGAAGAACCGACTTCTTTAGATGTCTGGCTTGGGACCAAGGCCTGAGAAGAGTACGTAGCCGAAGCGGAACTGGTCTTCTCAGATCTCTTCGCGCGTTTGATGCATAACTTCTACAAACTCCAGTTGCATCCTTTAGCTGTGCTCTTAGCACTGGGTCTGTCACCGAAGCAAACTGGAGAGAGCGCAGTACTCTCTCCTGTTCACGTCTTGATATCCTTTCGGAATCTAGAAGTCTCTTGACAGAACCCGCTATCACCTTCCTTTTCTTCGCCGGGATGGAGAAACGGTGTGACAAAAGGTCCCAGTGGATTCCCAGCCACTGGAACTTTTGAGATGGAGAAAGTCGAGACTTTTTTCTGTTGATCTTGAAGCCTAGGTACTCTAGGAACTGGATCACTTGACTGGAAGCTTGCAAGCATTCTGTCTCGGATGCTGCCCACACCAACCAGTCGTCCAGGTAGGCTACTACCTGAATTCCCTTTAGGCGTAATTGTTTGAGAGCTGCGCTCGCAAGCTTTGTGAAAATCCTTGGGGCTATGTTTAGCCCGAATGGCATGGCTCTGAAGGCGTATAGTCTTCGTTGCAGCCTGAACCCTAGGTAGGGGAAGAGTCGACGGCTGATTGGGATGTGCCAATAGGCGTCTGACAAGTCTATAGAGACGGAATATGCCCTCTTGGGCAGTAAGGTCCTTATGTGTTGCAGTGTTATCATTTTGAATTTGCAATTCACTATGAACTTGTTGAGTGGCGACAAGTCCAGAATGACTCTGAGCTTTTCCGAGTCTTTCTTGGGAACACAAAACAGCCTCCCTTGGAATTTGATGGACTTCACCTTTCGGATCACATTTTTCTCCAACAGTTCTTGAACGTACTCCTCCAGAACGGGGGTGGAGTGTTGGAAAAACCGAAGGCACGGGGGTGGAGTGCTGTACCAGCTCCAGCCCAGTCCATTCTTGAGTAGGCTGTGGGCCCAGGGATCGAAGGTCCATCGATCCTAAAATTTCAGAAGTCTCCCTCCTACCGGTATCATCTCACTTGGACTGCCGTCCTGAGGTCTTGCCTCCCTGACCACGACCACCCCTGAATCCCCTTCCCCTTGAGGGGCGCCTAGACGAGCCTCTGGCTGCTCCTCTAGGCTTTGCTCGAAAGGAAGAAGACTGCCCTTCGAACGTTGGGGTGAATGCCGTGGACTGTGTCGACACAGCCTGGGGTACCCACTGAAAAGTGGTCGGGGTTTGTGCCACCATCTGGGGCACTGGAGGCAATGGCAATTGCAGTTGCTGTTGCTGTCTAAAGGGCTTGGCTGGCCGAGACGGTAGCCTAGTCCTCATAATCTTCCTCTTTGGTTGAGGACCCTCATCCGGTGAAGACTTTCTTTTGATAGCCAGGCCCCACTTCTGGAGAAGGTTTCTAATCTCCAAGGCGGCCTTATCAACAACTTCTTTGACCAAATCGGTAGGGAAAAGGTCTTTTCCCCAAATGTTGGAGGAGATTAGTTTCCTTGGCTCGTGTCTTACCGTAGCCGAGGTGAACACGAACTCCCTGCAAGCTCTCCTCGCCTTAACGAAGCCATAAAGGTCCTTCGTCACTGTGGCCAGATGAGTCTTAGCCACCACCATGAACATTTCATGGACCTTGGGGTCACTTGCCATCGTCTCAAGAGTAGTCTGAAGAGACATTAAGGCAGCCAGTCTTTCTTTTGTCTCGAACTCTCTTCGCAAAAGAAAGTCAGACAGCTTGAGGAGGTCCTCGCCGAACTGCCGTCCGGCGATATCAGCCTCCAACTTTCCAACTGAGAACGTAAGATGGACGTCCTTCCAGTCTTTGTGGTCCATAGGCAGGGCCAGCGACAAGGGTTTACACTCCTCCAGGGAGGGGCAAGGCTTGCTGGCCTCGACTGCTTTTAGTACAGCCGCAAACCCTTTTTGTAAAAAGGGGAAGGCTCTAGCAGGAGAGGATACAAAGGAAGGGAGCTTCTTGCTCAATGCAGCTACCTTTGAGTTAGAGAAGCCCCTTTCTTTCATCGAGGATGAAAGTAGAGCTTGAGCCTTAGCATGGTCCATCACTATGACCTCCTTCGGCTCTGTCTCCTCCTTTGAAGCTGGTTCCTTCCTCAGCCGGACATAACAGTCCGGATATGATGCCTTGCTGGGCCAGAATTCCACCTCCTCTAGGGGAACTGAGCCCAGCTTTTCCGAGATGATGATCTTTCCAGTCGTCATCGGCATGTGCTCAGCATACCTCCATGGGTTAGCATCCGAGCACAAGGGAAGGTCTTTCACATTGAGCCTTTTCTGGGGCCCATGTGATTCTGCAAGGCACTGCATCCGCAGTTCCATTGCAGCCGCCTTATCCTGATTCTCCTTCTGCATTTGTTGGATCATTCCAACAATAGAAGAGAGGGCCTGTCCCAGCTCTACTGGGTGACCGGCCGATGTTGAGGGAATAGGCTCCGGAATCTGAACCGGAGTAGCCGACACCTCGTCGGCCTCTTCCTCTACAATGTCTGGGGCTTGAACTTCATCCTGGCCTTCTGCCAGGAGGTCTTCCTCCAGATGCTCGTCCACGTCAGACATCCTGTCATCTAACTGGATGTCTTGCATCGTGACTGCGACTTCAGCATCCACCTGGATCTGAGCCTGGGGGATCTCCTCTTGAGGCTGGGGAATCACTGCATCAGCTGATGCCTTAGGGAAAAGATACGCCCTCATCTTCTCACTTGGAAGATAAGGGCCAGAGGTGTTCTTTTGGAAGCCCCTTACCCAGGTACGAAGCTTCCCCCTTGCTTTATCCCTTGATTCCGCCGTCCTAGGGGAATCAAAGGCCTCAGTAATCAGGTTAGTGCACACAGTACATACCTGAGGGTCCCAATACTGGAGATCATCCTTGGAGACAGCGCATGCTGCGTGTCTCCTACAAAACTCATGTCCGCAGAGGTTCTTGCTGCGGACGTTGCAGAAAACACTTCCGCACTTCGGAGGGTCCTCCTGTAAAGAGAAGAAATTTCCATGAGTATCAAGTGAACTATGTATCACTGGATATGCATAGTATAGCATAACAATTCAGAAAGGAAAGACACACACTTGTGTTTCCCTCACAACCCATTGTTGCAGCCTTCCAGATAATAAAATCAAATGGTTAATCTCTTCCAGAATAACCAATGCAAAGTTTCCAGAGGAAACAGGTGGAGCTCACACCTAAGCAATGATTTTAAAATCCTGGATAATAGACAGGAAAGAACTCACTTTCCTATCTGTAGGGCAAGAGCAAAGGGCTGTGCAAGAAAACACAAAAGTGTTAGAACACACAGTGCTGTACCAAAACCCATACTATAGTTTTCTTCTTACAGTATATGTTATACTGAAGAATACTGGTACAGTATAGGAGGTTATGTGCTGGCCGGCACTTGCCGGCCGGCACACACCATAACTAGCTTTAAAGTATACTACTTAACAGCTATAAGGCGGCAGAACGCTGGTTCAAATGTATTTGCCGGCCGGCAGTAACTGCCGGCCGGCAACAGCCAATGTCGGCTGGCAATGACTGCCGGCCGGCAACTACACAAGGTAGTACCCAGCTGCCGGCCACACTCTTGGTGACCGGCAGACAAGAGCTGACATAAGCCGGCCGGCAAAGGTACAGGACCAATGCCAGCCGGCAGCAAAAGAACCAGAGGACTACAACCGCCTGGCTGCCGGCCTCATAGGCCGGCAGCCGGGTGGGTACAGCACTAGAAGAAAAACAGAATGGATGCCGGGATAAGAGTGTACACTACCTCCAAGCCCGGCAATCCGAAAGAGTGCATATAAGGAAGGGGAGAATCTAATTCAGGCATCCTGACCAATGCCGTCTGACTCTGCAGCCAGCATGGATGAGGGACCAAGGGAGGTCCGGGCAGCACTCAAAACAGAAGACCCTTGCCGGCCGGCAGCTCTGCCGGCCGGCAAGGGACTGAGTCAATTCCACATCCTAACCTATTCTAGGTCCAGATGTAGAATGACGTACAGTACTGTAATGGCTAGGCCATTACGGAGATAGAGGGGGAAGGGACAAAAGAGGGTCCTACCAGCCTTGCTTTAGTGACGGATCACCCGCAGCCAAGAAACTTATCTTAGCCTAAGGGAGATCCAAGGGGGGAGGCCAGCAATACTTGCCAGCTCCCAGAGCACCAAAGCAAGGAAGGTGTTGCTACTCCCAGGGAAAGAAACTTATCCTCACCCGAGAGCAGCAACAAGGACTAGTCTGGTAGATCACAAAAGAAGGAATCATCTCGTACAGAAACCTTCAGTAGTGACCTAAGGAGGCTAAGCCACCTATGTCTGTGTCAGGCCAGCGAGGGAGACTCTACCCCAAGCCAGACAAACACAGACTCAGACTAAAAAACTCTGTTGTTCTGTCCCTCTTTGAACCAGACTTACTGGAACAGGAAGGTACAGTAACACCCCAGTATAGTTTTATCGAAAATTAATTAAGATAAACCACTTAGGGATAAGCCTAAGGCTTAAACAGAGGGAAAGGGATTGCATACCTTCTCTGAAGAAAAGAAAGCAACCGGGGAGTATGAGAAAGTATACTAAGGCTCCATAAGCAACTTAGCCTAGGCACCAAGAGAATCGATTACCTAAATCACCGAAACTCACTCGTATACTATCTTGGAAATATTCCACATAATCTTAAATGTATAAAACATAGCCTAAAGCTTCAATAAAATTTTAATACACTCGGAAAAACCAAAATCATGCATGAAGTACTAGGACCAAACGACTAGGCTACATGGCCTAGCGTAGGCCAGAATGGCGAATACTTCGCCAAAATAATACTAAGCACGAAAGGAAATCCTATGTAATGCTAAATAGCTAAACTTTATTAAAGCAAAACAACCGGGAATGTCGCTCTGACTAACTAAACTTATACCTAGCGAGCGACAGCGTCCATGACGCCTCCGGTAGGCTACGGCTCTTGTAACAAAGATTAAACCTATTAATCACATAAAAATTTACCAAGAGCCTACATTTATACATAAAAGACATGGTACTCAACTTATCAGAGGCTGACGAAGATGGAGAGGCCATGAAAAGCAGAATAAATCCAAGATTTGCGAGAAACACAGGAAAAAACACCGAGTTGTTAAGCTACGCAAAAAGGAATACAGATGGCGCCAGGATTGGCGCCAGGCACGCTTACGAAACGGGAGATAAGGAGCCTTGGGAGCGGCTCCCCTTTTTTCTTTCCCGAATTTGTTTCTTGCCAATTGCCCCCTGCGATACGAAATCTCTGTTCGGGGTGCAGATTGCCATGTGGCGTGTCAAGAATATGTCCTCTGATATGTCGCGATATCCCTTTCACGAGGGATATTCGCTCCAGGAGTTAGAATTCTGGTACTTTAAGGTAAATTCTCTGGGAATATCGCCGTAGTTGTAATATACCCTAGGAAGCAACCCTATATGAACTTCCATCAGGACGACATGGCTTGAGCCCTCCAAAATATATATATATATATATATATATATATATATATATATATATATATATATATATATATATATATATATATATGTGTGTGTGTGTATATATGTAAATTTATATATATATATATATATATATATATATATATATATATATATATATATATATATATATATATATATATATATATATATATATATATATATATATATATATATATATATATATATATATATATATATATCTATATATATATATATATATATATATATATATATATATATATATATATATATATATATATATATATATATATATATATATATATATACTGTATATATACATATTCATGACCCCTGTGGCCACGGCGGAATAAAAGCAATTAGAATAGCACCAACGTATCCCTGCGTGTCGTAAGAGGCGACTAAAAGGGATGGGACGAGTGGTCAGGGAACCCCCTCTCCTGTATTATGATCCTAAGAGACATCAAAGAGGTGAAGCTGGTGGGAGATTGACTGCTCCCCGCACTCTGGTTTTGGGTTGTTTGAAAGTGCGTGGTTGTAGTACGATTGTGAGTAAAAGATATGAGATTGGAATAGAAGGATGGAATTATTGACTTTGTGTAAGACAAGGATAAAAGGGAAAGGTAAAGTGATATTTGGTGAAATGTCTAGTAGAGTGTCTGGTAATGAAACGGGAAGAGCAAGAGAAGGTGGGGCTTTATTGCTGAGTGAATGGATGACGGGTAAAGTAGTAGAATGGAAGGAGATATCATCTAGGTTAATGTGGGTAAGGGTTATATTGGGTAGGGAATGTTGGGCTTTTGTCAGTGCGTATGTGCTAGCTTGTGAGAAAAGTGAAGAGCGGAGTGAGTTCTGGAATAAATTAACTAGGTGTGTAAAAGGACTGGGTAGAAGGAATTATGTAGTTGTCATGGGTGACTTAAATGCTAGAGTGGGTGCTGGAGAGGTAGAAGGTGTCATAGGGAAGTATGGCGTACCAGGTGAAAATGAGAGTGGTGAGAAACTGGTAGATATGTGTGTTGAGCAAGAGATGGTGGTAAGTTCTAGCTTTTTCAAAACAAAAGATAAAAACAAGTATACATGGGTAAGAGTGGCAAATGGAAGAGTGGTGGAAAGGCATTATTTGATTATGTGTTGATAACTAAAAGAATGTTTGGAAAATTGAAAGACGTGCACGTGTTTAGGGGTATGACTAACTGTATGACTGATCATTTGTTGGTGGAAGGAAGATTAGTTGTAGCAAAAGAGTGGTGGAATAGAGTAGGTGGATGTAAAAGGGAGCTAGTGAGGGTTGAAGAGCTAATAAAACCGTGGGTAAAAAGTAAATATCAGGAAAGGTTGAAAATGGGATATGACGAAGTGAAAGTAAGAGAAACTTGTAATTTAGAGGAGGAGTGGAAGTTAGTAAAAGAACAGTTTGATGGGATTGCAAGTGATGTGTGTGGCAAAAAGTTTGTTGGTGGTACCATGAGGAAGGGCAGTGAATGGCGGAATAAAGGAGTGAAGGTAAAAGTGGAAGAGGAAAAGAGAGTTTTTGAAGAATGGCTGCATAGTAACAGTATAGAGAAGTATGAAAGATATAGAGAGAAAAATGTGGAAGTAAAGCGCAAGGTAAGTGAGGTGAAGAGGGCAGCTAACTGGAAGTGGGGTCAGGAATTGGGTCATTCATACGAAAAGAATAACAAGAAGTTTTGGAAAGAAGTGAAGAGAGTAAGAAAGGCTAGTTCGTGAATAGAAGAGACAGTGAAAGATGAAAATGGAAGTTTGTTAAAAAGAGAGGAGGCAAGGAAAAGATGGGCAGAATATTTTGAAAGCTCATTGAATGTTGAGGATAATAGGGAGGCAGATATAATTGCTGTTGCAGGTGTTGGGGTGCCGGTGATGAGCAATGAGAATGAGAGAGAGATTATAAGAGAAGTGAGCAGAACACTAGATGAAACGAGAGTAGGAAAAGCATTTGGTATGGATGGTGTGAGAGCGGAGATGTTAAAGGAAGGAGGTGTGACTGTACTTGAATGGCTGGTGAGATTGTTTAATATGTGTTTTGTGTTGTCAATGGTACCAGTAGATTGGGTTTGTACGTGTATTGTACCACTATATAAGTGTAAAGGAGATGAGCAAGAATGTTGTAACTCAAGGGGTATTAGTTTGTTGAGTGTAGTTGGGAAAGTCTATGGTAGAGTAATGATTAATAGGATTATGGATAAAACAGAGAATACAATCTTAGAAGTACGGGGTGGTTTTAGAAGAGGTAGGGATTTTTTTAATCAGATTTTTACAGTTAGGCAGATATGCGAGAAATATTTAGCAAAAGTTAAGGAGGTGTATGTTGCGTTTATGGATCTGGAGAAAGCGTATAATAGAGTTGATAGGGAAGCAATGGGGAATATGATGAGGTTATATGGAGTTAGTGGAAGGTTGTTGCAAGCATTGAAAAGTTTCTACAAAGGTAGTAAAGCATGTGTTAGGATAGGAAATGAAGTGAGCAATTGGTTTTCGGCGAGAGTAGATCTGAAATAGGGGTGTGTGATGTCGCTGTGGTTGTTTAACTTGTATGTTGATGGAGTGGTGAGAGAGGTGAATGCTCGAGTGCTTGGATGAGGATTAATAATGGTTGACAAGAATGACCATGAAGGGAGGTAAATCAGTTGATGTTTGCGGATGATACTGTACTAGTTGCAGACGCAGAAGAGAAGCTTGGGCGATTAGTGACATAATTTGGAAGGGTGTGTGAGAGAAGGAAGTTGAGAGTTAATGTGGGTAAGAGTAAGGTTATGAGATGTACGAGACGGGAAGGTGGTGCGAGGTTGAATGTTATGTTGAATGGAGAGTTACTTGAGGAGGTGGATCAGTTTAGGTACTTGGGGTCGGTTGTTGCAGCAAATGGTGGAATTTAAGCAAATGTGTGTCAGAGAGTGAATGAAGGATGCAAAGTGTTGGGGTAATTAAGGGAGTAGCAAAGAATAGAGGGTTGGGCATCAATGCAAAGAGAGTTCTGTTTGAGAAAGTGGTTGTACCAACTGTGATGTATGGATCAGAGTTGTGGGGAATGAAAGTGATGGAGAGACAACAATTGAATATGTTTGAGATGAAGTGTCAAAGGAGAATTGCTGGTGTATCTCGAGTAGATAGGATTAGGAACGATGTAGTGAGGAGAGACCAGGTGTATGAAATTAGTTTGTATCTAGAGTGGATATGAATGTGTTGAGGTGGTTTGGCTATGTTCAGAGAATGGAAAATGGCTGTCTGCTAAAGAAGGTGATGAATGCATGAGATGATGGGAGAAGTACAAGAGGAAGGCCAAGGTTTGGGTGGATGGATGGAGTGAAGAAAGCTCTGGGTGATAGGAGGATAGATGTGAGAGAGGCAAGAGAGCATGCTAGAACTAGGAATGAATGGCGAGCGATTGTGACGCAGTTCCGGTAGGCCCTGCTGCTTCCTCCGTTGCCTTGGATGACAGCGGAGGTAGCAGCAGCTGGGGATTCAGCGTTATGAAGCTTTATCTATGGTGGATAATGGGGGATGGTGGGCTGTGGCACCTTAGCAGTACCAGTCAAACTCGGTTGAGTCCCTTGTCAAGCTGGGAGGAACGTAGAGATGAGAGCTCCCCTTTTTTGTTTCATTAGTTTGATGTTGTCTACCCCCCAAAATTGGGTGAAGTGCCTGGGTATATATACATATATATATATATATATATATATATATATATATATATATATATATATATATATATATATATATATATATATATATATATATACACGCACACACACAGACACACACATATATATATATATATATATATATATATATATATATATATATATATATATATATATATATATATATATATATATATATATATATATATACAATATACATATATACTGTTTATACCCTTGATCTAAGATTTCCTTACCATTCCCTTAAAACGTGTTTCACTTAAGGCTAAGATATCCAAACTATATTTCATAAATTCATTCTCCAATTGCCCTACTTCCCAATTTAATTCACGAATCTAAATCGGGAGATTCTTAGCACCCCACTCCAACAGGTAGTTGGGGCCATAATGTCATTTTCTCTTTCCATATTATTATTATTATTATTACTTACTAAGCTACAACCCTAGTTGGAAAAGCAGTATGCTATAAGCCCAGGGGCTCCAACAGGGAAAATAGCTCAGTGCGGAAAGGAAAAAAGGAAAATAAAATATTCTAAGAAGAGTAACAACAATAAATATCTCCTATATAAACTATAAAAACTTTAACAAAACAAGAGGAAGAGAAATAAGATAGGAGAGTGTGCTCGAGTGTACCCTCAAGCAAGAGAACTCTAACCCAAGGCAGTGAAAGGCCATGGTACAGAGGCTATGGCACTACCCAAGACTAGAGAACAGTGGTTTGATTTTGGAGTGTCCTTCTCCTAGAAGAGCTGCTTACCATAGCTAAAGAGTCTCTTCTACCCTTACCAAGAGGAAAGTGGCACTGAACAATTACAGTGCAGTAACCCCTTGGGTGATGAAGAATTGTTTGGTAATCTGTGTTGTCAGGTGTATGAGGATAGAGGAGAATATGTAAAGAATATTCCAGACTATTCAGTGTGTATGTAGGCAAAGGGAAAATGAACCGTAACCAGAGAGGAGGATCCAATGTAGTACTGTCTGGCCAGTCAAAAGACCCCATAACTCTCTAGCGGTAGTATCTCAACGGGTGGCTGGTGCCATGGCCAACCTACTACCTATAGCATAAAGGATTCATTGTCCAGGTTCATCAAAGAATAACCAGTTCCTTGGGATGTACACTGCTTATCTAAGGCAAATGACCCCTCCTGGTCCAAAGTAATTCCAATATGATCATCCAGCAGGTATAAGGAGTAAAAGTGCAAAAAAAAAAAACATCTTTTATATTGCCCTAAACCCAATCCATTACACTGCTGCTAGTGACTTCATCGATATATAGGGAGTTATTTTCTCCACAATCCAATTTCTCGTTACTCCACTAGGGTGTTCATCCGCGTATATAACCGTTGGTAGATATGAACTGTTAATATATACTGTAACACACGGTATACGTATATATATATATATATATATATATATATATATATATATATATATATATATATATATATATATATATATATATATATATATATATATATATATATATAGTCTGCGAGGATTGCAATTGCCATTTTTTCGACTGACAACTACTTTACTCGTTCTTTGACAAAGCTCGAAATGTATGGGTAAAAAAAAATCGACCGGGAGAAAATGACTAATTGGCTACATAGGACAATGTTTCCACTAACTCACGTCATTTTTTGAACTCTGAGTGTCTGCCAGGTGTGCGTGGGTGGACGTTTAGGACCGCGACTCTCTTTGCTTGTGACGCATTTACTTCGTGGTTTTGTGCATTTGTGACTTTGTGCTACCTTTAAGATCGATGTCTAAGCCACGTATATCACGTGATGATCAGGTGCGAGTGATAGGGTATCATAACCAAGGGTTAAAACCCATATAAATTAAAAAGAAAACCGAAGTGAAGAGACGAACCGTTTATAATCTGGTGAGGAAGTTTGAGGCTAGGGGGGGTACTGAGATTCCCCCTCATGGACATGGTGGTGGGAGGCTTAGGAAGATCCCCCCTAGGAGTTTGGGGGTTCTAAAGCGACAGTTGCATTGCGATCCAACTCTTACTGCTCGTAAACTTAAGGAACTGAATCCAAAGCTATTGGGGGAGACCTCCATACGAACTGTTCAGGAGTCTCTCCACAGGGAGGGGTATCGCAAGGTAAAGTGCCTTAGAAAACCGCTGCTTTCTGTTGCGCAGAGGAAGAAAGGGAGGGCTTTTGCTAAGGCATACAAGGGGTGGGATATCAACGAGTGGAGGGAAGTATTATGGTCTGATGAGGCAACGTTTTATGTCTCAGATACCAAGGGAAAGAGCTTGGCACGCGCCTGGTGCCGACCCCCTAACTACAAACCTTCTTTCCACGCATGTGAAATACCCACAGTATTTAATGGTATGGGGATCTTTTGGTTATGGTTGCTTTGGGGACTTAGTAATTCTTCCACGCAATGTCACAGTGAATAAGGAGGTTTATTAAACCCTTCTTAACCTCCATTTAGAGTCCTCGTTTGAGAAGAGCAGCACTTCTATTTTTCAGCAGGACGGAGCTCCAGCCCACACGGCAAAACTTGTCAGAGGCTGGCTTGAGGATTGTGGTGTTGATTACATAAAGGACTGGCTTGGGAATTCCCCTGACCTCTCCCCAATAGAAAACCTTTGGGCAATTGTGAAAGCCAAGTTACGAGACCGTGACACATCTTCCATTCCAAAATTGGAGGCTGCCTTGCGAGATTGCTGGGAGGCTTTGAAACCAGACACTGCAGAATCTTGCCGATTCTGTCCCCAAACGCCTTCGTAAAGTTTTTTCAAGTAAAAGGAAGAGCGACGTCATGAAGAACTAGTTTCGGTGAGTACCCATAATCATTTTTTTCTCTCTCTCTTGATGTTGGGCGTGCTAAATGTGGGTTTTTCATTTCATGAGCGTTTGCCGCTAGGCGTGCAATTGCAATACGCGCAGTATATATATATATATATATATATATATATATATATATATATATATATATATATATATATATATATATATATATATATATATATATATATATATATATATGCATACCGGATGATGTAGCGTTCTTATCTTCTTTGGAAGGGTAACAGATCAGATTTGACTTGGAATAACTATAATCAGCTGAAAGCTTTCGCTCAGATAGTTTATGTTTTTACTGAGAATGAATTCAGTTCATTAAAGAAACCCTCTCCGGTACAACCCAAGAACATATGTTGTGATCTACCTTTGAATCTGTAGTCTTTGTTGAAGACGAACAGTTCCTCATTTACTCAAACGTGATCGTTATTTCACTTACTTTCCAAAAGAAAAGTCAATCCTTTTGGCCTATGTATTTGACAGTTAGTAGAAAAACGAGAAACTCTATCTTCCTCGTTCCTCTTTTCCTGAGACCAAACTTACCAGTTTGCCTTTTAAATTTCGTAAAATTGAAACTCTCTTGATTTACTTTGATGCTTATGCGGGTGTAGACCCAGGAAGTATTTTTCTTCTGTTTTTGTAAAGAATGCATTTTTTTTTTTTGCCACTAAGTTATCTTGCATTTTCTGCAATGTAGCAGGAAGGGTTACCTTCAGCACTTGCTAGAGTATTAGTAATGTTACTCCATTATGTAAAATCCAGTTCATTATCGCCCAATTTCTATAATACTTGGAAAAACGTCAAAATATGTTTGCAAAAGACAATTATCTGTTCCTTAGTTTTAAATTAGCTTTGTTAAATAAATGCCTTGAAGCAAGTGATGCCCTTCTTACAATTTCCAAGTATGTAAAGAAATCCTAATATTTTATAATGTTATTAGATGGAAGCAAAACCAAGAAATACTATTACCTCACATTAGAAAACTCTTATATCCAGTTCAAGGATGAGGTAAATTCATTGGGGTTGATATTTGATACTTACTTCAATTGGAAAGTTTGCGTATCTTACATATAATCCAAATTTGATAATGCTCTAAGTATTATGAAACAGTTGTCTAAAACAATATGGGGTGCGAGGCGATCAGCTTTGCTGATGATCTACAAAGCATTGGTGTTATTGAGAATAGATTATGATAGCCGTGTATATGGTTCAGGATCTGAATCTACTTTGAAGAGTTTATATCCAATACACACTCGAGGTCGAAGACTATGACATGAAGGCTTTATGTCTTCCTCAAATATCTTAGTGCTATGTGAAAGTGAGGAGTGCATTAAAGATCTTAAACAACAATTCTCCAACAAAGAAGCTATTCAACCTCAATGACATATTCATAGACAATTATGATCTACCAATCGTAAAAATAGCAAATAGGCTATTACAATGCACAAACATCGGATTGAACAAATGTAACCATCTCTCCTTCCTCCTCCTTGGACCTTAAAGAAACCAAAAATAGACTCTCGTTTTTATTATCTGTCAAAGAAATATAGTTATACTCCTAGTCACCATAATCTGCATGCCTTGGGTGATATTCAAAGGAAAAGACCTCATTATGCTCTTTATACTAATGTCGTGAAAATTTCAGTAGGTGCTGGTAGTGCTGCAGTGTCCTTGGACAAAATTAGTCAGCTCTCATTACCCAGTAGGTAGGTAGTAGGTTGGCCAGGGCATCAACTACCCGTTGAGATACTACCTCTAGAGAGTTATGGGGTCCTTGGACTGGCAAGAGTACTACATTGGATCCTTCTCTCTGGTTACGGTTCACTTTCCCTTTGCCTACGCATACACCAAATAGTCTGGCCCATTTTCTACAGATACTCATCTGTCCTCATACACATTACAACACTGAGAGTACCAAACCATTCTTCTTCACCTAAGGGGTTAACTCCTGCACTGTTAATTTTTCAGTAGCTACATTCCTCTTGGTAAGGGTAGAAGACACTCTTTGGCTGAGGTAGACAGCTCAAAGCATTGTTTTCTAGTCTTGGGTAGTGCCATAGCCTCCATACCATGGTGTTTCACTGTCTTGGGAATAGAGTTCTCTTGCTTGAGGGTACACTCGGGCACACTATTCTATCTAATTTTTCTTTCTCCTGTTTTGTTAAAGTTTTTATAGTTTATATATGAAATATCTATTTTAACCCTGGATAGGTACGATGGGTCGTTCGCGACCCCGAGCGTCAAAAAAAAACAGGTTTTTCTCACGTGACTCACCCCCGTGACTGAATTTGTGGGTGATCGACCTGCAGGAGGTGTCTCCCCTACACGCTCTAGTAGTGTCCAGATGTGCATTGCTGTAGCTGTACTCCTTCCCCGATTTCTGAGACGTGTCGGGGTCGAGCGCGACCGAGTTTACCCTTCTAAGGTAGTTTGCATAATTATCAAAGTTATTACGTATTATGAAATTGTCGTAGAATGGTGCAACTTGTATAGGTTATCAGTTGTGGAAAGTCTTGGTGGATTGTTTGGCTACCATGTGCATGTTTTTTTTTTTAGTTAAAATGTCGTTCATCACCACGAGGACCATTTTACCGCGAGTGCCCCTTTTTCATTTTTATTCATTTTTTTGCCAAGTCATTTTTCCGTAAGATATTGCCAAATAGTGTCGTAAAACTTTTGCTTGTTTAGTGTTGGAAAGTGTGTCTAGATGATCTGGCTACCCATGCATGACTTTGTTTTTGTCAGATACGACGTAGTTATTGGCATATTGGGTATTTAACTGCGGTTACCAATTTCTGTTTTTTTTCAATATTTGTAAAAATTACTACGTAGTAAGGAATTGCCGTATATTATTCATTTTTTTTCATGTTTATGTGTTAGAAAGTGTGCCTTGATGGTTGGGATAACACGTGAATGTCTTTTTTTTTATCTGAGATGCCGTATATTAGAATGTCGGGCATTTTACCGCGAGTACCCCTTTTTCATTTTTTTTCATTTTTTTGCCAAGTCATTTTTCCGTAAGATATTGCGAAATAGTGTCGTAAAACTTTTGCTTTTTTAGTGTTGGAAAGTGTGTCTAGATGATCTGGCTACCCATGCGTGATTTTGTTTTTGTCAGATACGACGTAGTTATTGGTATATTGGGTATTTAACTGCGGTTGCCAATTTCTGTTTTTTTTCAATATTTGTAAAAATTTACTACGTAGTAAGGAATTGCCGTATATTATTGATTTTTTTTCATGTTTATGTGTTAGAAAGTGTGCCTTGATGGTTGGGCTAACACGTGCATGTCTTTTTTTTTTTATCTGAGATGCCGTATATTGGAATGTTGGGCATTTTTCCGCGAGTGCCCCTTTTTATTTGTTTTGCATTTTTTTGCTTAGTCATGTTACCGTAAGGAATTGGCAAGTAGTGTCGCAAAACTTATATTTTTATAGTGTTGGAAAGTGTTTCTAGATGATCTGGCTACCCATGCCTATTTTTTTTTTAGCCAGATATGGCGTATATGTAAGTATGTGTTCGATTTTCCTGTGATTGCCATTTTTTCGTTTTTTCCCATTTCTTTCAAAATTACTACGTACTAAGGAACTATCACAGAGTAATGATTCATTTATATGTTTATTTGTCGGAAAATGTGCCTTGATGGTTTGCCTAGCACGTGGCTGTAATTTTTTTTTTCTGAAATGCCGTATATTAGAATGGCCATTTTTCAACGAGTGCCCCTTTTTATTTGTTTTGCATTTTTATGCTTAATCATGTTACCGTAAGGAATTGGCAAGTAGTGTCGCAAAACTTATAATTTTATAGTGTTGGAAAGTGTTTCTAGATGATCTGGCTACCCATGCCTATCTTTTTTTTTTTTTAGCCAGATATGGCGTATATATAGGTATGTGTTCGATTTTCCTGTGATTGCCATTTTTTCGTTTTTTCCCATTTCTTTCAAAATTACTACGTACTAAGGAACTATCACAGAGTAATGATTAATTTAGATGTTTATTTGTCGGAAAATGTGCCTTGATGGTTTGCCTAGCACGTGGCTGAATTTTTTTTTCTGAAATGCCGTATATTAGAATGTTAGCCATTTTTCCGCGAGTGCCCCTTTTTATTTGTTTTGCATTTTTTTGCTTAGTCATGTTACCGTAAGGAATTGGCAAGTAGTGTCGCAAAACTTATATTTTTATAGTGTTGGAAAGTGTTCCTAGATGATCTGGCTACCCATGCCTATCTTTTTTTTAGCCAGATATGGCGTATATATAGGTATGTGTTCGATTTTCCGGTGATTGCCATTTTTTCGTTTTTTCCCAATTCTTTCAAAATTACTACGTACTAAGGAACTATCACAGAGTAATGATTCCTCTAGATGTTTATTTGTCGGAAAATTTTGTTTACTTTTTTTTTGATTGAATATCATCAAATTTTTTTAGCTAAAATATTATATTGTTTCAAATTTTTTTTTTTCGATTTTATTTCCCTTCAAAAATTTTTTTTTGGGTCAGAATTTCAATTTTATAGTCGTAAAATAATCGACAATTATCCAGCAACCCACCATACAATTTTTATGCATATCCAATAATAATTAGATTAGTAAATAACACCTTGAAATGGACATACCCTTCCTACATTTCAAGTGGCAGATTAGGGAGTCTGAGTCAGTGTGGTTGGCGGCCATTTTGTGGACATATCCGAAGCGTAAGCTGCCCTATCTATATATATTCTTGTTCCCTATAGAATTTGTGATATTTTGGTATATTTTTACCTGCATAAATATCATATTATATATTAAATATATGTATTTTTTTACGAAATTTCTAAGTACTCAAAAAATTACCTTTAGATATGGCCCCTGATATAAATGTAATTTACAAAATAATGAAGATTTTTTTACATATTTCTATTTTAGGATAACATATGTTTATTCCCTAAAAAAATTAGCCACTTCCTATTTCATTTGGGTACCCAAAAAAATTCATGAAATTTGGACAAATTTTTTTGGCCAAAAAAAGTTACTCTTTTTTTCTCATTTCAGATCTTCACCTCCATGGGTTTGATTTCATCCAAAATACATCAAGATGTGTCCTAAACATTCAAGAATCAATTCCTAAAAGGATTTGTATATATATGTATAAACTTTTTTTTTATGAATTTTTATGTCAGGTCTTTTTTTTTCTACTTAATTTTTTAAAATATTTATAATAAATAGTTTTTCTGCAGATGAGTAGTATTTATCTTTACAGTTGTTTTAAGCATTCATTGAAGTTTTTTTTTGGCAAAAGAAAAAAGGAGGTTACTGCAAAAACTGATTTTTCAAGAATTTTTTTTGGCTTCGGGGTCGTTCGCGTCCGAGTATACCCTTAAAGGGGTGTCCGAGGAGCGTACCTATCCAGGGTTAATAGTGTTGCTGTTCTTAAATTATTTTATTCATCCTTGTTTCCTTTCCTCGCTGGGCTGTTTTCCCTATTGGGGTCCCTGGCCTTGTAGCATCCTGCTTTTCCAACTAGGGCTGTAGCTTTGCAAATAATAATAATAATAATAATAATAATAATAATAATAATAATAATAATAATAATAATGAAGCATCAGTTTACATCTGAACTATCAGCCATTATGTTAGCAATTTACATTATTAAAATTATTGAAGATGGTGCAAATCATATGCCAAAGAAGCCCTAAAAGGTTAGGCTCTAAAAATCAATTAGTATTGGAAATTAAAAAGCCCCTTTGATGGCTTTTACTCCCTTTGTGTAAATCTAAAAATGTGTTGGATTCTAGCCCTTGTTGGGATTATAGGCAATGAAAGAGCAGATGATGCCGCTAAATCTTCAATCAAATTAATAAAGCAAGCTTTTACACTATCCATGGAAGATTACATAACATAATTTTAGCATTTTATAGATAAAAAAATGGAAAGATCAGGGGAATAACGAATCTGATAGTAATAAGTAAAATTAACAAAAACTAACTGTTGTTGAGGGGAATTTTCATTGCAAAGAGAAAGGAGGGTGATAGTAATTTCAGCCTGATTGCGTAAAGGTCACACAAAACTTAAACATTGGTATGATATGCATGCCTCATAAAGCAATACCCAGATGCAATGAGTGTGACTGTAGAGAGAGAGAGAGATTTATGATTTAATGAGAAAACTTTTATGGACCTTTATCAGACCCAGAAAATTTATGTTTTCAGGAGTTTGAATTTTAAGAGACCGGTTTTACAGATGAAATTCACATTTCTATTTATTACAGATTTTTACGTCAATCTATTTAATTTCCTCCCTTATATTCTATATATTATTTTTCATTCATTTATTTAGAACTCACAAGAAAAATATTTTTCTCTTCCCGATGTTAATCAGCCCAACGGTGTATGAGTCAAGCGTGACTCAATGGGGTGGTTAATCTCCTTCCTTCAATAATAATAATAATAATAATAATAATAATAATAATAATAATAATAATAATAATAATAATAATAATAACAATGTTGGTCAGGAAGTTCGTATTGTTGACCTTGATCTTAATGTTGCGTTTAACCTGTTAATCATGAGACCCATTTTTATTAACACAAACAATTTGGAGTGGATGTTTTTTTTTTTTTTTTTTTTTTTTTTTTTTTTTTTAAGTAATAGATCGCCAAGTGTTGTTGTTCATGGGCACTACATCGAGCATCGGGATCTGATATCTGTTGGTCCTTAAGGTAGTGCTCTTGCGCCATTACTTTCCATAATATATATATATATATATATATATATATATATATATATATATATATATATATATATATATATATATATATATATATATATATATATATAACATGCAGTATGGCCTACAAAACAAGCTTGTTGCACTCGTTTCACTTCAACTTGCATTTTTACGTATATATTTTTAAGATATGGATATCTTTTTCAAGGTAATAATCATAGTCTGCCTTTAATATGTGTGTGACCAGGTAACCAGGTAGATATTACACAAACTAAGAGAGGTATAAAGCAAAAATGAACATCATGTACAGGGCGTCTTTAGGAGTGGTCCTTAGTCCCAGGACGACCCAGGTGAGGCTAAGTAAACCAGTTGGAGTCCTTGCAGCGGGACATCAAAGCTGCTTTGAGGGTGCGATGAAAACGTTTACCCATTCCATTGGCAGCGGGGTTGTAGGCAGTTGTCTGATGTAGGGTGATGCCCAGGAGATTCGTTAATGATGTCCACAATTGAGAGGGGAAAGTAGTACTCCTGTCAGAAGTAAAATGCTCAGGGATACCAAATTTTGCTATCCATCCTGAAAGTAAGTCAGATGTACATAGGCAGTCGTTGCAGTTTCCATGGGAATGGCTTCAGGCCAACGAATGGAGCGCCGATAACTGTAAACTGGTAACGATGTCCTTGTGATGTGGGTAGGGGGCCTACAACGTCGACGTGAATATGGGCGAAACGACGCTGAGGTTGAGGAAAGGTGTCCACTCCTGAATCCGTATGTCGATGTACTTTGGAAGTTTGGCAAAAATACAAGCGCGGACCCAATCCTTAGCATCCTTTGTAACGCAGTGCCGAATGAACTTCATCTTCAGCAGCTGTGCAGTAGAACGGCGCGAGGGATGTGAAAGGCTGTGAATGAAATCAAACACCTGTCTGCGCATGGGAGCAAGAATCCACGGTTGCGGTCTAACAGTACTGACGTCACAGAGGAGGGTGGTGCTGGAGTCGTCAAGGGGGATGTCTTCTCAATGGAGGGATGTGCAGGATATCCTACATGCTTGGTACTCAGGATCCTGTCATTGGGCTTCAGCCAAGGCGTTGTAATCCAATCCCAGTTGAACGGCGGCCAACGTGTTTCTTGACAGGGCATCGGCAACGGAACTCATTTTCCGAGGGACGTGTTGAAGGGTGCAACTGTATTCAGCCACGGAGGAGAGATGTCGGCGTTGACCGGCAGACTGGGCGTCAAACTGTCAAGTGAAGGCATGCACCAGAGGCATGTGGTATGTGCGTAGGTTGAAAGGCGTACCTACTATGAAAAGGCGAAAGTAACGGACAGCCAAGTGCACCGCCAGCAATTCGCGATCAAAGGCAGAATGACCCGATTCTGCCTTGGACAGTTTTCTGCTGAAGAAGGCCAATGGGTAGGGCGAGTACTGCACCAATAGTGACATCACTGGCATCGGTGGAGAGAAGGAGAGGGGCATGTGGAACGGGAAAAGTGAGAGCAGCAGCGGTTGATAGGGCATTCTTTGCATTGCAGAAGGCCGCTTCTTGAAGGGGACCCCTCTTCAGGTCTTTTGGCTTGCCCTTGAGGAGGCGTAGAGGGGAGCCAGAGTGGCGGTAATAGCTGGCAGACAAGGGTGATAATAGTTGATCATACCCAAGAATTCTTGCAGTGTTTGGATGGTCAAGGACGTGAGGAAGTTCTGAACAGCTGCAACTTTCTCAGGGAGGGGTTGGACTGTTTCAGGAGTGATGTGGTGCCTTAATAACGACACCTCACTGGCGCCAAAGGTACACTTGTCGTACCAGATTACAAGGTCGTTTTGTTGTAGGTGGTCGAGCACGATACGCAGGTGATGGAAGTGATCCTCTTTTGAGGAAGAGAACAAAAGTATGTCGTCCACATAACATAAACAGGAGAGGTCCCATAAGATGCCATCCATGAGACGTTGAAATATGGCCCCAGCATAACGAAGGCCAAAACAGGAGTAATTGAAGGTGTATGTACTGGAGGGAGTAGTGATGGTGGTCTTTCAGATATCTTCTGGGTTTATAGGCACCTGATAATGCCCCTTCAGGAGGTCGAGCATGGAGAAAACCTTCGCTTTGTGTAGGTAGGAGGTCACGTTCACAATGTTTGGGAAGGGGTAGTGATCTGGTTCCGTTTGCATGTTCAGGTGCCTGTAATCCCCATACGGACGGAGGGAACCGTCTTTCTTCAGGACGATGTGTAAAGTTGACGACCATGGGCTGGAGGCCTTTTGGCAAAGACCCATTTCTTCCATTTCGGCGAACGTCTATTTGGCGGCTGCCAATCGATCCTGTGCCAGATGTCTGAATTTGGCGAAGACTGGGGGTCCCGTTGTCTTTATATGGTGATAAATTCCGTGTTTGGCAGGAGCCGTGGGCGTTTGGCGAAGTTCTGGACGGAAAACTTCCGTGTCCGATATGAGGAGGTGGGCGTAGGCATCCGTGGGTGCGCTGATGTGGAGAGTGAGGTTGGAGGGGTCGGGTTGAAGAGGTGTCGACAAGTACGAGTCTGTGTTAACCAATCGTCAGTGAGCGACATCGACCAGAAGGTGGAAATGAGAGAGGAAATCCGCACCGAGGATTGTTAATGTGACGTCAGCAACGAGAAACGTCCAATCAAATTTGCCACTTCCAAACGATAATGTGAGGTTCTTGTAACTGTGGGTGGGTATCACAGATTCGTTGGCAGCTACCAGGCTGACGTTGGCAGACTTAGGCAGACTACGTCGTGTCCTGAAAAGTTTCTTTGGCAAAAGAGAACGACAAGCACCCGTGTCTACCAAAAATTGCACACCCATTTCTGCATGATGTATAAAGAAAAAATTAGAAACATGGAAGGCCACCGCCACGAGCGATGGCCTACTCACACATTTTGGGCCACTGTCAATTCTTGGCATATTTCTTCGGGGCACCCCGAATCTGGAGTAGTAGTAGCAAACCTGGGGCCAATGGGTGGCAGCAAGTGGCTGTAGAAGTCGTTGGTTGGGGCACGAGCAAGTGGTGGGTGTTGGGTGGCTTTGTCGCCGCTCTGGCACGTCATGGGGTAGGCGTGTGTGTACTACGGCATTCACGTCACCTTCAGTTGACATTGAATAGGTGTCCTCTTCATCAGGAGGGGAGGCGTTGATGGAGGTCTTGAAGGTCGTGAAGTGGCTGTTCATAAGGGTGTCGGCTTTGGTCATCAAGTCCTTTATGGGTAAACTATCGATATCAGGTATAGCATTGCGTACAGGTTCTGGTAAATGATGTACCCAAAGGGCACGAAGTATGTTCACATCACGAGGAGAGCCATTTGCGGCAGGTTGCAGGCGACCGATACTGGTCATTTCTCTGAAGGCGAGCCAGTCCCTTTAGTCCCCCAAATGGTTGTTGAGAGAGCTGAAAAAGCATTGCTATACCAGCGGCTGGCGACGGCGAGTACTGCTGCAGAAGGTATATTTTAAGGGTGTCATATGCTATTGGGGTGTGTCCTTGTTCACAAAGCCAGTCAGAGATTTCTAGGAGAGTGTCCTCGGGTATCGCCGTGAGAACATAATCTGCTTTGGTGGTTGAGCGAGTTACGCCCTTGATGCGAAACTGGACTTCTGTGCGCTGAAACCAAGCAAACGCCTCTCTGATGGTGAACGACAAAAATTCAATGGCGCGGCGCCAACTTCTCTGGAGTCCGTCATCGTAACATTAACAGTGAGTGGGGGAAGGCGGGAGGAGCGAGTTGACCCCCAGGATTATCAATGTGACGAGCTAAGAGAGGTTTTGAACCAAAAGCGAGATGAGTGCAACTAAGTTCTGTTAATATTTAACAATGAAATAGGCAGACATGTTAATACAAGTTGCTGTCAGTGCAAGGGGAGAGCGAAGATACAAAGGATAATATGTACAAAAAAGAGAAATGTCGTTACTATGTATTATCGTGTGACACAAGAATGGTACACTTCCATGTTGCCTGCAAGATTTTTTAAAATAAGAAAACCCACTCCATTTTCTTTGTTTCTTTAGTATTCCCTGAAGAAAAATATAAAACTTCATACGATTCTCAATTCTTCTTCAATTTACTGAATTCTATTACATAACAATTTATGTATTCAAATTTTCAAGTAACAGAGAAATATCTTCTTCCCTACACATGGTCTTGGTATTGTATGTTTAGAGACTTATATTGCAAAGGTGATCTTTTCTAGTCCGGATATTTTTAGCATTCCTGGTTGTCGGACTTATCTGTCCCCACACCTTGGTCAGTTGTTTCACTGTTGCTGGGGAACTATGCTCGAGACGGGTTTATTGTATTTATGGCTGGGTTTAGCAATTTTTTTTCGTTACCACACTGGCCATTGCAGATTGGTGATGGTGGAAGACTTTGGTCTGATCAAACACAGCAAGAAAGCATAATATTGAAGCCCCTGCCTTGTACATTTTAGCTGATCATAGCGGTCGTTAAACAAACCATTTCACTGTGTTAAGGTATCTATCATTAAGAATGGAATATATATATACATACATATATATACAGTGATACCTCGGTAGTCGAACGACTCTAAATTCGAACAAATCGGAGTTCGACCAAAAATTTCGAGTAATTTTTGCTGCGGTGTTCAAACAAAAAATCGGAACTTGAACAGCCGAACGCGTGGCCAAGTGAGATGAGCGGCCATCTCGGCTACTCTCGCTTGGTCGGGTAGCATCATTTCAAGAGAGAGCGTCAGTCCGACAACACGTGTTGAGAATTTATTGTGATTTAGTGCGTTTTATTGTGTTTTTTTGCCGATGATAATGGGCCCCAAGAAAGTTAGTGATGAGGGGAAGAATAAGAGGAAAACAGTGAGGACAACGATCGAGTTGAAGAAGGAAATTATTGCGAAATTTGAGAATGGTGTACGAGTGTCGGATCTAGCCTTAAAGTATGGCATGCCGAAATCGACCATTTCGACATTTTTGAAAAATAAGGAAGTGATAAAGAAAGCTAATGTTGCACAGGGAGTGACAGCAATTAGTAAGCAAAGGCCACAAGTAATTGAGGAAATGGAAAAGTTGCTCCTTATATTTATTAAAGAAAAGCAGTTGGCCGGGAAAGTATAAGTGAAGCTTTCATTTGCGAGAAAGCTCTTCATATTTATGAAGAATTGGTGAAGAAAAGTGCCAGTACTAGTGAAAGTGATTCGTCATTTACTTCTAAAGCCAGCAGGGGCTGGTTCGAGAAATTCCGGAACAGAACTGGTATTCACCGTGTGACTAGGCATGGGGAGGCAACCAGTTCGGATCAGGCGGCAGCTGAAAAATACGTTGTTGAATTCGACCGATACATTAAGGAACAAAATTTGATCCTGCAGCAAGTCTTCAATTGTGATGAGACCGGGTTATTTTGGAAGAAAATGCCGGCCAATACCTACATTAATGATAATGTTATGTCTCACTTTAAAAGAATAGTGCAGAAGAGAAAGAAGCAGCTGACAATTGACATGTTTTTCATCAAAGAAAAGAGAGCTGCTACATCCCAGCCTGATTCCCCTCCAAAGAAGAGAAACAGAAGAGAAAAAACCCTTGAAGGAGATTTGCCCGAACTTTTACTGCAGAGAGAAAAAAACCCTGAAGAAGAACTACCCAGCCACATCATGGAAGGGGACTCTCCTTCCAAGCAGTAACCTCCCCCTTCTATCCTCTCCACATCCATTCCTGTATGCCATCGAACCGCTGCTCAAAGGTATGTACAGTAAATGGTTTAAAATTGGTTTATATAGTTTTCCAACCAATTTCGTACACATTTAAATAATTATTGTTGTTTAGGTACACGTTTTATTAATATTTTGGGCATTTTGGAGTGCGTAGGAACGTATGAAAATAAATACCATTATTTCTTATGGGAAAAAAGGTTTCGGTACTCGAACAAATCGGAGGTCGAACACGGATCCCGAACAGATTATGGTCGAGTACCGAGGTATCACTGTACATACACACATATACCAAGGCACTTCCCCCAATTTTGGGGGCTAGCCGACATCAACAAATGAAACAAAAACAAAAAGGGGACCTTTACTCTCTACGTTCCTCCCAGCCTGACAAGGGACCCAACCGAGTTCAGCTGGTACTGCTAGGATGCCACAGCCCACCCTCCCCCGTTATCCACCATAGATGAAGCTTCATAATGCTGAATCCCCTACTGCTGCTACCTCCGTGGTCATCTAGGGCACCGGAAGAAGCAGCAGAGCCTACCGGAACTGCGTCACAATCGCTCACCATTCATTCCTATTTCTAGCACCCTCTCTGTTGCCTCTCTCACATCTATCCTCCTATCACCCGGAGCTTTCTTCACTCCATCCATCCACCCAAACCTTGGCCTTCCTCTTGTAATTCTCCCATCAACTCTTGCATTCATCACCTTCTTTAGCAGACAGCTGTTTTAAATTCTCTCAACATGGCCAAACCATCTCAACACATTCATATCCATTCTAGCTGCTAACTCATTTCTTACACCCGTTCTCACCCTCACCACTTCGTTCCTAACCCTATCTACTCGAGATACACCAGCCATACTCCTTAGAAACTTCATCTCAAACACATTCAATTTCTGTCGCTCCATCACTTTCATTCCCCACAACTCCGATCCATACATCACAGTTGGTACAATCACTTTCTCATATAGAACTCTCCTTACATTCATGCCCATCCCTTTATTTTTTACAACTCTCTTAACTGCCCCCAGCACTTTGCAACCTTCATTCACTCTCTGACTTACATCTGCTTCCACTCCACCATTTGCTGCAACAACAGACCCCAAGTACTTAAACTGATCCACCTCCTCAAGTAACTCTCCATTCAACATGACATTCAACCTTTCACCACCTTCCCTTCTCGTACATCTCATAACCTTACTCTTACCCACATTAACTCTCAACTTCCTTTTCTCACACACACTTCCAAATTCTGTCACTAATCGGCCAAGCTTCTCTTCTGTGTCTGCAACCAGTACTGTATCATCCGCAAACAACAACTGATTTACCTCCCATTCAGGGTCATTCTCATCTACCAGTTTTAATCCTCGTCCAAGCACTCGAGCATTCACCTCTCCTACCACTCCATCAACATGCAAGTTAAACAACCACGGCGACATCACACATCCCTATCTCAGCCCCACTCTCACTGGAAACCAATTACTTACTTCATTTCCTATCCTAACACATGCTTTACTACCTTTGTAGAAACTTTTCACTGCTTGCAACAACCTTCCATGAACTCCATATAACCTCATCACATTCCACATTGCTTCCCTATCAACTGTATCATACGCTTTCTCCAGATCCATAAAGGCAACATACACCTCCTTACCTTTTGCTAAATATTTCTCGCATATCTGGCTGACTGTAACAATCTGATTCATACAACCCCTACCTCTTTTAAGACCACCCTGTACTTCTAAGATTGCATTCTCTGTTTTATCCTTAATCCTATTAATCATTACTCTACCATACACTTTTTCAACCACAATCAACAAACTAATACCTCTTGAATTACAACACTCATGCACATCTCCCTTACCTTATATAGTGGTACAATACATGCACAAACCCAATCTACTGGTACCATTGACAAACAAAACACATATTAAACAATCTCACCAACCATTCAGGTACAGTCACACCCCCATCCTTCAACATCTCAGCTCTCACACCATCCATACCAGATGCTTTTCCTACTCTCGTTTCATCTAGAGCTCTCCTCACTTCCTCTATTGTAATCTCTCTCTCATTCTCATCTCCCATCACCGGCACCTCAACACCTGCAACTGCAATTATATCTGCCTCCCTATTATCCTCAACGTTCAGTAAACTTTCAAAATATTCTGCCCATCTTTTCCTTTCTCCTCTCCTTTTAACAACCTTCCATTTCCATCTTTCACTGTCTCTTCAATTCTTGAGCCAGCCTTCCTTACTCTCTTCACTTCTTTCCAAAACTTCTTCTTATTCTCTTCATATGAATGACCCAATCCCTGACCCTACCTCAGGTCAGCTGCCCTCTTTGCCTCACGTACCTTGCGCTTTTCTTCCACATTTTTCTTTCTGTATCTTTCGTACTTCTCTATATTATTACTTTAAAGTCATTCTTCAAAAGCCCTCTTTTTCTCTTCCACTTTTACCTTCACTCCTTCATTCCACCATTCACTGCTCTTCCTCATACTGCTTCCAACATCCTACTTGCCACACACATCACTTGCAATCCCAACCAAATTTTCTTTTACTAACTTCCACTCCTTCTCTAAATTACCAGTTTCTATTACTTTCACTTCGTCATATGCCATTTTCAACCTTTCTTGATATTTACTTTTTACCCCCGGTTTTATTAGCTCTTCAACCCTCACTAACTCCCTTTTACATCCACCTACTCTATTCCCCCACTCTTTTGCTACAACTAATTTTCTTTCCACCAAAAAATGATCAGACATACCGTTAGCTATACCCCTAAACACATGCACGTCTTTCAATCTTCCAAACATTCTTTTAGTTATCAACACATTATCCATTAATGCCCTTTCTACTACTCTTCCATTTGCCACTCTTAACCATGTATACTTATTTTTATCTTTCTTTTTGAGAAAGCTAGAACTTATCACCATCTCTTGCTCAACACACATATCTACCAGTCTCTCACCACTCTCATTTTCACCTGGTACGCCATACTTCCCAATGACACCTTTTACATCTCCAGCGCCCACTCTAGCATTCAAGTCACCCATGACAACTACATAATTCATTTTACCCAGTCCTTCTACACACCTAGTTAATTTATTCCAGAACTAATTCCGCTCTTCTTCACTTTTCTCACTACCTGGCCCATACGCACTGACAAACGCCCAACATTCCCTACCCAACCTAACCCTTACCCACATTAACCTAGATGATATCTCCTTACATTCCACTACTTTACCTGTCATCCATTCACTCAGCAATAAAGCCACACCTTCTCTCGCTCTTCCCCTTTCAATCCCAGATACTCTACCAGACATTTCACCAAACATCACTTCATCCTTTCCTTTTATCTTTGTCTCACACATGGCAAATACATCCATCCTTCTATTCCTAAACATACTTCCAATCTCACATCTTTTAGTCTCTATCGTACTACATCCACGCACATTCAAACACCCCAAAACTAGATTGCAGGGAGCAGTTACTCTCCCCCCAGCTCCATTTCCTTGTTGATGTCTCACAGGATGTACATACAGGAGAGGGGGTTCCCAGCCCCCTCGTCCTGTTCCGTTTAGTCGCCTCTTACAACATGCAGGGATAACGTTGGCGCTATTCTAATGGCTTTTATGCCCCCACGGCTATATATATATATATATATATATATATATATATATATATATATATATATATATATATATATATATATACATATATATATATATATATATATATATATATATATATATATATATATATATATATGTAATATGTATATATATATATATATATATATATATATATATATATATATATATATATATATATATATATATATATATATATATATATATGTAATATATATATATATATATATATATATATATATATATATATATATGTAATATGTATATATATATATATATATATATATATATATATATATATATATATATATATATATATATATATATATATATATATATATATATATATATATATACATATATATATTGTTATGACCCTTTTGGCCATAATACAGGTTCCTTATATTTCAATACTCACAGGGATCGTAGGCTGTAAGAAAGTACACAGGGCATGAGGAATGTGGAAACAAACACCAGAATAATATAAACAATATTTAATTACATAATACACTTAATACTAAATAAGCCTTGTGAGCAAACTTAACTGTAAATACGAGCAATAACAATAACGGGCTCACAACGATACCTAATACGTAGAAGCTAACCCTAACAAAGCAAAGAAAGGACATAACATGCCAAAGGCTTAAATAATAATAATACCGGCCCAAAACCACTAACCTATAATTATAAGATTCAAGGAAGACTAGAGAAAATAAAGACAGGAAAACCTTAAATCTCCCACCTAACTGTGTTTGCACCAAATTTCAAAATAACCGAATACCAACAACTTAACATAACATAATAAATATAAATGTGATTGATAATTATATACACAAATCCTCGCGTACAACGAAGTGCACAGGAGTCTCTTCAACCTCCTAGTAGATATACGGGGGAGCACACAAATTGTCCAGGTAGACTCAGCGGCTGGCATCAATTCCGAGGAACAACACAGGATAATTATGTCTTACCTGGCAATTTCCTCCCTACAGACCTCCTCACGAGCCATTAGCTCTCCTGGACATGCAGCTCAAGACGGACAGGACAGTGGTTGGCGTAACACCTCCTACGTGGCGGGACAGCGACGACCACGTCTTCCGCCAAATCCTCAGGCGGGAATCAGGAGTACAGGTGTCGCAAGTGACGATAACCTGCGATATCACAGCCGGTATCCAACTCCACAATGCACATATGCCGCAGATGGCTCAGCACATCTACGGAAAACCACTTCCAAGGAACGTCCGTCGGAGTATTCCTCTAAAAGGCGTAGGATAAATCTCCAGAAGGCTGTCAACAAAAGAATGTACGTCCAGAAGCTTATACAGGCCCGAACTGCCTTAGCCCGGCCTCCACTCACTGCACTACAGTTCCATTCCAACTCAAAAACAAAATAAAAACAATCGTTAACACGATAGTTAGGAGGAATCACTAAGCAAAACCACTGAAGTTACGTTAACGTAAAAAAAATAGTTAATGAACTGAATATAATAGAGCACTTAAAACTAAAGTACAAGGCTGACTTAAGAAAATAAACAAGCAATGAATTACTTTAATTTGATATATATATATATATATATATATATATATATATATATATATATATATATATATATATATATATATATATATATATATATATATATATATATATATATATATATATATATATATATATATATATGAGGATATACATATCATTATTATCATTATCATTAGCTGAGATACCATCCGAGTTGTTAAAACACATGATATACGCCCTGACCCCCCAACGGGAAAAAATAGCCCGGTGAGGTTATGATATAATGATATTAATGAACTACGAGAGAAATAATGAACAGCATGTTTTAAGAACAAAATAATAAATGATCTCTTATAAATAAACTATAAAAGTAGACTTACGTCTTCCTGTTCAGGATAAGAAAAAAAAAAAAACATTCTCTGCAAGTTTGATCGTTTGAAGATCCACACATTTAACTATCGAATTCAGATCCTTAAACAACTTAGTCCAAGCTATAATGAAATTTCCAGAATACAGTGTGGTATTGAGCCTTATGATGGAAAAGGCCTGACTATAATAATTATCTGCATACATCGTATTATGATGAGGATGATACTCTCCGGGAGGATCTGAATGCAAAGGATAGTCAGAATAATGAAAAATATTATGCAACATGTATAACTAACCAAGAGAACGATGATACCAGCTATTAACCCTTTTACCCCCAGGTTATTTGGAAATTTCCAACCCTTAACCCCCCGTGGTTATTTTTTTTCAAGCACATTTTGCAGTATATTTTTTTAAATTGCTCTAACAGCCATAATTTTCGTCATAGAGAGGTCAGGTTGGTCTCATTCTCTTGGAAAATGCCTGAAGTTTCTCAAAAAAATATAAAAAATATGCAAAAAAAATATAAATAACATTTTTTTTTGCAAGAACGTACCAGTACGTCCATGGGGGTAAAGGGATGAGTTTTGTGAAACGTACCAGTACGTCCTTTGGGGGTAAAAGGGTTAATTCAACCCTGCGTTAGTCGTTATCTTTTTTTTTTTCCTTTAACCATGGTTTATTTTATTTGTCCATATTTCCAGTTGACAACTATTATCTTCTAGTCCCATCCATTTCTCTCCTGATTCTATTAGGTGGAACCACATCATACACATGTGGTGTGACTCAGTTGTAGCTCAATCGTCGTAAGAGGTAGACGTTGTGTTGGGTTTCTGGGGTGTCCAATTATCTCACATGAGAGACGGTTATTTTTTTATGATTCATATAATTTTTTTTTCTCTAATGAAATTGAGATATGTAGATATAAATGCATATTATGTATCAGTAGCACATTCTGTAGTGTAAATATGTAACACAATGTTAATCTTGCTGTATTTCAGTATTTTATTTATTAAGATTAGGCCTATATTTTAATATTTCATTCATCTTCAATGGACCTATATATGGATTTATGATTTTATTATTTATAAATTACTCATACAGTCTTTTATCTATGAGGTTAGCTAATGTAATATATTTTCATTTCTTAACGCAGGTGATGGATCATGACAGTAAGTAGCTCAGAAGAAGAAGACAGTGTGGAAGGGCACGTTCCTGCCTCCGACTATGAACGTGATCAAGATCACATGATAGAAGAACATGAGTGTGTTGCTGACTCCGATTCCGACTGTAGGGAGTCAGACTGTGATGATTTACCAGACCAGCCCCAACAGAACTGACAAAAAATGATGGATGGATGGGAAAAGATGAAACAACATGATGGAAGAGTACCCCTAAACAAAGAGGACGTAACCTTCTACAAATATTAACAAATTTACACCAGGTCTAACAGAACTTGCTGTAACTGACAATTTTCCTTCATACTTTTAAGGAATTTTCATCACTTCAGAAATATTTGGTTTATTAGTAGAACTAACCAACTACAAAGAAAAGTTACTCATGATTTTAGATGCATATAATAAATCATATTCATTATGTCTACTCAGTAAACTGTAATGTACAAATACTAGTTAGACTAAATCTTTAATCATGTACCAACCGTGTTTCACACAATTGTACATAATTCCTTTTGTATATATTATGCTTGTATCTTCGCTCTTCCCTCACACTAAAACGAACATGAAAATTCATGTCTGGTTTTTCCTCTGTAATATTGTCTGTCTTGTGAACTTGTTATGTCCTGTTGCCTTGAGGTTTTGTATATAAGGAGAGAGTTCTACAATAATATAACTCAGTCGTTTCCAGCCTGCCTTTGAGTTCACAACCTTACTCGGCGCCGTCACATTGGTGACCGCGGAAGTCGACTCGCTCCCACTGCCTTCCACCCCCACCTCCCTCGCCCCTCCATCGTTGGTACTATGACGGAGACGGACTCTACTACAGCAGTTGGCGATGTGGCCGACCCATTGAAACTTTCACCGTTCGCCACCGTAGAGGCGTTTGCTTGGTTTCAACGCGCAGAAGTCCACTTCCGTATCAGGGGCGTGACTCGCTCAACCACCAAAGCGGATTATGTTCTCGCGGCGATACCCGAGGACACCTTCCCAGAAATATCCGACTGGCTTTGTGAACAAGGAGACACCCCAATAGCGTATGATGCCCTCAAAACATATCTTCTGCAGCAGTACTCGCCGTCGCCAGCTGCCCGTATAGCAAAGCTTTTTCAGCTCTCGCAACAACCCTTGGACCAAAGGGCTTCGGTTGCCCTCAGGGAAATGACCAGTATCGCTCGCCTTCAACCTGCCGCAGACGGCTCTCCTCGTGAGGTGAACCTACTTCGTGCCCTTTGGATACGCCGTTTACCCGAACCTTTACGCGCTGCCATACCAGATGTCGATAGTTTACCCATAAAGGACTTGATGACCAAAGCCGACGCCCTTATGGACAGCCACTTCAAGACCTCCATCAACGCCTCCACCCCTGACGACGTGGATGCCATTTCAACGTCAACCGAAGCTGACATGAATGCCGTAGGACATACACGCCTACTCCGTGACGTGCCCAAGCGGCGACAAAGCCGCCCACCACCCACCAATCGCTCGCGCCCAACGAACGACTTCTACAGCCATTTACTACCTCCCATCCGCCGCAGTTTTGCTACTACCATTTCAGATTCGGGGCAACCGCGAAGAAATGTGCCAAGGATTGTCAGTGGCCAAAAAACGTGTAAGTAGGCCATCGCTTGTGGCGGTGGCCTCCCTTGTTTCTAATCTTTTCTTTTTACAGGATACAGGAACGGGCGTGCAATTTTTGGTAGACACGGGTGCTTGTCGTTCTCTTTTGCCAAGGAAACTCTTCAAGGCACGACGTAGTCTGTCTACATCTGCCGACGTCCGCTTAGTAGCTGCCAACGGATCTGCGATACCCACCTACGGTTACGAGAACCTCACATTATCGTTCGGAAACGGTAAATTCAATTGGAAGTTTCTCGTTGCTGACGTCACAATACCAATCCTCGGTGCGGATTTCCTCTCTCATTTCCACCTTCTGGTCGATGTAGCCCACCGACGATTGGTCAACGCAGACTCGTACTTGTCGACACCTCTTCAACCCGCCCCCTCTAACCTCGCTCTCCACATCAGCGCACCCACGGATGCCTACGCCCACCTCCTCACGTCGTACCCGGAAGTTTTCCGTCCAGAACTTCACCAGACCCCCACGGTTCCTGCCAAGCACGGTATTTATCACCATATCAAGACGATGGGACCCCCAGTCTTCGCAAAATTCAGACGTTTGGCACCGGAACGATTGGCAGCCGCCAAACAGACAACAGACGTTCGCCGAAATGGAGAAAATGGGCCTTTGCCAAAAGGCCTCCAGCCCATGGTCGTCACCCTTACACATCGTTCTGAAGAAAGACGGCTCCCTCCGTCCGTGCGGGGATTACAGGCGCCTGAACATGCAAACAGAACCGGATCACTACCCCCTCCCAAACATTGCCGACGTGACCTCCTACCTGCACAAAGCGAAGGTTTTCTCTACGCTCGACCTCCTGAAGGGGTATTATCAGGTGCCTATGAACCCAGAAGACATCCCCAAGACCGCCATCACCAATCCGTTTGGTACATACACCTTCAATTACTCCTGTTTTCGCCTTCGTAATGCTGGGGCAACGTTTCAACGTCTCATGGATGGCATCTTAGGGGACCTCCCTTTCTGTGTATGTTATGTGGACGACATACTTGTGTTCTCCTCCTCAAAAGAGGAACGCCTCCGTCACCTGCGCATCGTGCTCGACCGCCTGCAACAAAACGGCCTTGTAGTCTGGTACGACAAGTGTACCTTTGGCGCCAACGAGGTATCGTTCTTAGGGCACCGCATCACTCCTGAAGGTGTCCACCCCCTCCCTGAGAAGGTAGCAGCCGTTCAGAACTTCCCCGTGCCCTCGACCGTCAAAGCTCTGCAGGAATTCTTGGGCATGATCAACTATTATCACCGTTTTCTGCCAGCCATTGCCGCCACTCTTACTCCCCTCTACGCCTCCCTTAAGGGCAAGCCGAAGGACCTGATGTGGGGTCCCCTTCAAGAAGCAGCCTTCTGCAATGCAAAGAAGGCTCTATCAACTGCTGCGGCTCTCACTTTTCCTATCCCACACGCCCCTCTCCTTCTCTCCACCGATGCCAGCGACGTCGCTATTGGTGCAGTACTCGAGCAGGTGGTCAAAGGCTCGCCTCGCCCATTGGCCTTCTTCAGCAGAAAACTCTCCAAGGCAGAATCGGGTTATTCTACCTTCGATCGAGAATTGCTGGCGGTGCACTTGGCTGTCCGTCACTTTCGTCATTTCTTAGAAGGTACGCCCTTCTTCATTCACACAGACCACATGCCTCTGGTGCACGCCTTCACTCGACAGTCTGACGCCTGGTCCGCCCGTCAACGCCGACATCTCTCCGCCGTGGCTGAATACAATTGCACCCTCCAATACGTCCCTGGGAAAATGAATCCCGTTGCCGATGCCCTGTCAAGAAACACGTTGGCTGCCGTTCAACTGGGATTGGAATACAACGCCCTGGCTGAAGCCCAACGACAGGATCCAGAGTATCAAGCTTGTAGGACATCCTGCACGTCCCTCCGTTGGGAAGACTTTCCCCTTGAAGACTCCAACACCACCCTCCTCTGTGACGTCAGTACTGGTAGACCGCGACCTTGGATTCCTGCTCCCATGCGCCGACATGTGTTTGATTTCATTCACGGCCTTTCACATCCCTCGTGCCGTTCTACTGCACAGCTGCTGAAGGCAAAGTTCATTTGGCACGGCATTTCTAAGGATGCTAAGGATTGGGTCCGCGCCTGTACTTCTTGCCAAACTTCCAAAGTACATCGACACAGATTCAGGAGTGGGCACCTTTCCTCAACCTCAGCGTCGTTTCGCACACATTCACGTCGACGTTGTAGGCCCCCTACCCACATCACAAGGACATCATTACCTGTTTACCGTCATCGACCGCTCCACTCGTTGGCCTGAAGCCATTCCCATGGAAACTGCAACGTCCGCCTCATGTACATCTGCCTTACTCTCTGGATGGATTTCAAGATTCGGTATCCCTGAACATATTACTTCTGACAGGGGAACCACTTTCACCTCTCAATTGTGGACGTCATTAGCGAATCTCCTGGGCATCACCCTACATCAGACAACGGCCTACAACCCCGCTGCCAATGGAATGGTTGAACGTTTTCATCGCACCCTCAAAGCAGCTTTGATGTCCCGCTGCAAGGATTGCAACTGGTTTACTCAGCTTCCCTGGGTCCTCCTGGGACTAAGGACCACTCCTAAAGACGCCCTCGACGTCTTGGCAGCTGAAATGGTGTATGGCGACCCGTTGGTCGTCCCTGCCGAATTTTTTCCTTCTACAACCTCCTCCGACGATCTCCAGCGCATACGTCACGTCGTGGGAAAATTTACTCCGTGCCGCCAGACTTACAAGCTCCCAGCGAAGCATCACATACCAACGGACTTGCACTCTGCAACGCACGTCTTCCTGCGCAATGACACCAGCAAGCCACCACCAACGCCCCCTTACACGGGCCCTTTCCTCGTGATCCGACGCAGTTCGAAAGCATTCCTCCTAAACATTCGGGGCAAAGAAGACTGGGTCTCCATTGATCGTCTAAAACCTGCTTATCTTCTGCCAGATGACCCGCCTACAGTTCGCCTCTCTAGATCAGGGCGCCCCATTTAACATGTACAGTATGTCATTTTTAGGGGGGGGAGCCATGTACCAACCGTGTTTCACACAATTGTACATAATTCCTTTTGTATATATTATGCTTGTTTCTTCGCTCTTCCCTCGCACTAAAACGAACATGAAAATTCATGTCTGGTTTTTCCTCTGTAATATTGTCTGTCTTGTGAACTTGTTATGTCCTGTTGCCTTGAGGTTTTGTATATAAGAAGAGAGTTCTACAATAATATAACTCAGTCGTTTCCAACCTGCCTTTGAGCTGAAAACCTTACTCGGCGCCGTCACAATCACATTCTTATGTCGGCGAATCTTCTTGGTTAGATTCAGTGAGAGTTCTCTATTATTAAAATACTTTTATTCTGATGCGGCTTACATTACTGCTCAGCTCTCAAAGGTTCGTGACTCTCGAGTGAGAACATCGACCTAAACAGACTCTTGTACAAAAATACAAAATAGCAAAAGAGCAGCTAAGTGCCCATACTATTGCAATGAAAAACAGTAAGAAGAATCACTTCCGACCTTCGAGACAATTAACAAATGATTAAATCCTTCATGACACGCTTCAAAATTCATACCTAATGCACTGACATGTTTTATCAATACAATACTGTGCAACATTACTTTTAATACACGTAGCATGTATGGTATTAGAGTACAAATATATAACAATTTTTAAATAAAAGCACCATTGGCCTGCTAATGCTAGCAGGTACATTTCATCGCAGCAGGCAGCACCTTGCTGATATTTGGAAACCAGATGGTTCTGGTGTCAAAGTGTTGAGGAAGGCAGCCACCGACAGTTATAGCCTAAAGCCCCTATTACACTTATCCGGTTTCCTACGGCGCCGTCGGTCGCGACGCTAGCATATGTTCAAACCGGAGCGTGTGATAGCAAATTGGTCTTATGAAAGCTCACCCACGGCCGGCCGAATGAACTTTCGCCAGTACTAAAGTTGGCCGTACGGCTGTCGTAGTCAGGACCGAGGACGTAGCGTGTAATTGCTCACCATATGGTATGACATCAGTCTGAGTGGCTGAAGGACGCTCATGTTGACTATTTGCTTCTCTCATGCAAGTGTCCTTTTTTTCTGTTAAAGGTGATACCTGACTTAAGAGTTCCAAATAGTGTTGCTAGATTATCAGAAATTTCTGGATATCTTCTGAAATATGCATCTATTATCAGAATTTAAGAAATCACGGCAGAATCTTCTGAAATTTGTAATGATTTGTCAGTTATTTCCCAAAATTATATAAATATATACAGAAATCTGGGAAAAAATATAAATCATAAACTTCTAAACATTTCTACGGAAATGGAATGGAGAGAGAGAGAGAGAGAGAGAGAGAGAGAGAGAGAGAGAGAGAGAGAGAGAGAGAGAGAGAGAGAGAGAGAGATTGCCTGTTCCAACTCCCAACACGTTTCAGGCGTCACATGATCGTGGGACAGAGAGAGATTATGGTTTAAAACGTTTCAAACATGTAAACAACAGGTATGTTTTCTATATAGATTTCAGTGGCACAATATTTGTCCGACTAGTCGAAAGGTACCCATATTGACAGTCTCTTTCGCCATGTTCACTCAGATTTGAACTTCTGTGTTTCAAGTTTGTTGGCTATCTTACGGTAAGATCCTGTCATTTTGTTGTGATTTCATACATAACTACACTTGATTAAATCTCTTATTCACCATTTAGAAGAAATATTGAGTTATTTGTTGAAATCAGTCCAAAGAAACAACTTTATGTGTAGGCCTAGGCATAGCCCATTTTTTTTAGTGAAGACCACGGTATATATATATATATATATATATATATATATATATATATATATATATATATATATATATATATATATATATATATATATATATATATATATATATATTTGGCCAATATTATTGAAGTTACATTTATTTTTTATATTCAGTCAAATAAAGTACAATTCATTTAATATGTCAAAGGAAATTGCCAATAATTTAAATATTTTGGATGTAGTATGTTATTAATATCATAGTTTTTTTTTACTTTCATGAAAATTCTAATTTGATGTATAGGCCTAAGTATTATTGAATTTTTCTTTAAATTCATATTAGAAAAGAAATGAATAGTTAATCACCTTAAATTAAATTAATGTACAATTGATTTTTGTCTTATTTCCTTTTGTATAATCAATTCATGATAACAAATAGAATAATTGTCAGAAATTTTTAGAAATATCCAGAAATTTTGTTGCAAATTCCTCAGAAATTATTCAGTAACCATCTGGCAACACATATTATGTGTCGTGATCCATTCGCATGTAGTTAAACCAGTCATCTTTTTCTAGTGGTAGTTCCTTCATTAAGTTAATATGAGAGTATTTTTGTCGTTTATGCAGCCATTGTTTGAACCAAATCTTCCTTTTTCTTGTTTTCACCTTCAAGTACCACGCTAGAGCAATAGGAACGAGAATGTCGTCGAGATAAGACATGTCACTCCTCCACCACAAACAGTGCCACCCTGACCGACTTGCCTCCGGCCGCTCAAATACGTGTAATAGATCTAGCCGTAAGCCACAATTTTCCTACGGCGCCGTAGGCCAGGTTGGCCGTAGGAAACCGGATACGTGTAATAGGGGCTTAAGAGTAGCTCTGGCTTTCGACCATTATTTTATTGAATATACATGCCGGAGAGATTCTGCAGCACCAAGCGAGATTTGTGAATGTGAAGTGTCTGGTGCTGTGAAATATTGAGGAGTGAACTAGTGCCATACGAAATTGTAAAGGTCAATAAAAAATGAGAAAAAAAAATAAATATTCAAAGAGTGGCTATGTTTTTGGGCTCAAGCCATGGCGTCCTGATGGAAGGTTCCTTTTTGGTAGCTTCCTAGGATAAATAACTACTAGATATTCCCAGAGAATTTAACCACAGGTTATCACAGAATTCTAACTTCTGGAGCGAGTATCCTAAAGGTTTCCCTTTTAAGACATCGTAAATCAACAGGGGACGCATGTATTAACGCGCCACATAGCTATCTACACCCTAAACAGAGTTAACACTTCGGTGTGTAGGGGCGGAGAATAGCTGGGAGCCGTTCCACAGCTAATCTCGTTCGTGGCTACTTTTGGTACTCGAGACGTAAACAAACGGGCGCCATTGCTAAATGACGTCACGTCCGTCCTCATCCTTCTGCTAGTAGCTCGCCTATCTTAGACGGATTTTCCCTACGCTCTTTTCATCAACCTGCATCTTCGTCATGTCGCTACCTTCGGCCTCGCCTTCTGGAAAGTTGAGTACAAGGTTCCAGTATTGTTTAACTAAGCTCTGACCGTAAAGTAAATTTTACTTTCCGAGATATTTGATGTTTTGTGGCAGAGCTGTGCCTCGACCGGACCCGCCATTTTATGGCGTCGCTGTTGTTCTGCATGCCTTATTTAGTTAGCCTCAACAGCGTTTTCCGGCTTCATTAACTAATCGATACTATTAGTTATTTAGTCTTCATAGCTAGGAACTTTTATATCGTGTTTTGACGCTTTATTATCGGTCATCGACTGACCCCATACCAGTTGGCTACTATAGCCCCCAGGCCAGAGCGCCTATATCAGTGTTCATGCATGATATTTTTCAGTGATCCTAGGCTTACTTATGAAGATAGTGGCATTATTTTACAATACTATTGACTGTGATGCAAGTGTTTTCGCCTTCAGGGACCATATAAGGGACAGGTTAGATAGTGTGTCTTTCTAACCTAACCTACAAGTAGGACCCCTATTTGATTCCTTCATCCCCTGCCTTAGGGCATCCCCTCTGTGTAGCCTTGCTCCCCCTACCACGTAAGGGGATCAAGCTCATAGCAGAGTATTATATCGCCTCTCTGTCCTCCCTAAGGGAATGATCCCTCCTTAGGGTTGCGTCCGAGAATGAGGAACGGCTAGTCCTTCCTCTATTGCTGGGGCTAGGTCTCCGACCTTTCCTGCAATAGCGATACGTCTTCCATCCTTCCTAGTTCAGGATGTAACATCCCTGCTCTAGGTTAGGTTTTGGAGGGGTTAGTTCTGTTCCTTGCTGAAACGATACCCATGCACCGTTTTCAGACAAGCTGCCTTACCTTAGGCTAGGGAATGTCCTCCCTTCCTCAGTGGCCGCTCTGGTACAGAACCTCCTCCACGGAAGACCCTTCTCTTCTCCCCTCCCCACCTATCTCTTGTATGGCCTAGCCTATACTTAGGTTAGTCTATACCCATCTGTCCCCTGTCCTACAACTCCTCCTTAGGGTGGAGTGATAGGGCTACCTTGAGCTCCCGTGTGCAGTCCGCTCTGGTACATATACCCTTCATAGTGTCCTATGGGGTTAGCCACTGGATGCTTTCTGCCTGCAGGGGTTTCCCCCCCCCCCCCCGCTCTTGGGTGTCCCCTAGCCCTCCCTTGGGCTACCTTAGCTCCCGGTCCTCTGCGGCCCCTGCTTCTGGGTGATAGGGTTAGCCTCTATCATGGGTACACCCACTCAGGTGGGATGTCTGGGGGTCCGTGGCCGGACCCCTACATCCCTCCTTCTGTCTCTTTCACTATCCTGGTGCCGGTCCCTCGCCGCCTCCACTGTCGGTGATACCCACCTCCTACCTTGGTGACTTATCCCTTACCCCCTGGCCGCCAGTCCTCCGTGTGCCGGGGGACTGCCGCCTTCCGCCGGCTTCCAGCCGATGGCCTTCCCTCTTCCTCATAGCTTGGTCGTCCGTCCACCGGCTGGCCCCTGGAGTGCCGCCATCCGCCTCCGGCAGTCCGGTTCTGCTATATCCATCCTTGTTCCTGTCACCAAGCCGGCAACCTCTGACTGTCGGAGCCGCCCTGGTATTACTCTTGACTTCTATATTGTCTTCCCTAATGCCAGAAACTCTGCTGGAGCGGCCTCCGGCGTGCCGGCGGTCTGCCGGAGCCTTCCGGAGGCGTCAAGGCGACTTGCACCCCCTTCTACTAGCTATCATCTGATATTGATAGCCCTACACTGCAACCAGATGACTTGTTTACGTAAGTGGATCGGTAATTTATTACCGTTCTATTAGTAATCATGCTGTCTTCTTGCATATCACAGATTTCCAGCATGCTGTGTGTATCTTAGCACGGCTGGTTGCCGGAAACCGTTACCCTATGGGATCTTCTAGTCCCCTATTCTGGAACTGAGTGGCCTCAGTCCCAGCCTTATATCCTTGACAATTTCCAATAGAATTCTCACTGCCCTACGGGCATTCTATATTGAATTCTATCCTATGCCTTCGGTCACTTCGGATTGTCCATGGATGAAGGTTACGGTAACCAGCCGGGCGAGATACACGGAGTATGTACCTATCCTATCTCAGCCCTTCCTCTGTGCATCACACCTATTGTCAAGTTAAAATTAATGATTAATATTTAACTTTAGTTTAAGAGTCATTCTTATGACCCCCCCCCATACTCATATTCTCTTTCTTTTACAGGAGGAGCAGATGAAGTGTGACCACGACTTCTGTGCAGTGAAGCGCCCGCACTTCTACGGGCATACGGCGTGTAGGACCCACGCCCCTTGTGCCAACAAGAGAGGGGATCTGAAGTTCTGGGACCCGCAGAACTGTATGGTCTGCCAGGATCGCCTAGTCGATGCCTTTCATAACCCTCCCTCAGCGGAGGTCAGGGACGCTTCTCGGGATAAGCTACGCAAGTGGGTGCGTGGCTTCCAAAAGAACGCCACTGGACCATACCTGGCCACTGAAGACATGAGGGCCCTTCTGTTCCCAAAGGCCTCCCCTGATTCTGTGGTACCCAAAGACCTGATCCCCATCGTCCAGATCACGGTGGAACCAGACGTAGTCATGGCCCAGTCCATGCACGAGTGCCGCCTGGATTCCGAGAACGACGAACACATGTCGGATATTTCGGAGGGCACGGAGAAGACCCTTATGGCCCAAGGCGCGGAAGATGAAGAGGACCAGGTGGAATACACCGAGTCGGAGCAGGAGGTCGCTCCGCCTTCCATCACCGCCCCTACTCCTACACCGACGGAAGTGTCTCTCCCGTCTACCTCCGCTACCCCGGAACCCATCCCATCCGCCCAAGAGATGTTCCGGATGATTAAAGCCATCATGGACGACAGACTTAAAGAAACTCACGAGTTCATCAGGTCCATGGGAGGGTCCAAAGAACCGAAGAAGATCTCGGTTAAGGATCTCCCTGCATGCTCACATGCCAACCCTTGGAGGTATGCCGAGCATATGGTTATCGCGACCGGCAGGATCTTTATCAGCGATAAGATCGGCACGGTCCCCCTGGAAGATGTGGAGTTCTTCCCGAACTTTGAAGCTTACCCGGACTGTTACGTCCAGCTTCGTTCTGAACCTGCCTCTAAAGAAGAGACCAAACCCAAGGAGGCGATAGTGTTCGATCTCTCGAAGGCCCAGGCTATGCTAGCCTCCGCATTTAAAAGTAGAGGTTTAACCCTGGATAGGTACGGTCCTCGGACACCCCTTTAAGGGTATACTCGGACGCGAACGACCCCGACGCCAAAAAAAATTCTTGAAAAATCAGTTTTTGCAGTAACCTCCTTTTTTCTTTTGCCAAAAAAAACTTCAATGAATGCTTAAAACAACTGTATAGATAAATACTACTCATCTGCAGAAAAACTATTTATTATAAATATTTTAAAAAATTAAGTAGAAAAAAAAGACCTGACATAAAAATTCATAAAAAAAAAGTTTATACATATATACACAAATCCTTTTAGGAATTGATTCTTGAATGTTTAGGACACATCTTTATGTATTTTGGATGAAGTCAGACCCATGGAGGTGAAGATCTGAAATGAGAAAAAAAGGGTAACTTTTTTTGGCCAAAAAAATTTGTCCAAATTTCATGAATTTTTTTGGGTACCCAAATGAAATAGGAAGTGGCTAATTTTTTTAGGGAATAAACATATGTTATCCTAAAATAGAAATATGTAAAAAAATCTTCATTATTTTGTAAATTACATTTATATCAGGGGCCATATCTAAAGGTAATTTTTTGAGTACTTAGAAATTCCGTAAAAAAATACATATATCTAATATATAATATGATATTTATGCAGGTAAAAATATACCAAAATATCACAAATTCTATAGGGAACAAGAATATATATAGATAGGGCAGCTTACGCTTCGGATATGTCCACAAAATGGCCGTCAACCACACTGACTCAGACTCCCTAATCTGCCACTTGAAATGTAGGAAGGGTATGTCAATTTCAAGGTGTTATTTACTAATCTAATTATTATTGGATATGCATAAAAATTGTATGGTGGGTTGCTGGATAATTGTCGATTATTTTACGACTATAAAATTAAAATTCTGACCCAAAAAAATTTTTTGAAGGGAAATAAAATCGAAAAAAAAAATGTAAAGCAATATTTTAGCTAAAAAAATTTGATGATATTCAATCAAAAAAAAAAGTAAACAAAATTTTCCGACAAATAAACATCTAGAGGAATCATTACTCTGTGATAGTTCCTTAGTACGTAGTAATTTTGAAAGAATTGGGAAAAAACGAAAAAATGGCAATCACCGGAAAATCGAACACATACCTATATATACGCCATATCTGGCTAAAAAAAAGATAGGCATGGGTAGCCAGATCATCTAGAAACACTTTCCAACACTATAGAAATATAAGTTTTGCGACACTACTTGCCAATTCCTTACGGTAACATGACTAAGCAAAAAAATGCAAAACAAATAAATAGGGGCACTCGAGGAAAAATGGCTAACATTCTAATATACGGCATTTCAGAAAAAAAAAATTCAGCCACGTGCTAGGCAAACCATCAAGGCACATTTTCCGACAAATAAACATCTAAATGAATAATTACTCTGTGATAGTTCCTTAGTACGTAGTAATTTTGAAAGAAATGGGAAAAAACGAAAAAATGGCAATCACAGGAAAATCGAACACATACCTATATATACGCCATATCTGGCTAAAAAAAGAAGATAGGCATGGGTAGCCAGATCATCTAGAAACACTTTCCAACACTATAAAATTATAAGTTTTGCGACACTACTTGCCAATTCCTTACGGTAACATGACTAAGCAAAAAAATGCAAAACAAATAAAAAGGGGCACTCGTGGAAAAATGGCCATTCTAATATACGGCATTTCAGAAAAAAAAATTTCAGCCACGTGCTAGGCAAACCATCAAGGCATATTTTCCGACAAATAAACATATAAATGAAATATTACTCTGTGATAGTTCCTTAGTACGTAGTAATTTTGAAAGAAATGGGAAAAAACGAAAAAATGGCAATCACAGGAAAATCGAACACATACTTATATATACGCCATATCTGGCTAAAAAAAAATAGGCATGGGTAGCCAGATCATCTAGAAACACTTTCCAACACTATAAAAATATAAGTTTTGCGACACTACTTGCCAATTCCTTACGGTAACATGACTAAGCAAAAAAATGCAAAACAAATAATAAGGGGCACTCGCGGAAAAATGCCCAACATTCTAATATACGGCATCTCAGATAAAAAAAAAGACATGCACGTGTTAGCCCAACCATCAAGGCACACTTTCTAACACATAAACATGAAAAAAAAATCAATAATATACGGCAATTCCTTACTACGTAGTAAATTTTTACAAATATTGAAAAAAAAACAGAAATTGGCAACCGCAGTTAAATACCCAATATACCAATAACTACGTCGTATCTGACAAAAACAAAATCACGCATGGGTAGCCAGATCATCTAGACACACTTTCCAACACTAAAAAAGCAAAAGTTTTACGACACTATTTCGCAATATCTTACGGAAAAATGACTTGGCAAAAAAATGAAAAAAAATGAAAAAGGGACACTCGCGGTAAAATGCCCGACATTCTAATATACGACATCTCAGATAAAAAAAAAGACATGCACGTGTTAGCCCAACCATCAAGGCACACTTTCTAACACATAAACATGAAAAAAAAATGAATAATATACGGCAATTCCTTACTACGTAGTAATTTTTACAAATATTGAAAAAAAAACAGAAATTGGTAACCGCAGTTAAATACCCAATATACCAATAACTACGTCGATTCTGACAAAAACAAAGTCATGCATGGGTAGCCAGATCATCTAGACACACTTTCCAACACTAAACAAGCAAAAGTTTTACGACACTATTTGGCAATATCTTACGGAAAAATGACTTGGCAAAAAAATGAAAAAAAATGAAAAAGGGGCACTCGCGGTAAAATGGTCCTCGTGGTGATGAACGACATTTTAACTAAAAAAAAAAACATGCACATGGTAGCCAAACAATCCACCAAGACTTTCCACAACTGATAACCTATACAAGTTGCACCATTCTACGACAATTTCATAATACGTAATAACTTTGATAATTATGCAAACTACCCTAGAAGGGTAAACTCGGACGCGAACGACCCCGACGCGTCTCAGAAATCGGGGAAGGAGTACAGCTACAGCAATGCACATCTGGACACTACTAGAGCGTGTAGGGGAGACACCTCCTGCAGGTCGATCACCCACAAATTCAGTCACGGGGGTGAGTCACGTGAGAAAAACCTGTTTTTTTTTGACGCTCGGGGTCGCAAACGACCCACCGTACCTATCCAGGGTTAACCTGCTCTAAGCTTCCGGCCCTGAGCAAGAAGCACCCTACTTACGTCGCACCCGACGATGCAGTCCTTCCCTTCATGGAAAAGGCCTTCGCTGCATGCCACAAGGCTGTGGAAGAAGGAAAACCCTGCCCTGCACTGGAGGAGTGCAGACCCTTCTCCATAGTAACTCCCCCCGACGCTCGACACTGGAAGGATATCCAGCATACCTTCGTGGTGGGAAAGCTAGATCCTGACGTAGCCGGACGTCAGTTTAACGAAGACCTCCCGAAACTCAACGACCACCTCCTTCGTCGGGAACAAGATACGAAGGAAAGGCTTGCAGCATCCATGTCCCACCAGGTACAACTTGATGTCATGGCTGGTGACACCAGAGTCCCAGACCACTACATGGTACTCGCCAAATCCCACATGGCAACTCTGGTGAAGGACTTGTACCACTTCATGAAGGCTCGGAGAGCCTGTCGAGAATTCGTGTTCTCAGGTGCCACTGTGAAACACGAACCCCGGAGGCTGATTTCCTCCAACATCTGGGGTAAACACCTCTTCCCCTCCGATCTCGTGAAAGAGATCACTGACAAGGCTGCCACTGAGAATAGGAACCTTCTCAATAAGTGGGGCATGTCAAAAAAGAGGAAATCCTCTCAGGACGATGGCCCTCAACCTAAGAGGAAATCCTCCAAGCAAAACCCCCAGCAACGTCAACAGCGACGACAGTTTCCGGGACCCGCTACTCCCCAAGTGGCTGCTCAGCCACAACAGACCTTTCAGTTGGTCACACAACCGGTTTTGTCCCAGTCACCGGTTTTCACCCCTGCCTTTGAGCAACGGACAACTACCTTTCGTCCCAAAGGTAGAGGCTCAAACAGGGGTGCGAGCAGAGACGCATCTCGCCGCCCCTCCAGAGGTAGAGGAGGAAGGGGAGCTAGCGGCCGAGGCAGTAAGCCCTCGGGACACCAGAAGCAATGAAGTGCTTCCGATGGGAGGAAGACTCCGCCAATTCCAGGATCGTTGGACCTTCGATCCCTGGGCACACAGCATCGTCAAGAAAGGTCTAGGCTGGAGTTGGACTCAACCACCCCCAACCTTCCAGCAATTCTTCCAATGATCAACCCCCCTTCTGGAAGAATATATCCTAGATCTCTTGAACAAGAAGGTGATAAGGAGGGTAAAGTCCACCAGGTTCCAAGGGAGACTGTTTTGCGTCCCCAAGAAAGACTCCGACAAACTCAGAGTCATTCTGGACTTATCCCCCCTCAACAAGTTCATAGCGAACGACAAGTTCAAGATGCTGACTCTTCAACAGATAAGGACCCTTCTGCCTCGAGGTTCTTACACGGTCTCCATAGAACTGGCGGATGCCTACTAGCACGTTCCAATGAACCATCACGCTTCCTCCTACCTAGGATTTCGACTCCCAAGGAAAAGCCACGCCTTCAGGGCCATGCCCTTCGGCCTCAATGTGGCGCCTCGGATCTTCACAAAGCTGGCGGACGCCATAGTACAACAGCTCCGCCTCCGAGACGTCCAGGTGATGGCCTACCTCGACGATTGGCTAGTCTGGGCTCCATCGCCCGAGGATTGTTTAAAATCCTGCAGCAAAGTCACCCAGTACCTAGAACACCTGGGATTCAAGATAAACGTGAAGAAATCTCGCCTCTCTCCAGCTCAGAAGTTCCAATGGTTAGGAATCCAGTGGAACCTTCAGTCACACCGCCTTTCCATCCCCCAGAAGAAAAGGAAGGAAATAGCTGGGTCTGTCAAGCGACTACTGAAATTCAAGCGGATCTCAAGACGCCAGCAGGAACGAGTTCTACGCTCTCTACAGTTCGCCTCAGTGACAAACCCAGTGCTTCGTGCACAGCTAAAGGATGCCGCGGGAGTCTGGAGACGTTCTGCATCCATCGCTCGAAGAGACCTCAAGAGACGGCTCCCAAACAGACTTCGACTTCTCCTCAAGCCGTGGTCGGAAGCAAAGGCCCTGAAAAGGTCCATCCCTCTTCAACACCCACCTCCATCACTCAACATCCACACGGACGCTTCGCTGGAGGGTTGGGGAGGTCACTCCCACCAGAAACAGGCTCAAGGCACATGGTCTCCACTATTCAAGACGTTTCACATCAACATCTTGGAGGCCATGGCGGTCCTTCTAACACTGAAGAAACTCTCCCCGCCTCCCTCGATCCATATTCGTCTAACCCTAGACAACTCGGTGGTAGTTCGATGTCTCAATTGCCAAGGCTCGAGATCGCCCCAGATAAATCAGGTGCTTCTAACAATCTTCCGTCTGGCAGAGAGGAAGAAGTGGCACCTATCTGCAGTTCACCTACAAGGATTCCGCAACGTGACGGCGGACGCTCTATCCCGGACAAGCCCGATAGAGTCGGAATGGTCTCTAGACGCAAGATCATTCTCCTTCATCTCCCACCAAGTCCCGGAACTTCAGATCGATCTCTTGGCAACGAGCGACAACAATCAACTTCCTCGTTATGTGGCCCCGTACGAGGACCCCAAGGCAGAGGCGGTGGACGCCATGTCCCTGGATTGGAACAGATGGTCCAAGATCTACCTGTTCCCTCCCACCAACCTTCTGCTGAAAGTCCTCTCGAAGCTGAGAACCTTCAAAGGGACAGCGGCCCTAGTGGCTCCCAAGTGGCCCCGGAGCAACTGGTACCCCCTGGTCCTGGAGCTCAGCCCACGCTGATCCCTCTCCCGGGCCCAGTTCTTTCCCAACAAGTACAGAAGTCGACTGTCTTCGCTTCATCATCGAAAATCAAGGACCTTCATCTCATGATTTTCTCTCCCTAGCCGCGAAGAAGAGGTTTGGGATCTCGAAGAAAAGTCTAGACTTCCTCGAGGAATACAAGACCGAATCCACAAGACGGCAATACGAATCATCTTGGAGAAAATGGGTCTCATTCGTCAAGGCAAAAAATCCTACGGAAATCACCATTGATTTTTGTATGTCCTTCTTTATTCACCTTCATGGACAGGGATTAGCAGCCAATACGATTTCTACTTGCAAATCGGCCTTGACTAGACCACTGTTGTATGCCTTCTAAATTGATCTGTCCAGCGACATCTTCAATAAACTGCCGAAAGCATGCGCTCGTCTACGCCCAGCACCCCCACCGAAACCGATCTCCTGGTCATTGGACAAGGTGCTCCATTTCGCCTCCAACTTGGATAATGATTCATGCCCTCTCAAGGATCTGACTCAAAAAGTTATATTTCTCTTTGCTCTTGCTTCAGGAGCCCGAGTCAGCGAAATAGTGGCATTATCAAGAGAAGAGGGTCATATCCTGTTTACTGATTCAGGAGACCTTACCCTCTCCCCGGATCCGACGTTTCTCGCCAAAAACGAATTACCCACCAAAAGATGGGGCCCTTGGAGAATATGCCCCCTGAAGGAAGATGCCTCTCTATGCCCAGTAGAGAGCCTCAAGGTCTATCTTCGCAGAACTTCGAACTTTGGTGGAGGCCAACTCTTCAAAGGAGAAACATCGGGCAGCGACCTGTCACTGAAACAACTAAGAGCGAAAATCACCTACTTCATTCGCAGAGCGGATCCTGACAGTACACCCGCCGGTCACGATCCTAGAAAAGTTGCATCGTCTCTGAATTTCTTTCAGAGTATGGACTTCGAAAGCCTTAAAAGTTTCACAGGCTGGAAGTCCTCGCGTGTTTTCTTCAAACATTATGCGAAACAAGTGCACGAAGTCAAACATTTTGTGGTAGCCGCAGGTAGTGTTATGAAACCTGCACCTAACTCTGCATAGAACAGCGAGTTACTTGGGACTCTAACTCTTCGGGTGCCTATGTTGACCCTCGAGCGATACGTAGTGATGTCGAAAACACTTAGTGCTTTCTTATAACTGTTCTTATCCCAGGTGAAATGTCATAGTCGTCACACGAGTGCCGGATGCCTAGAGCATGATGTGTTTTAATTAAAGACTGACGTTCCTCGAGAACGAGTGCCTACTAATAAATTTGAAATTTCCTTTCAGATTCAAGAGCAAGTCTTTATTACTATGTACATTATAATTTGTTGTAAATTAACTTTACTTATTACTGCAATTCATTTATTTTTCTGCAATTGTGAAATAAAATTCTTATTTTATTACTTGTGCGTCTCAATCCGCTCCTACTTATACTATGAAATACATGTCTGTCATAGTTTTATTATCCCCTTCCTTATGGTTAATGAAGATACTAAGGTCTTAACCCTTATTATATATTCACCTTTGCAATGTAATATTCCAATACGAATACTTACTCTTCATACCTTAGAGACGAGACTATTCTTCTCGACATACAGTGTCCAACCACCACTCGTCTGCCTTCGAGAATGTTCCTATACGAATGCCAACCATTCAGTCTTGTCTCCAAGTTCTTCAGGTTCTTCTAGCAGGGTGAATAGCCCTTCGATAACCACTTTGATCTCGGCATGGCCCGTGGGAACTTCACTGCCAAGGGGGCAGGAAGGTTTCTTCCCTACGGTTCTTTTATTAAGATTACTATGCTACCTTGTTCAAAGCCTTTGGCACTTACCCAATAGGGGAAAATCTACCACGATACATTGATTCTCTGGTATTCTTCCATCGGACGCCATGGCTTGAGCCCAAAAAACGGATTTTGAGCGAAGCGAAAAATCTATTTTTGGGTGAGATAGCCATGGCGTCCTGATGGACCCTCCCTGCTACTTCATCCAGTTTTTAGGTCCCACCCTGCTCTGCTGTATCATGGTGATCGGCAAGCAACTGGCTTCAGGATGAGGACGGACTTGACGTCATTTAGCAATGGCGCCCGTTTGTTTACGTCTCGAGTACCAAAAGTAGCCACGAACGAGATTAGCTGTGGAACGGCTCCCAGCTATTCTCCGCCCCTACACACCGAAGTGTTAACTCTGTTTAGGGTGTAGATAGCTATGTGGCGCGTTAATACATGCGTCCCCTGTTGATTTACGATGTCTTAAAAGGGAAACCTTTAGGATACTCGCTCCAGAAGTTAGAATTCTGTGATAACCTGTGGTTAAATTCTCTGGGAATATCTAGTAGTTATTTATCCTAGGAAGCTACCAAAAAGGAACCTTCCATCAGGACGCCATGGCTATCTCACCCAAAAATAGATTTTTCGCTTCGCTCAAAATCCGTTTTATTTCCTTGTCTGTTTGCGTATACACAGACGGATGTCTGAGCAGATGAGACGATAACCTACTCAGTGGGCTGCATTACATTTTTTTCCTTACCATTTCACAATGGTAAATGAAAGTCTAAAGGATTTAAGAAACATGCAAATGAGTCAATTCATTAAAAAAGAAATAAAAAAAAAAGTTGATTAATTCACTTCTAGCTGCAAATGAAGAAGAAATATCGACTACAATAAGGTAGGAGGAAACGATAGATTTTATTGTTAATGAACTGGCTGACCTGTGGCATATGATTACATCATCAGAGAATAAATCAACAGAAAAATGGAAAAACAATTGGAAATCTTATTACAACATCAGTCGATTCTGGACCAATTTGATCAGCAAAAATGAGAGAGAAAAAATATATTGTTAGGGGTACATGAATAGTCAGCTCTGGGTTGAGCTACCACTGAAGAAACTAAGATCCAGAGAGTGTGGGAAGCGGTGGGAGTGAGCCCTGACATTGTGGTTCGTTCCCATCAAAGACTGTGCCGCTTAGAACCAGGGAATGGGCGCCTTCGTCCTCTTCTCATCAGGGTTGACTCGGAGATGGTTCGAGATGGAGTTCTAAAGAAATTGGCAAGACTCGCAAATTTGCAAATTCCATATAAGAGGGTCTACATCAAGAAGGACTCTCATCTGAGAGTAAGAAAGGAGTAAAAAGGCTGAAAGATGCCGAAGAAGGGGAGAAGAAAAACCTTCAAATGTTGGTTGCAAAATACTCTTGGATTACATAGAGAGAGTATTATACAAGGATAATATGTTAATAGATAGGTGGCAACCTCACCCATTTCAGTGAGACCACGAAGTAATTTAAGAAATGTATCTTGAAATATAAAATCTGTTTAAATAAAAATAGAGAAAAAGTTGTTGAAATTTTGGTTGAACTATTATGATATTGTATGTTTAAAAGAAATTAAAACTAGCTTGTTATTTCATTTCCAGGTTTTGTTTTATATGTAAGTTATGATTAAGCTAACAGTAATAGAAGTGGAATATGTGTATTAATAAGACAATATTTGAATAAATATATTTTCAATATTGATTTATATGTAGCTGACCCGATATGGTTTAGGCTTGAATGCATACCAGGTGTGCTATTTGAAGCATGGTGTGACCATCCCTCTGATTCTCAATATTTCAGCTATACTCAATAAAGTACAATGCAAGAAAGATAAAACCTAGCGAATAGAGTAATGGATGTTTGGTGATAGGTGATATTAATGCTCGTTTGGGGACATCAGCTAGGGAGCTCTTACGATATTCATACCCTTTTATTCTGGATCCAGTATCGACCCCTAATGATAATGCTTTAGCTTTAATAGGTTTATGTGTTGAAGAACATCTGCTCTTTGTCAATAACTTAAATCATATTACCAAAGCAGAGAGACCTTTCAAAAAGGAAGATATTGGATTTCCTAGATATACACCTGCATAGTGTTAACAAAATCTATTTAAGTTTATTAATAGTTTTGATGTAACTGATAATGATTCATTACCATCGGATCATGTTCCAATTGCAATTTCTTTATAGCCTCTATTGGTACCTCTTGAGATAATTAAAAAAGAGAGCATCTGAGTTAGGTATGCATGAAACTGAGGGTAGTGACGTATTAATAGCTTGTAATCAGCTAACCAAACGGCCCCTTCAATTTCATAAAATAGATAATGATAGTTTTCTGAGAAAACTGAATAACAATAGAATAGAACTGAATATAGATGCAGATATAGATTCATTAGCCTTTATCTATTAGTTATACTTTGTATAATTACGAACCTAATACTGTATATTGTTAACCCTACAGAAACTGTTGTAAATAGTAATCAAAGTAGATAGGATAGTCTATTTGAGGAGAATGATCAAGCTAAGCTTTTGAGTGCAATAGATTGGAAAGGACAAATTATTGACGATTCAAGTATTTCAGAAGCAAAGTCGGGTAAGGAAAAATTCAGAGAATATTGTGAGCATATATTTAACCTGCCCGATATAGAAAGCCTTGATATGGGCAATTTCCACTCTGATGTGACTATGCCAATGATAGATAAACCTATTATACCAGGGGAAATACAGGATCAGATAAAAAGGTTAAAGTGTAACAAGGGTAGTGGACCTGATGGACTCCCCCCAAGTGTATTTAAAGTGTTGCTAAATGAGTGGATTATGTTTATTTTTACATTATTCAATAACATATTTTTGTATAGCACATACTCAATACTTTGGATAGTGGCAAAAATGCATGTAAGATTCAAATGAGGGAATAGAGCCTCCCTTGGTAATTAAAAAGACATTAATATAGTTAGCAGTATAGCTAAGCTTTATGATATAGTCTTATCTGCTTGTCTTAGCCAGTGCTTTAAGCATTGGAGGGAACAAGCAGGAAGGGAATGCCTAGAGCATATAGTAACAAGACTATTCATGGATGTAGCTAGAGGCAAGAATTTGAAGATTTTTGTAACTTTTGCTGATTTTAGAAGAGTGTATGACTGTGTGCCTCAACATGAGTTATTTTTTTGTTCTAAAAAGAAGGGGATGTGGGACGACTATGCTTATGGCTTGGGTGGCCATATACCGATACGCCATGTGTTTTATTTGTTCTATACATAAATGCTGTAATATATATGATAGAGAAAAACTCCCCTTTAGATGGTCTTCTTTCTTGTCTACTACAAGGAAGGATGCGGAATACAAAATTGGGATATCGTATGGTTTTTGTGATTCACAGGGTAAGATCGTTAATGACAGTAAAACAAAATTAATGATAATAAATACCAGGGCGGAAGAAAAAGAACCTGTAGTATGTAACTCTGATAGGATTAGCTACTGCAACCATTATATTTATTTAGGAAGTCCTTTTACAGATGATGGTTCACCATCAACAGCTGTTAAACATGATGCAGTTGATGGGATGTGCCCTGCAGATTGTAGTGAAGAGGAAGATTTTCTATGCCGTTTGGATGTCAGCTATATTGTATGCACGTGAGTCATGGTCAAATTCCAATGTCAAACTCACAGAAAGCTATCATAAACAGTGTAATAAGCACCTATTTGGTGTAAGAAAAATGACTAACAATGATATGTGTATGGTAGAGCTGAGTGTTCCCGATACAAGCATTAATCAAATAAAAGCAAAAATTGTTTTTCAAGAAAATGTGGCTTGAAAAGAACAGAATAGATAATGACCCTTTGATTCATGATAGGCGAATAGTTTCTAGTTATATACAAAACTTAATTAAGGAAAATAATAATGATACTTGGGAAGCAAACTCTGAATTAAAATCTAAAGTACGAAACTGTAATTCAAACTGGATAGTGTCTTATAAAAAACAATTAACCCAGATCTAGTTGCCCATGACATTTATTCATAATGAGGGAGAGAGTGATTGAAATTGAGTACAATGGACACAAATGCAGCTAAGTGCCCACTCATTGACTATTGAAACGGGGCTTTGGAACAGACGAGGTACGGGTCGTCATCTATAGAGGAAAGGTTATGTTCTTGTGGTCGTATTCAGACATATATTAAGGTAATAGAAAACTGTCTTATTTCCTTGCAGTTTAGACAGACATATAATATTACTACAGCTTTAGAATTGTTCATAAGAGGAACTAACTACGAAGTATTATGTAAAATTGTACATAAGCTTCTTTCATTATATTGAAATGTTTATTACGGATAAGTATAATATTGCATTATATAAATAGCAATCAGTGAGACTTGTTGATGGTATAAGTTTAATGTTATAGTGCTATAATAATAGTACAATGTGAATTCAGTTTGAAATTCAATTTTTCGCATTCATGTATTGAAATTTAGACTACAAATGTTCTTTCGCAGATTATTTTATGGTTGTGGTCAATAAACTATCTATCTATCTATCTTTGCAACGGTTTTGTTTTCTGTTATCATGTCTACGATTTGACAGCCAAAAAACAAGCAAGGAAAGAAAGAAGGTTGATTCTCCAATTGGGACAATATTTCAGATGTTTGTAGGAGATTGCAAAAACGTTGACCTCTAACTGTGTTATCCTCTCTCCTGAACATCTCCTCTGTAAATTCGTATAACCTGTATGTTCACTAACCACAGAAGTAATTGACGCACCATATTTTCATTTAGGAAGTAGGCCTAGTGTTATTAAAGGACAACGAAAAGAGGAAAATCCTGAACATCCGACTGGATAAAAGTATCAGACTTGTATTGCTAGAATGATGCCTGGAGCAACAGTTGCAGTCAGCTATCAGTTATTTCCTTGTAAGACCAAGAGATGTGCATTATGTCCCAGATAAAAGGATCAGAAGATGAAAACGGTATGTAGCAATTCTGGGAAATATTTGCGCAGTGGTCACAGTAAGATGGTACTGAGTTGCATGGATTTCCAAACTGCAGAACAGGTAGGGAATCAGAGTGAAGTGTAACTGCTATGTGCTTAGCTTACACCACATTTCTCTTACCATTTCGAGTTTTCTTTTGATGAAGAATCCATCTCTTTAGCTCAAGGTTTGATAATATAGATATAGCCTTTTTCGTTATTCTTTAATTTAAGTATTCATTATAGATGCTGTATCCTTTGAGTATATTCAAAATTAATATGATGCCAGTCGACTTTTTTTTTATAATTTTCCTTAGTTTTATCATTTATTTAATTTTACTAATTGATGTTAATATCAACCAGCTACAAGTGGTTCAATCTGTTCAGCGGAAATTGTAAAGGTATCCTGAACTCACAGTATGTGTATCTTTTACTTAATTATGTAAATAAAAGCGTTTTTGTATTGGGATATACAACCACCCCACGTGACTCACCATGTGTGAAACGCTCAGGTGACTGATGAAGGGTTAATATCTAGATCAGGAATATGAAATTTAATAGACATGAAGTTCCTGTCCAGCAAAATAACATGAGACTCTACAGCTGAAGACCATCCAAGAAAATAGTGCTCAAAACAAAGAAAAATTCAAGAATTTAAACACTTCTTCAAAATATATTGATCAACGAAAATCATAAAAGACTTTCTCAATAAGCCATTTTTGGTGTAATTAAAGAAGAGACAGGCCAAGTGTGTTTCTTAAAAAGTATTTCGAATAGAGAATCAGACACAATTAAGAAAAGAAAAATAAATAACATTATCACTCTTGACATTTTCGACCTAGTTACAAAAATACCTTTAATTTTCTAAGGGTTCAAGTCCAGATACCACCATTTTTACCATGCAATAATTTTAGCTAAATCTATATTAGAATATTCATCAACTCCAGAACTACATTCATGAGTTAGAGTTGAAGAAAAGAGAGTGGCATCATTTGCATACTCAACAAGTTTAATTTCTAGGCCTAACGACATGTCATGAGTATATGGAATGAAAAGTAATGAGATATATATCATCCATATCATCATCACCCGTTACTGGAATGTTGAAGGACAAAGGCCTTATACATGTCCTCCATTTACGTCTGTCTGTTTATGATCTTTCAATGCCAGTCCACATCCACAAACTTAGTTCGTCAATATATC
>NC_090755.1:44370062-44410062 GCF_036898095.1 Palaemon carinicauda | reverse complement strand
ATTTCAAATTGAATTCACATTGTACTATTATTATAGCCCTATAACATTAAACTTATACCATCAACGAGTCTCACTGATTGCTATTTATATAATGCAATATTATACTTATCCGTAATAAACATTTCAATATAATGAAAGAAGCTTATGTACCATTTTACATAATACTTCGTAGTTAGTTCCTCTTATGAACAATTCTAAAGCTGTAGTAATATTATATGTCTGTCTAAACTGCAAGGAAATAAGACAGTTTTCTATTACCTTAATATATGTCTGAATACGACCACAAGAACATAACCTTTCCTCTATAGATAGACGACCCGTACCTCGTCTGTTCCAAAGCCCCGTTTCAATAGTCAATGAGTGGGCACTTAGCTGCATTTGTGTCCATTGTACTCAATTTCAATCACTCTCTCCCTCATTATGAATAAATGTCATGGGCAACTAGATCTGGGTTAATTGTTTTTTATAAGACACTATCCGGTTTGAATTACAGTTTCGTACTTTAGATTTTAATTCAGAGTCTGCTTCCCAAGTATCATTATTATTTTCCTTAATTAAGTTTTGTATATAACTAGAAACTATTCGCCTATCATGAATCAAAGGGTCATTATCTATTCTGTTCTTTTCAAGCCACATTTTCTTGAAAAACAATTTTTGCTTTTATTTGATTAATGCTTGTATCGGGAACACTCAGCTCTACCATACACATATCATTGTTAGTCATTTTTCTTACTCCAAATAGGTGCTTATTACACTGTTTATGATAGCTTTCTGTGAGTTTGACATTGAAATTTGACCATGACTCACGTGCATACAATATAGCTGACATCCAAACGGCATAGAAAATCTTCCTCTTCACTACAATCTGCAGGGCACATCCCATTAACTGCATCATGTTTAACAGCTGTTGATGGTGAACCATCATCTGTAAAAGGACTTCCTAAATAAATATAATGGTTGCAGTAGCTAATCCTATCAGAGTTACATACTACAGGTTCTTTTTCTTCCGCCCTGGTATTTATTATCATTAATTTTGTTTTACTGTCATTAACGATCTTACCCTGTGAATCACAAAAACCATACGATATCCCAATTTTGTATTCCGCATCCTTCCTTGTAGTAGACAAGAAAGAAGACCATCTAAAGGGGAGTTTTTCTCTATCATATATATTACAGCATTTATGTATAGAACAAATAAAACACATGGCGTATCGGTATATGGCCACCCAAGCCATAAGCATAGTCGTCCCACATCCCCTTCTTTTTAGAACAAAAAAATAACTCATGTTGAGGCACACAGTCATACACTCTTCTAAAATCAGCAAAAGTTACAAAAATCTTCAAATTCTTGCCGCTAGCTACATCCATGAATAGTCTTGTTACTATATGCTCTAGGCATTCCCTTCCTGCTTGTTCCCTCCAATGCTTAAAGCACTGGCTAAGACAAGCAGATAAGACTATATCATAAAGCTTAGCTATACTGCTAACTATATTAATGTCTTTTTAATTACCAAGGGAGGCTCTATTCCCTCATTTGAATCTTACATGCATTTTTGCCACTATCCAAAGTATTGAGTATGTGCTATACAAAAATATGTTATTGAATAATGTAAAAATAAACATAATCCACTCATTTAGCAACACTTTAAATACACTTGGGGGGAGTCCATCAGGTCCACTACCCTTGTTACACTTTAACCTTTTTATCTGATCCTGTATTTCCCCTGGTATAATAGGTTTATCTATCATTGGCATAGTCACATCAGAGTGGAAATTGCCCATATCAAGGCTTTCTATATCGGGCAGGTTAAATATATGCTCACAATATTCTCTGAATTTTTCCTTACCCGACTTTGCTTCTGAAATACTTGAATCGTCAATAATTTGTCCTTTCCAATCTATTGCACTCAAAAGCTTAGCTTGATCATTCTCCTCAAATAGACTATCCTATCTACTTTGATTACTATTTACAACAGTTTCTGTAGGGTTAACAATATACAGTATTAGGTTCGTAATTATACAAAGTATAACTAATAGATAAAGGCTAATGAATCTATATCTGCATCTATATTCAGTTCTATTCTATTGTTATTCAGTTTTCTCAGAAAACTATCATTATCTATTTTATGAAATTGAAGGGGCCGTTTGGTTAGCTGATTACAAGCTATTAATACGTCACTACCCTCAGTTTCATGCATACCTAACTCAGATGCTCTCTTTTTTAATTATCTCAAGAGGTACCAATAGAGGCTATAAAGAAATTGCAATTGGAACATGATCCGATGGTAATGAATCATTATCAGTTACATCAAAACTATTAATAAACTTAAATAGATTTTGTTAACACTACGCAGGTGTATATCTAGGAAATCCAATATCTTCCTTTTTGAAAGGTCTCTCTGCTTTGGTAATATGATTTAAGTTATTGACAAAGAGCAGATGTTCTTCAACACATAAACCTATTAAAGCTAAAGCATTATCATTAGGGGTCGATACTGGATCCAGAATAAAAGGGTATGAATATCGTAAGAGCTCCCTAGCCGATGTCCCCAAACGAGCATTAATATCACCTATCACCAAACATCCATTACTCTATTCGCTAGGTTTTATCTTTCTTGCATTGTACTTTATTGAGTATAGCTGAAATATTGAGAATCAGAGGGATGGTCACACCATGCTTCAAATAGCACACCTGGTATGCATTCAAGCCTAAACCATATCGGGTCAGCTACATATAAATCAATATTGAAAATATATTTATTCAAATATTGTCTTATTAATACACATATTCCACTTCTATTACTGTTAGCTTAATCATAACTTACATATAAAACAAAACCTGGAAATGAAATAACAAGCTAGTTTTAATTTCTTTTAAACATACAATATCATAATAGTTCAACCAAAATTTCAACAACTTTTTCTCTATTTTTATTTAAACAGATTTTATATTTCAAGATACATTTCTTAAATTACTTCGTGGTCTCACTGAAATGGGTGAGGTTGCCACCTATCTATTAACATATTATCCTTGTATAATACTCTCTCTATGTAATCCAAGAGTATTTTGCAACCAACATTTGAAGGTTTTTCTTCTCCCCTTCTTCGGCATCTTTCAGCCTTTTTACTCCTTTCTTACTCTCAGATGAGAGTCCTTCTTGATGTAGACCCTCTTATATGGAATTTGCAAATTTGCGAGTCTTGCCAATTTCTTTAGAACTCCATCTCGAACCATCTCCGAGTCAACCCTGATGAGAAGAGGACGAAGGCGCCCATTCCCTGGTTCTAAGCGGCACAGTCTTTGATGGGAACGAACCACAATGTCAGGGCTCACTCCCACCGCTTCCCACACTCTCTGGATCTTAGTTTCTTCAGTGGTAGCTCAACCCAGAGCTGACTATTCATGTACCCCTAACAATATATTTTTTCTCTCTCATTTTTGCTGATCAAATTGGTCCAGAATCGACTGATGTTGTAATAAGATTTCCAATTGTTTTTCCATTTTTCTGTTGATTTATTCTCTGATGATGTAATCATATGCCACAGGTCAGCCAGTTCATTAACAATAAAATCTATCGTTTCCTCCTACCTTATTGTAGTCGATATTTCTTCTTCATTTGCAGCTAGAAGTGAATTAATCAACTTTTTTTTTATTTTTTTTTAATGAATTGACTCATTTGCATGTTTCTTAAATCCTTTAGACTTTCATTTACCATTGTGAAATGGTAAGGAAAAAAATGTAATGCAGCCCACTGAGTAGGTTATCGTCTCATCTGCTCAGACATCCGTCTGTGTATACGCAAACAGACAAGGAAATAAAACGGATTTTGAGCGAAGCGAAAAATCTATTTTTGGGTGAGATAGCCATGGCGTCCTGATGGAAGGTTCCTTTTTGGTAGCTTCCTAGGATAAATAACTACTAGATATTCCCAGAGAATTTAACCACAGGTTATCACAGAATTCTAACTTCTGGAGCGAGTATCCTAAAGGTTTCCCTTTTAAGACATCGTAAATCAACAGGGGACGCATGTATTAACGCGCCACATAGCTATCTACACCCTAAACAGAGTTAACACTTCGGTGTGTAGGGGCGGAGAATAGCTGGGAGCCGTTCCACAGCTAATCTCGTTCGTGGCTACTTTTGGTACTCGAGACGTAAACAAACGGGCGCCATTGCTAAATGACGTCAAGTCCGTCCTCATCCTGAAGCCAGTTGCTTGCCGATCACCATGATACAGCAGAGCAGGGTGGGACCTAAAAACTGGACGAAGTAGCAGGGAGGGTCCATCAGGACGCCATGGCTATCTCACCCAAAAATAGATTTTTCGCTTCGCTCAAAATCCGTTTTTTGGGCTCAAGCCATAGCGTCCGATGGAAGAATACCAGAGAATCAATGTATCGTGGTAGATTTTCCCCTATTGGGTAAGTGCCAAAGGCTTTGAACAAGGTAGCATAGTAATCTTAATAAAAGAACCGTAGGGAAGAAACCTTCCTGCCCCCTTGGCAGTGAAGTTCCCACGGGCCATGCCGAGATCAAAGTGGTTATCGAAGGGCTATTCACCCTGCTAGAAGAACCTGAAGAACTTGGAGACAAGACTGAATGGTTGGCATTCGTATAGGAACATTCTCGAAGGCAGACGAGTGGTGGTTGGACACTGTATGTCGAGAAGAATAGTCTCGTCTCTAAGGTATGAAGAGTAAGTATTCGTATTGGAATATTACATTGCAAAGGTGAATATATAATAAGGGTTAAGACCTTAGTATCTTCATTAACCATAAGGAAGGGGATAATAAAACTATGACAGACATGTATTTCATAGTATAAGTAGGAGCGGATTGAGACGCACAAGTAATAAAATAAGAATTTTATTTCACAATTGCAGAAAAATAAATGAATTGCAGTAATAAGTAAAGTTAATTTACAACAAATTATAATGTACATAGTAATAAAGACTTGCTCTTGAATCTGAAAGGAAATTTCAAATTTATTAGTAGGCACTCGTTCTCGAGGAACGTCAGTCTTTAATTAAAACACATCATGCTCTAGGCATCCGGCACTCGTGTGACGACTATGACATTTCACCTGGGATAAGAACAGTTATAAGAAAGCACTAAGTGTTTTCGACATCACTACGTATCGCTCGAGGGTCAACATAGGCACCCGAAGAGTTAGAGTCCCAAGTAACTCGCTGTTCTATGCAGAGTTAGGTGCAGGTTTCATAACACTACCTGCGGCTACCACAAAATGTTTGACTTCGTGCACTTGTTTCGCATAATGTTTGAAGAAAACACGCGAGGACTTCCAGCCTGTGAAACTTTTAAGGCTTTCGAAGTCCATACTCTGAAAGAAATTCAGAGACGATGCAACTTTTCTAGGATCGTGACCGGCGGGTGTACTGTCAGGATCCGCTCTGCGAATGAAGTAGGTGATTTTCGCTCTTAGTTGTTTCAGTGACAGGTCGCTGCCCGATGTTTCTCCTTTGAAGAGTTGGCCTCCACCAAAGTTCGAAGTTCTGCGAAGATAGACCTTGAGGCTCTCTACTGGGCATAGAGAGGCATCTTCCTTCAGGGGGCATATTCTCCAAGGGCCCCATCTTTTGGTGGGTAATTCGTTTTTGGCGAGAAACGTCGGATCCGGGGAGAGGGTAAGGTCTCCTGAATCAGTAAACAGGATATGACCCTCTTCTCTTGATAATGCCACTATTTCGCTGACTCGGGCTCCTGAAGCAAGAGCAAAGAGAAATATAACTTTTTGAGTCAGATCCTTGAGAGGGCATGAATCATTATCCAAGTTGGAGGCGAAATGGAGCACCTTGTCCAATGACCAGGAGATCGGTTTCGGTGGGGGTGCTGGGCGTAGACGAGCGCATGCTTTCGGCAGTTTATTGAAGATGTCGCTGGACAGATCAATTTAGAAGGCATACAACAGTGGTCTAGTCAAGGCCGATTTGCAAGTAGAAATCGTATTGGCTGCTAATCCCTGTCCATGAAGGTGAATAAAGAAGGACATACAAAAATCAATGGTGATTTCCGTAGGATTTTTTGCCTTGACGAATGAGACCCATTTTCTCCAAGATGATTCGTATTGCCGTCTTGTGGATTCGGTCTTGTATTCCTCGAGGAAGTCTAGACTTTTCTTCGAGATCCCAAACCTCTTCTTCGCGGCTAGGGAGAGAAAATCATGAGATGAAGGTCCTTGATTTTCGATGATGAAGCGAAGACAGTCGACTTCTGTACTTGTTGGGAGAGAACTGGGCCCGGGAGAGGGATCAGCGTGGGCTGAGCTCCAGGACCAGGGGGGTACCAGTTGCTCCGGGGCCACTTGGGAGCCACTAGGGCCGCTGTCCCTTTGAAGGTTCTCAGCTTGGAGAGGACTTTCAGCAGAAGGTTGGTGGGAGGGAACAGGTAGATCTTGGACCATCTGTTCCAATCCAGGGACATGGCGTCCACCGCCTCTGCCTTGGGGTCCTCGTACGGGGCCACATAACGAGGAAGTTGATTGTTGTCGCTCGTTGCCAAGAGATCGATCTGAAGTTCCGGGACTTGGTGGGAGATGAAGGAGAATGATCTTGCGTCTAGAGACCATTCCGACTCTATCGGGCTTGTCCGGGATAGAGCGTCCGCCGTCACGTTGCGGAATCCTTGTAGGTGAACTGCAGATAGGTGCCACTTCTTCCTCTCTGCCAGACGGAAGATTGTTAGAAGCACCTGATTTATCTGGGGCGATCTCGAGCCTTGGCAATTGAGACATCGAACTACCACCGAGTTGTCTAGGGTTAGACGAATATGGATCGAGGGAGGCGGGGAGAGTTTCTTCAGTGTTAGAAGGACCGCCATGGCCTCCAAGATGTTGATGTGAAACGTCTTGAATAGTGGAGACCATGTGCCTTGAGCCTGTTTCTGGTGGGAGTGACCTCCCCAACCCTCCAGCGAAGCGTCCGTGTGGATGTTGAGTGATGGAGGTGGGTGTTGAAGAGGGATGGACCTTTTCAGGGCCTTTGCTTCCGACCACGGCTTGAGGAGAAGTCGAAGTCTGTTTGGGAGCCGTCTCTTGAGGTCTCTTCGAGCGATGGATGCAGAACGTCTCCAGACTCCCGCGGCATCCTTTAGCTGTGCACGAAGCACTGGGTTTGTCACTGAGGCGAACTGTAGAGAGCGTAGAACTCGTTCCTGCTGGCGTCTTGAGATCCGCTTGAATTTCAGTAGTCGCTTGACAGACCCAGCTATTTCCTTCCTTTTCTTCTGGGGGATGGAAAGGCGGTGTGACTGAAGGTTCCACTGGATTCCTAACCATTGGAACTTCTGAGCTGGAGAGAGGCGAGATTTCTTCACGTTTATCTTGAATCCCAGGTGTTCTAGGTACTGGGTGACTTTGCTGCAGGATTTTAAACAATCCTCGGGCGATGGAGCCCAGACTAGCCAATCGTCGAGGTAGGCCATCACCTGGACGTCTCGGAGGCGGAGCTGTTGTACTATGGCGTCCGCCAGCTTTGTGAAGATCCGAGGCGCCACATTGAGGCCGAAGGGCATGGCCCTGAAGGCGTGGCTTTTCCTTGGGAGTCGAAATCCTAGGTAGGAGGAAGCGTGATGGTTCATTGGAACGTGCTAGTAGGCATCCGCCAGGTCTATGGAGACCGTGTAAGAACCTCGAGGCAGAAGGGTCCTTATCTGTTGAAGAGTCAGCATCTTGAACTTGTCGTTCGCTATGAACTTGTTGAGGGGGGATAAGTCCAGAATGACTCTGAGTTTGTCGGAGTCTTTCTTGGGGACGCAAAACAGTCTCCCTTGGAACCTGGTGGACTTTACCCTCCTTATCACCTTCTTGTTCAAGAGATCTAGGACATATTCTTCCAGAAGGGGGGTTGATCGTTGGAAGAATTGCTGGAAGGTTGGGGGTGGTTGAGTCCAACTCCAGCCTAGACCTTTCTTGACGATGCTGTGTGCCCAGGGATCGAAGGTCCAACAATCCTGGAATTGGCGGAGTCTTCCTCCCACCGGAAGCACTTCATTGCTTCTGGTGTCCCGAGGGCTTACTGCCTCGGCCGCTAGCTCCTCTTCCTCCTCTACCTCTGGAGGGGCGGCGAGATGCGTCTCTGCTCGCACCCCTGTTTGAGCCTCTACCTTTGGGACGAAAGGTAGTTGTCCGTTGCTCAAAGGCAGGGGTGAAAACCGGTGACTGGGACAAAACCGGTTGTGTGACCAACTGAAAGGTCTGTTGTGGCTGAGCAGCCACTTGGGGAGTAGCGGGTCCCGGAAACTGTCGTCGCTGTTGACGTTGCTGGGGGTTTTGCTTGGAGGATTTCCTCTTAGGTTGAGGGCCATCGTCCTGAGAGGATTTCCTCTTTTTTGACATGCCCCACTTATTGAGAAGGTTCCTATTCTCAGTGGCAGCCTTGTCAGTGATCTCTTTCACGAGATCGGAGGGGAAGAGGTGTTTACCCCAGATGTTGGAGGAAATCAGCCTCCGGGGTTCGTGTTTCACAGTGGCACCTGAGAACACGAATTCTCGACAGGCTCTCCGAGCCTTCATGAAGTGGTACAAGTCCTTCACCAGAGTTGCCATGTGGGATTTGGCGAGTACCATGTAGTGGTCTGGGACTCTGGTGTCACCAGCCATGACATCAAGTTGTACCTGGTGGGACATGGATGCTGCAAGCCTTTCCTTCGTATCTTGTTCCCGACGAAGGAGGTGGTCGTTGAGTTTCGGGAGGTCTTCGTTAAACTGACGTCCGGCTACGTCAGGATCTAGCTTTCACACCACGAAGGTATGCTGGATATCCTTCCAGTGTCGAGCGTCGGGGGGAGTTACTATGGAGAAGGGTCTGCACTCCTCCAGTGCAGGGCAGGGTTTTCCTTCTTCCACAGCCTTGTGGCATGCAGCGAAGGCCTTTTCCATGAAGGGAAGGACTGCATCGTCGGGTGCGACGTAAGTAGGGTGCTTCTTGCTCAGGGCCGGAAGCTTAGAGCAGGTAAAACCTCTACTTTTAAATGCGGAGGCTAGCATAGCCTGGGCCTTCGAGAGATCGAACACTATCGCCTCCTTGGGTTCGTTCTCTTCTTTAGAGGCAGGTTCAGAACGAAGCTGGACGTAACAGTCCGGGTAAGCCTCAAAGTTCGGGAAGAACTCCACATCTTCCAGGGGGACCGTGCCGATCTTATCGCTGATAAAGATCCTGCCGGTCGCGATAACCATATGCTCGGCATACCTCCAAGGGTTGGCATGTGAGCATGCAGGGAGATCCTTAACCGAGATCTTCTTCGGTTCTTTGGACCCTCCCATGGACCTGATGAACTCGTGAGTTTCTTTAAGTCTGTCGTCCATGATGGCTTTAATCATCCGGAACATCTCTTGGGCGGATGGGATGGGTTCCGGGGTAGCGGAGGTAGACGGGAGAGACACTTCCGTCGGTGTAGGAGTAGGGGCGGTGATGGAAGGCGGAGCGACCTCCTGCTCCGACTCGGTGTATTCCACCTGGTCCTCTTCATCTTCCGCGCCTTGGGCCATAAGGGTCTTCTCCGTGCCCTCCAAAATATCCGACATGTGTTCGTCGTTCTCGGAATCCAGGCGGCACTCGTGCATGGACTGGGCCATGACTACGTCTGGTTCCACCGTGATCTGGACGATGGGGATCAGGTCTTTGGGTACCACAGAATCAGGGGAGGCCTTTGGGAACAGAAGGGCCCTCATGTCTTCAGTGGCCAGGTATGGTCCAGTGGCGTTCTTTTGGAAGCCACGCACCCACTTGCGTAGCTTATCCCGAGAAGCGTCCCTGACCTCCGCTGAGGGAGGGTTATGAAAGGCATCGACTAGGCGATCCTGGCAGACCATACAGTTCTGCGGGTCCCAGAACTTCAGATCCCCTCTCTTGTTGGCACAAGGGGCGTGGGTCCTACACGCCGTATGCCCGTAGAAGTGCGGGCGCTTCACTGCACAGAAGTCGTGGTCACACTTCATCTGCTCCTCCTGTAAAAGAAAGAGAATATGAGTATGGGGGGGGGTCATAAGAATGACTCTTAAACTAAAGTTAAATATTAATCAATAATTTTAACTTGACAATAGGTGTGATGCACAGAGGAAGGGCTGAGATAGGATAGGTACATACTCCGTGTATCTCGCCCGGCTGGTTACCGTAACCTTCATCCATGGACAATCCGAAGTGACCGAAGGCATAGGATAGAATTCAATATAGAATGCCCGTAGGGCAGTGAGAATTCTATTGGAAATTGTCAAGGATATAAGGCTGGGACTGAGGCCACTCAGTTCCAGAATAGGGGACTAGAAGATCCCATAGGGTAACGGTTTCCGGCAACCAGCCGTGCTAAGATACACACAGCATGCTGGAAATCTGTGATATGCAAGAAGACAGAATGATTACTAATACAACGGTAATAAATTACCGATCCACTTACGTAAACAAGTCATCTGGTTGCAGTGTAGGGCTATCAATATCAGATGATAGCTAGTAGAAGGGGGTGCAAGTCGCCTTGACGCCTGCGGAGGGCTCCGGCAGACCACCGGCACGCCGGAGGCCGCTCCAGCAGAGTTTCTGGCATTAGGGAAGACAATATAGAAGTCAAGAGTAATACCAAGGTGGCTGCCGCAGGCACAGCGGCGGCACGCCGGCGGGGGAGCGGCGGCTCCGGCAGTCAGAGGTTGCCGGCTTGGTGACAGGAACAAGGATGGATATAGCAGAACCGGACTGCCGGCGGCGGATGCCGGCATTCCGGGGGCCGGCCGGTGGACAGACGACCAAGCTATGAGGAAGAGGGAAGGCCATCGGCTGGAAGCCGGCGGCAGGCGGCAGTCCCCCGGCACACGGAGGACTGGCGGCCAGGGGGTAAGGGATAAGTCACCAAGGTAGGAGGTGGGTATCACCGACAGTGGAGGCGGCGAGGGACCGGCACCAGGATAGTGAAAGAGACAGAAGGAGGGATGTAGGGGTCTGGCCACAGACCCCCAGACATCCCACCTGAGTGGGTGTACCCATGATACGTCTCCATCTCTCATTGGCTATTTAAGTGATTTTACGTGTTAAGGCGAGGTGACCTCCCTTTTGATCCTGCCCCCATTACAGTAACAGTAACTTGTATAAGTGTAGATTTGGAGTCACATGAGGAGGGCTGTGTCACTGGAAGATCACGCAACCCATCATGACAATGCTAGCAAGAACGGTTTATTAAGACAGTCTCTAAAATTTCACAGAATGAAAAAGTGTTTAAGCTTTTATGCAAAGGGTTCCTGGTGCCTATGATACTGGTCTTAATGTTTTTGAGAAGCGTTTTAGTGATTTATTGTATTCATGTGCAGAGGATAACGTAGACAATGTGGATAGAGCAGCAATAAGAGGAAGTTGCAATCTCGGTAGGTCGGTAAGACTTTTGATTGAGTCTGATGATGCAACAGTAATGAGAGCTATTGATTGGAAAGGTGACTTTAACAATTGATGATAATTTATGCTCACGCGATGATAATTTTGAATGTCCTTTTGAGTCTTTGCTGAACCGAGAGGATGTAAAGAATGACAATGTAGATGATGTAACAACATATGTCACTATCCCTATACTGGATGAGCCCATTTCTCCTGCAGAGGTGCATGATTAAGGAAAATGAAGCTTGATAAAGCATGTGAGCCAAAAGGGCTCTCCCCAGGTGCATTAATCCTACTCCCTGCACAATGGATATTTGCATTTACAACAATATTTGAAAACGTGTCCTTTTCTGGTTCATATCCTAGCGCATGGACGATGGCAAAAAGGTTTACCATTTTTATGAAGGGAAATAGGAGATACCCAAATAGAGATAGAGGAATTAGCGTAATAAATTGTATTTCAAAATTATATGATAAGGTGTCTGGTGATCGGTTAGAAAAATTATTCAAACCTTTCAGGGAGCAGGCATAAAAAGGCTGTGGTTGTCTTGAACATAACGCTACTCTACGCCTTCTTATCGATACTGCTAAGAGGATGAAATTTGAACCTTTTGTATCATTTATTGATTTTTATAAAGCTTATAATCTTGTGCCTAGACAAAAATTGTTTGCAGTACTAAAGAAGCTTGTTTGCAGTATTATGATATTGGCAGCAATAATAGAACTGTATAGAGTGACAGAGTGTGTTAACTGCTACAATAAGTATCAGGCAAGGTTCTCCAACTTCATGTCTCCTATTTGTATTGTTTGTTAATGAGCTGATAGCGGTGATGAAAGAGAAATGTCAACCAGAAGGATTCCTACAATGGTTATACATCCTAGTTAAGATGAACTATACAGTGTTGTCGTCAACAAGTAGGGACAGTATGATTAGGAAATTAGGAATTGCATATCAGTATTGTCAAGGACACAGTATGATAATGAACAGTACTAAAACTATAATTTTTGTAATAAATGGTGGAGAGGGAAACACGAATCCGATCTGGGTGAGGGGCTTAATTATAGAGTAGTGTTCTAGACATAAGTATTTGGGCTCACCCTTTACTAATGATGGGTCCGTGTCCTACGTTTCCAAATGTACCAAAAAAAAAAAAGTTTCATGTTTCACAATATGTATCTTTCTTAAATAAGAACAATGATATCCCATTTGTTGTTAAAAGAAAGAGTGTTCGATGCAAATTGTGTGCTACACTGAAGCGGATATCCTACGTGACAAAAGTTTATTAAATGGACCCAACATACGTTTTCATCATAGAAAGTTTGTAGGGAGATCAGGTATGCATGATGACCCATAATAACTTGTCATCAGAGTTGCTATCAATGCGAGGATGCACACCGGTACAATTGTGGACAAGTTTATTAATAATAGAATTCTAAGCTAATCTGCTGTTATAAAAATGTGCACACTATGGTAACGGGCTTAGTCATATCAAGTTATCTTATTTATAAAGAAATAAATTCTACCTGTCAAGCACACGAGATATACGAACAAGACACTCGATTAATGAGAATCAAATATCGTTCGTGAGGTTCCATGCGCGTGGTCACAGTTTAGCAGTAGAGGCCGGTAGATGAAACCAGAGAGGGTGCGGTTGGTTTCCTATGGAGGTACATCTGTTTAGGTGCGGCCTTATACAAACTGAAAGACATTTTGTTTAGATGTGTCCTTTGACAGAGCCATTTAGAACCCATTATAATATCAACAAAATAGAGGAACTTTTTCATAAAACTATAACTTTTCATAAGGCACGTAAATTAATCCATGAGATTTTGATGGTGCATAGTTAATGTGGCAGGCCGATTCATCTTTTGTTTTCTTATTTGTATATTTTGTCCAAGTTCTTTTATATATTGTTATTGTGTGAACTATAGCTGTTTGATAAAGAATAATTGTAAACAGGTAACTTTGCTGGCATTTTGTTGTATGTTATCCATATATGGTAAGACATTGCAGCTTTAGTCAATAAATTATCTATCTATCTATCTATCTATATACATATATATATATATATATATATATATATATATATATATATATATATATATATATATATATATATATATATATATATATATATATATACACATATTATATATATATATATATATATATATATATATATATATATATATATATATATATATATATATATATATATATATATATATATATATATATATATATATATTGACAGACAACATATTTTCAGAGATAATAATCTCACAACCCCGAATAGAAGTTTTATCAGAACTTATGGCCATCTTGGAGCTACCATGGTCATTTTTAGTCAATGGTGAAAAATAAAGGTTGACCACACGTCATATCACGGTCAAGGGAGGAAAACAAAGCATAGGTATCTAGTTGATACTATATATTTGAAGAAGTTTTCAAACATTGCATGGCCCTGGAATGAGAGGACAGGACTACAGAATTTTCTTGGTTAACTGCATGGCGAAGATTGTGAGCCTAGAAGGTAAAAAAAAAAAAAAAAAAAAAATTCAGAAACCACTCCGATCCTTACACCTTCCCCTGGCAACTGAGCAACTTTTTTCTTTTTTTTTAGTACACTCTTCTTGTCTGCAATGTATATGGCTGACAGCTGTATAGTTTGATACTCTATCAAGATATGCATATGATATGTTAGTTTAAAAATTGGGGCCTGACAACGTACTCCTTTGTTTTTTTTAAAATAAGTTACTACAGTAGGATTGTCACTCATCAACACCAACGAATTCCTCCGCATACGTTCTAGGAAAAACTATCAGAGCAAGAAATGCTGCTTGCATTTCAACCATGATGTGCAGATGCTGCTCTTCTGCTGACTATACACTGGATATGAGCAGGTCCTTCAAGTGTACACCACAGATCCCACTCTACCTTTTCTTGACACATCTGAGAATAGTTACATTTGTGAAGGTAGGAAGTCAAGTGATATTACCTTAATGCCTTAATGAAGTCTTCTTCATCCCGCTACTAGACAGGACAGATTAATACCTCTTGTCCCACTGGAAAAGGATAGCTCTGGTCTTACTGATGTAATTGTCTGATATAAAGACACTTATTGCTGGAATATCTGTCAACAAGTTCAGATACTTCAACTTTAGCTTGAGTGTGAGATTTGAGTTTTCCCAATATATTAATATAGCCAGACCACAACAAAAGGAGAAGATGATCCCAATCTTGTTGCACCTGCCTGCTCAAGGAGACTAGGATTAACTCAGTTTCGAGATAAAATAAAAGATACACCCTCTGCAAGTAAACCCAAGCTGCAAAAAAAGATAAGTCTCCAGTGAACATCTGTGGAGCAGTACAAAGTTCAAAACACACTGTTATAAGTTGCTATATCTTTCCAATGAAAAAGGAAAGATACTCCCAAGAGGACTGATTGATGGGAATTTGGAAATGTACATCAATAAGATTAACTGAAAGCATTCAGGGTTGAAATCACTATAGATTGTACATTTTCTATCCAGAACTTTGATTGCTAACTTAACCAGTCCAGGATAGAGTGGTGGAGTATTCCTCTCGACTTTGAGCGCATCTATTAGAAACATCCCTCTTACCTCTGGCAGAAAAGCCAGGATTTCACATAATTTTGGAAGATAGTTTATAAATCCTATTGGCCTCCGACATAGAGTAGGAGTTCAGTGATCCACATATGTTACAGAGTATCTGTTCTGAAGGACAATCACTATTCAAGTCCCGGTCCGCTGTTTCTGTCAAGTTGCCCATTGGTATGACAGTCATCCCGCTACTTGTGGCAACAGGAGAAGGTGAACACCAATCTCAACTTCTCATTTTTTCTCATCTCCTCCCTTTGCCTCCCATCCAGAATTAACTAGGTTAGGGGCCTCAAAACAGATGTACTTGCACAAGCTCCTTTCAATGGGAGGCAGTTCCAGGTGTTCTTAATCAGAATCTAGACGAGGGAACAAAATTAGACAGTTTTGCTGAGAGGTATGTTATTTTGTCAAAACTGTCTACAAAAATCAGGTTCTGGAGTATAAGTCATCTTGAGAGAACTTAGGACAACCTCAATCCAACCTATTCCTGGCAGGAGAGAGCCAAAGCCCTTAAAGCAGACTTAGCTGTGGATCAGTGAATCCTGTGTTGTAGTCCTCCACCTCTCAACCACCACCTGCATATGACTTCTAGGCAAGGATTACTTAGATAGTCATGCTAACACATTCTGTAGCATCAGTGCGGCTCCTGGACCATCTTATTTTGAGCATCATGACATCAAGGCCCTCCTAATATTCAAATCCCCGTTGGCTCGTTTGTTTGCTATTTGCTGAAATGGAAACCGACATAGATTTTTTCACCTGACAGTATGAGAATTATGTACCTCTCTGAGAAAGCCTGTGGTGAAGTATGTCATGGAACTTGACTACTGGGCAGGTCATAACAACTTGCCTTCTGTTCTTCGAATACGTATATCAAACTGATCTTGTAGATGACTTTAGCACTTACAATATTCGCTGCCTCAAGAAGTTAGCATGCAGAATATGCTAATAGGTGGTAGATTTCATATCAGGTTGATAAGATCGTAATAAAAATCAACCCTTCACCATCATGATGCCTAGTAAAAAGTGTTGAATTAACTTTGCCTTGATAATAACTGAAATCTGATAGTGATTATATTTCCTCTTTTCTTCTTATGTTATTTCAATGACTTTTTAAAACCTAGTAATTGTAGTTTTCATAGATAATCATCCCCTTTTTTTTCCGAAAGTGAAATACTATAAAACAAACAAACGTGTATGATACTTTTTAAGGTGTCAAGAATCCATTTATCATCACCCCATTATTGCTGTTTTATAACAGAAAAAAAGTTATCACAAAAAAAAAATTTCATCCTTTAAGGAGAGTATTCTTCATGTTTAAATTTTAAATTCGAACAGTTTTCAGGAGAAAATTACATGCAATCTTTGCTGGATTTTCATATTTTTCCATATAATGGACCTAATGTCCTTATCCAGAAGCGTCTTGGAAAGAAAACTGATTGGTTAGTTGAAAGTCTGGCCACCAGGGTTCTCAAAATACTTTTCTTTATCGCCCCACATTGAGAAACATGGGAGGAAATTTTTGTAAAGTGGATGATACTGTTGACAAGAAACCCTGTTGTTGATTATCCTATTTTTTTATTACAAATATAAATTAATACTTGTGTCTATACAAGTATAGAGTTAGGATTACTTTATTATATTTCATAACAGGAAAACCATTATTTTTTTTCTCTTCATTAACAACTGATGTTGTACATAATGTTTACAAAACGATGTCTTTACCTTTCACGGGTCCTTATTTTGTTATTCGAGATTATTGTATGGTTACGAAAAAAAAAAAAAATCATAATCTTCGACCTTATTTTAGATGCAGCTGAATGTTTACCTCTACTAGGCATTTTGTTAACATATGTACTAAAATGTTTTTCAGATCAATATATTCCAGACATGAAATGGTAGTGTAAGGAGTGAAACTACATTTCAAGTTCCTCTTATTAATGGTTTTACCTGGAGACCATCACCCAAATTCTAATATTACAAAAATGCCCTCAATCACTCCTTAGTTAGGTGTTAGGTTTCTTGTAATAAAATGGTTGCTATAGGTCAGATTTTTTTCCTATTTTGGAAAATAAATAATTACCTAATTATGGATTTTATTATCATTTCTCTATAATGTGTTATTAACCACTTCCATGCAAAACATTTTTCAGACCAAAATATTCCACACATAAAATGGGTAGTGTGTGAGTGAAAATACGTTTAAATTTCCTCTCATTAATGGTTCACCCAAATTCTAATATTTCGAAAATGTCCTCAGACACGCCTGGGTTAGACTATATAGAGTTCCTGCAATAGAATGGTTTCTATAAGTCAGAATTTTTCCCTATTTTGAAAAAGAAATAATTGCTATACTATTCTTCTTTACTGGACACCCCAATAAAAATAGAGAAGTAATGAAGAAGAGGATAAACTCAAGTTATAGAGAACGAAAAATATCTTATTACAGATTTAAGAAATGTTTCTTTCGAATTGATGTAGGAAGTATTAATCTTAACTGCTACAACTAAGAATTGTTTGCTATTTTTTTCTAAATACCGAGAAAGGGTGGGATGTATTCCCACAAGCTTTGGGACCCTACCCAGAGTCTCACCCCCCCCCCCCAACTATCTTATACCAGTCTACTCCCCTGAGTTCTCCTTTTCAGACAGCTTTATGAACCATGTGGCGGCATTGAGATCCCAGGAGGAGGGAGGCAAGATGTGAAGGATGTCGCGAGACGAGACCAAGGCCAATGACCTATAGGACAGCGGTCAGGCTAATTCCCTCTAACCTCCCTCCCCCCAAACTGGGGGCCAAGTGGAGCTAAGTCGATATATCTTCCTCCTCCTTCCCTTATCACATATCATTTTTTCCTTTTATCCTTAAAAGAAAGATCTCACCCACTGAACCTTTTTATCCTATTCCTTATGTCCCAACCACGTGTGCCGTTGCTTCTAACCTTAATTAATTCACCCTGTGACAGTGTTGTTTATCACATGTAGTGTTTAAATTCCTAAGTTTGCACTTTTATTTAATTTGCTTAAAGGTTTTAACCACACGACTTCATCGTGTTCCCAGCCTGTAGAAATAAGTTTTCGGTTAATAACTTAATTTATTTCCCTTTCCAGGGAATGAGACTGCGGTGCTGAAAACCTTCCACGGCGTACTACTAACTCCACGTGAGCACATGACAATCCAACTCCACGCGAAACACCTTGTCTTATTGCTGACTGGCGACCTTACCATTATTCTCTTTTTGTGTATGCCCAGAGTTCCTTAAGCAGGGCCAGACTCACAAGCAGACGGGCGCGTAACAAAATTGGCGACCTTGCCAGAATTCGCTAAGATAGCAATTTCAATTTATTGTTATTAACGTAAAATTCCCCTTTTCCTGTCTTTAGCGACTTGACAAAACTTAATTTAATTTTAAATTAATTCTTTTATCCATAAAGGTGGAACCGTGAAGATAGGAAAAGCATTTTGTTTTTATTGTTAAAGTCTCGATTATTTGTACTGTGTTTGCGCCGCGAAACCTTTTGTTTTTAAAACCCCACGTGGTAGGATTTAATCCCGTTGTTCAGCAGGGTAGCCAACCATCTGTGACGAGTTTGCCTTGTGTTCATTTTGAGCAGCGGTTATCCCAGTGGTGAAGAATTATTAAATATATTGTGCAATACGGGAATGTTTATTTTGTGTTAAAAAGTAAGTGAAGTGAAATTTAAGAAATTCCCCGAAAACGTAATAGGCTAAGCACGTGTTCATTTAAAACGTGGCCAGCCTGATGTAACTCAGCCCACAGCCATGTTTCCAAACGAAGCCAAGGTATTGTTTGCTTAGTTATTGTTTACAAATTCTGTGCAGACCCAAGATTTTAGCCAAATTATTGTAAGTAGGTAAGTGGTTCATGCACACACCAATCATTTCATTTTGTGCATGAAATATCTTATAATTTATATTTAGTGCTAGGATACAGGATGGTCTCATATCAAAACTTTTGGTCTACGATTCAAGTAAACGTTTTACTGCAGTGAGACCTAATTTCTGTGTAGGGTAACGGCAAGAGCACGTGGCATCCCTTGATATCTCGATTTTCTTTTAACAGTTGGTGGTATTTAATTTCATTTTTGTAATATTTCATGGGATATTATTTTTCGTATACCTCATTTAAAAGGGATAATTTTCGTACGATTGTGTAAAAATTGTTAACCTAAAAATAAAGGATTTACGATATCACATTCCATTTAATTTTTTCAGTCAGGGTATACGATCATTTAGATAAAATATTTGGGAAGTGTAACGTCTTAAATTCATTTTTATTTTGTTAAAGGGGAAATATGTAAGGGGGTTGATTCTCCTAGCGAAGCATTAATCAAACTCATTGACAGTGTTTGTTTTATTTAATTTATTATACTTTAAGTATAAATACAAACTTTGCTTCAAGTCACAGAGTTGCAAGTGGTGGTGTTGCAAGAACGCACCCACACATTTTTACAAATCCATTTTTTATTTATGCCTAGCATAGAGGATTCCTCATAGGTGTGATTCCATTTTTTTATGACTAGCATAGAGGGTCACACATCATGGAAATTCCTTTTTTTTATGAGAGGGTCAAACATCGTAGAGATTCCATTTTTTTATGACTAGCATAGATGGTCACACATCGTGGAGATTCCATTTTTTTATGTCTAGCATAGAGGGTCACACATCGTGGAGATTCTATTTTTTTATGACTAGCATAGAGGGTCACACATAGTGGAGATTACATTTTTTTATGACTAGCATAAAGGGTCACACGTGGAGATTCCATTTTGTTTATGATTAGCATAGAGGGTCACACATTGTGGTGATTCCATTTTTTTATGACTAGCATAAATGTTCACCCATAATTGTGATTCCATTATTTTTATGACTAGCATAGAGGTTCACCATAGTTGTGATTATATTTTTTTATGACTAGCATAGAGGTTCACCAATAGTTTTGATTCCATTTTTTTATGACTAGCATAGAGGGCCACCCATAATTGTGATTCCATTTTCTATGACTAGCATTGAGGTTCACCCATAGTTGTGATTCCATTTTTCTCAAGACTAGCATAAAGGCTCACCCATAGTTGTGATTCCCTTTTTTATGACTAACATAGAGGTCACCCATAGTTGTAATTCTAGTATTTTCATGTCTAGCATATAAGGTCACCCATAGTTGTGATTCCATTTTATTTTGTGTAGCATAGAGGGTCACCCATAGTTGTGCTTCCATTTTTTTATGACTAGCATAGAGGTTCACCCATAGTTGTGATTCCATTTTTTAAATGACTAGCACAAAGGCTCACCCATAGTTGTGATTCAATTTTTCTTATGACTAGCATAAAAGTTCACCCCTAGTTGTGATCCCATTTTTTTTTTTGACTAGCATATAGGTTCACCCATAGTTGTGATTTTATTTTATTTTATTGACTAGCATAGAGGGTCACACATAGTGGTGATTCCGGTATTTTTATGTCTAGCATAGAGGGTCACCCATAGTTGTGATTCCATTCTATTTTGTCTAGCATAGAGGGTCATCAATAGTTGTACTTCCATTTAATTTTGTCTAGCATAGAGGGTCACCCATATTTGTGATTCCATTTTTTATTGTCTAGCACAGTTGTTATATATATCGTTACTTGGTCTTGACGCATTGCAACCAGACAGCCTACGCACCCACCCATTGGCGTGCTCCCTGTTTTTCAAGTTAGGCTCCTGTCCAATTACTTGCGGGGCTTACTATTTGGTGATAGTTCTTTCTCAAGAGGCATTTTTTACAGCCATTGTGTATTTTGCCCACCTCCATCTTTATCCATTCTTTCGTGAGACTCTTGCGTAGGCTAGAGCGTCTTCCCCATCCGTGTAATTTCTTGCACGGTCAACATCATACCTTGTGCTGTTGAATCTAATCTGGTCGCTGTCTCCACAAGAAATTAGGAAAATGACTGCTGCTGAAATCAGCGCGTTTGTTTATTTGGCAGAACAACAAGGCTATGAGGGAGAGGCATTGCGAAGGTATGTGCAGGAGCTCACGGATGAATTCAATGCTCGGAGAAGAACGGAGCAAGAGAGGATGCGGTATGTGAGAGAAAGAGAGAGAGCTGAGAGAGAGAGAGAGAGAGAGAGGGGGAGAGAGAGAGAGAGAGAGAGAGAGAGAGAGAGAGGGGGGAGAGAGAGAGAGAGAGAGAGAGAGAGAGAGAGAGGGCGCATGAATTAAAATTGCAGGATATGGACGCCCAATTGGTACAGCTCAAGAACACGCCCCCTCAACCCGCCAAAATCCAGCAGGACAACTGCAAGGAGGTCCAGTGCATTGAAGGAGTCACCAAAGAACTCCCTACAGTGGAATTCCATATAACCATGCCCCAGCTCTATAGGAAGTGCGGACTAAGGGTAGTGAGCAGTCCTGGACATGAGGGCTACGACTTGCTCTTGGGTCAAAAGCCAGTATTGCGAGTGCCCCTCAGGTGCATGAAGGTTGACAAGCCGGAGCCCAAAATCTGAGGATGCGTCCTGCAGGGGAAGACGAATGGCTAGGTTACATTAACCTTTGGGAAATACCTTTGTTAAGTGAGGAGGCACAAGAGTCTTCCTTCTCCAGCAATGAGTCTAAGCCTCGTACCCAAGAGTGCTCCCCAGCTAAAGCAATGATGCTTACCACCAGGTCAGAGGTCTCAGAGGAGGACAAAGGGGAAGCACCCATCATTCCAAAGACCCTAAGGAACCAGACACAGCTCAGCAGATTCCAGCTGTTGGATGAGACATTTGTAAACGACAGGGCACTCGCCTACTCAAACGTGGTGGAAATAAATAACCCCTCTAAGGATGAGTTCCTGTTAAAGGATGAGGTACCCCTCAAGATCCCCCGAGGTTCTCACGATCCTGTTAAGGTCTCGTGCCGGCAAGTAGTTGTTCCCCATAATCTCTGCTTGTCTGTGCTACTCATGGCCAAGTTGGGGTAATGTTTACTACACAGCTGATCCAGCATCGGTTCCTGCTGTACTTGCATAAGATTGTTGAGGCTTACTTAGCATCCTGCCATCCTTGCCAAGTCTCCGGTAACTCTAAGCAAAGAGTGCCGAGGCCATCGCTCCAACTCATCCCATCCATAAGTGTCACAGAACTGACACAATTCTTCTATTGGTTTGGTTTCCTAGCCAAATTTCAGAGGGATGAGGGTTTCCACTTCATGGCAGAGGAGTCACGACCTCTGACCATAAACTTAATTCATTTGATCCTATCATGCTGACCATGTGTTCCCACTGACAGTCCTAACAGCAAATAACCCTCTAACCTACTTGATTAAGCTACGTAATAAGAATAAAGGGTTCATGAGGTGGGGCATAGACCTCCAGAACTATAACTGGAAGGTCAAGTACCTAAAGAGCTCAGATGAGAGAGATGTGTTCTTCCGGCATTAGTGCCCAATGCACAGTGTCATGTCCATAACGTAGCCATAGTTAGTAGGTTAATCTAGGTTGTATGAAAGGATGTTGATTGGCCTTGGTGTCTCCCCAGGTAGATAACCTTGAGGAGCCATCTTGGCCTCATTTGTTGCATCTATGTTTATTTTTATGTATTTATTTTATCTTTTTGTATATATGTCAATTTGCTTCAATTTTATGCCTAACACTGCACCAGGTCACTTAACTTTGACTATTATTGCATTTTTCTTTTTTTAACCCTGGATAGGTACGCTCCTCGGACACCCCTTTAAGGGTATACTCGGACGCGAACGACCCCGAAGCCAAAAAAAATTCTTGAAAAATCAGTTTTTGCAGTAACCTCCTTTTTTCTTTTGCCAAAAAAAACTTCAATGAATGCTTAAAACAACTGTAAAGATAAATACTACTCATCTGCAGAAAAACTATTTATTATAAATATTTTAAAAAATTAAGTAGAAAAAAAAGACCTGACATAAAAATTCATAAAAAAAAGTTTATACATATATACACAAATCCTTTTAGGAATTGATTCTTGAATGTTTAGGACACATCTTGATGTATTTTGGATGAAGTCAGACCCATGGAGGTGAAGATCTGAAATGAGAAAAAAAGGATAACATTTTTTGGCCAAAAAAATTTGTCCAAATTTCATGAATTTTTTTGGGTACCCAAATGAAATAGGAAGTGGCTAATTTTTTTAGGGAATAAACATATGTTATCCTAAAATAGAAATATGTAAAAAAAATCTTCATTATTTTGTAAATTACATTTATATCAGGGGCCATATCTAAAGGTAATTTTTTGAGTACTTAGAAATTTCGTAAAAAAATACATATATTTAATATATAATATGATATTTATGCAGGTAAAAATATACCAAAATATCACAAATTCTATAGGGAACAAGAATATATATAGATAGGGCAACTTACGCTTCGGATATGTCCACAAAATGGCCGCCAACCACACTGACTCAGACTCCCTAATCTGCCACTTGAAATGTAGGAAGGGTATGTCAATTTCAAGGTGTTATTTACTAATCTAATTATTATTGGATATGCATAAAAATTGTATGGTGGGTTGCTGGATAATTGTCGATTATTTTACGACTATAAAATTAAAATTCTGACCCAAAAAAATTTTTTTGAAGGGAAATAAAATCGAAAAAAAAATGTAAAATATAATATTTTAGCTAAAAAAATTTGATGATATTCAATCAAAAAAGAAGTAAACAAAATTTTCCGACAAATAAACATCTAGAGGAATCATTACTCTGTGATAGTTCCTTAGTACGTAGTAATTTTGAAAGAATTGGGAAAAAACGAAAAAATGGCAATCACCGGAAAATCGAACACATACCTAAATATACGCCATATCTGGCTAAAAAAAAGATAGGCATGGGTAGCCAGATCATCTAGAAACACTTTCCAACACTATAAAAATATAAGTTTTGCGACACTACTTTCCAATTCCTTACGGTAACATGACTAAGCAAAAAAATGCAAAACAAATAAAAAGGGGCACTCGCGGAAAAATGGCTAACATTCTAATATACGGCATTTCAGAAAAAAAAAATTCAGCCACGTACTAGGCAAACCATCAAGGCACATTTTCCGACAAATAAACATCTAAATGAATCATTACTCTGTGATAGTTCCTTAGTACGTAGTAATTTTGAAAGAAATGGGAAAAAACGAAAAAATGGCAATCACAGGAAAATCGAACACATACCTATATATACGCCATATCTGGCTAAAAAAAAAGATAGGCATGGGTAGCCAGATCATCTAGAAACACTTTCCAACACTATAAAATTATAAGTTTTGCGACACTACTTGCCAATTCCTTACGGTAACATGACTAAGCAAAAAAATGCAAAACAAATAAAAAGGGGCACTCGCGGAAAAATGGCTAACATTCTAATATACGGCATTTCAGAAAAAAAAAATTCAGCCACGTGCTAGGCAAACCATCAAGGCACATTTTCCGACAAATAAACATATAAATGAATCATTACTCTGTGATAGTTCCTTAGTACGTAGTAATTTTGAAAGAAATGGGAAAAAACGAAAAAATGGCAATCACAGGAAAATCGAACACATACTTATATATACGCCATATCTGGCTAAAAAAAAAATAGGCATGGGTAGCCAGATCATCTAGAAACACTTTCCAACACTATAAAAATATAAGTTTTGCGACACTACTTTCCAATTCCTTACGGTAACATGACTAAGCAAAAAAATGCAAAACAAATAAAAAGGGGCACTCGCGGAAAAATGCCCAACATTCTAATATACGGCATCTCAGAAAAAAAAAGACATGCACGTGTTAGCCCAACCATCAAGGCACACTTTCTAACACATAAACATGAAAAAAAAAATCAATAATATACGGCAATTCCTTACTTCGTAGTAAATTTTTACAAATATTGAAAAAAAAACAGAAATTGGCAACCGCAGTTAAATACCCAATATACCAATAACTACGTCGTATCTGACAAAAACAAAATCACGCATGGGTAGCCAGATCATCTAGACACACTTTCCAACACTAAAAAAGCAAAAGTTTTACGACACTATTTGGCAATATCTTACGGAAAAATGACTTGGCAAAAAAATGAAAAAAAATTAAAAAGGGGCACTCGCGGTAAAATGCCCGACATTCTAATATACGGCATCTCAGATAAAAAAAAAAGACATGCACGTGTTAGCCCAACCATCAAGGCACACTTTCTAACACATAAACATGAAAAAAAAATGAATAATATACGGCAATTCCTTACTACGTAGTAATTTTTACAAATATTGAAAAAAAAACAGAAATTGGTAACCGCAGTTAAATACCCAATATACCAATAACTACGTCGTATCTGACAAAAACAAAGTCACGCATGGGTAGCCAGATCATCTAGACACACTTTCCAACACTTAACAAGCAAAAGTTTTACGACACTATTTGGCAATATCTTACTGAAAAATGACTTGGCAAAAAAATGAAAAAAAATGAAAAAGGGGCACTCGCGGTAAAATGGTCCTCGTGGTGATGAACGACATTTTAACTAAAAAAAAAATCATGCACATGGTAGCCAAACAATCCACCAAGACTTTCCACAACTGATAACCTATACAAGTTGCACCATTCTATGACAATTTCATAATACGTAATAACTTTGATAATTATGCAAATTACCTTAGAAGGGTAAACTCGGTCGCGCTCGACCCCGACGCGTCTCAGAAATCGGGGAAGGAGTACAGCTACAGCAATGCACATCTGGACACTACTAGAGCGTGTAGGGGAGACACCTCCTGCAGGTCGATCACCCACAAATTCAGTCACGGGGGTGAGTCACGTGAGAAAAACCTGTTTTTTTTTTACGCTCGGGGTCGCGAACGACCCATCGTACCTATCCAGGGTTTGTTGCCTCACTGCCGCATGCTTACTTCTATGTGGCAGTTAAAGTTAATATACTATCAAAATAACGTAAAATTATGACCCTAGTTGCAGCTTAGAAATTAATTCATTATCGTGGTGAGACTCATTGAGGGAGGAATCAATAAGGCTAGTGGCCTCAGACCTTGCTTGCAGAGCTGTTTTCGTGTTTTATGTCAAAATCTCTGCTAAAATATTGAGCTGTTATTCCTGGCGGTCATTACGCCACCTTTTCTCAAACAAAGACCGCACCAGTAAGGACTGGGTCGACAGACAACTAGCTTTAGTACCCTACCCAGAGTCTCACCCCCCCCCCCCCCCCAACCAACCTATACCAGTCTACTCTCCTGAGGTCTCATTTTCAGACAGCTTTACGAACCACATGGCGGCGTTGAGATCCCAGGAGAAGGAGGGAGGCGAGATGTGAAGGGTGTCGGGAGACGAGACCAAGGCCAATGACCAATAGGACAGCGGTCAGGCTTATCCCCCCCCCCTCCCAAATTGGGGGCAAAGTGGGATTAAGATGACCCAGGAACAACTGGGTTTCTTTCTTCGGTAACCAACATCTGTGAGAGGCAGGACCTGTGACACATTGTCCACAAGGGAGGAACCAGAGTACTTTTTACCAAGGTAAGGTATCTGATTTTGAGATCCCCATTGTCCTTACCAAGCCTTTCTCCTCCTTCCCTTATCACATCCAATTTTTTCCTTTTATCCTTTAAAGAAAGGTCCAACCCACTGAACCTTTTTATCCTATTCCTTATGTCCCAACCACATGTGCCGTTTCTCCTAACCTTAATTAATTCACCCTGTGACACAGTTGTTTACTACGTGCAGTGTTTAAATTCCTAAGTTTGCACTTTTACTTAATTTTCTTAAAGGTTTTAACCACAAGTAAGTGTTCGGTTAATGATTTAATTCGTACAAAAATTATCCCTTTTAAATGAGGTATATGAAAAATAATATCCCATGAAATATTACAAAAATGAAATTAAATACCACCAACTGTTAAAGGAAAATCGAGATATCAAGGGATGCCACGTGCTCTTGCCGTTACCCTACACAGAAATTAGGTCTCACTGCAGTAAAACGTTTACTTGAATCGTAAACCAAAAGTTTTGATATGAGACCATCCTGTATCCTAGCACTAAATATAAATTATAAGATATTTCATGCACAAAATGAAATGATTGGTGTGTGCATGAACCACTTACCTACTTACAATAATTTGGCTAAAATCTTGGGTCTGCACAGAATTTGTAAACAATAACTAAGCAAACAATACCTTGGCTTCGTTTGGAAACATGGCTGTGGGCTGAGTTACATCAGGCTGGCCACGTTTTAAATGAACACGTGCTTAGCCTATTACGTTTTCGGGGAATTTCTTAAATTTCACTTCACTTACTTTTTAACACAAAATAAACATTCCCGTAATGCACAATATATTTAATAATTCTTCACCACTGGGATAACCGCTGCTCAAAATGAACACAAGGCAAACTCGTCACAGATGGTTGGCTACCCTGCTGAACAACGGGATTAAATCCTACCACGTGGGTTTTTAAAAACAAAAGGTTTCGCGGCGCAAACACAGTACAAATAATCGAGACTTTAACAATAAAAACAAAATGCTTTTCCTATCTTCCACGGTTCCAACTTTATGGATAAAAGAATTAATTCAAATTAAATTAAGTTTTGTCAAGTCGCTAAAGACAGAAAAAGGGGAATTTTACGTTAATAACAATAAATTGAAATTGCTATCTTAGCGAATTCTGGCAAGGTCGCCAATTTTGTTACGCGCCCGTCTGCTTGTGAGTCTGGCCCTGCTTAAGGAACTCTGGGCATACACAAAAAGAGAATAATGGTAAGGTCGCCAGTCAGCAATAAGACAAGGTGTTTCGCGTGGAGTTGGATTGTCATGTGCTCACGTGGAGTTAGTAGTACGCCGTGGAAGGTTTTCAGCACCGCAGTCTCATTCCCTGGAAAGGGAAATAAATTATGTTATTAACCGAAAACTTATTTCTACAGGCTGGGAACACGATGAAGTCGTGTGGTTAAAACCTTTAAGCAAATTAAATAAAAGTGCAAACTTAGGAATTTAAACACTACATGTGATAAACAACACTGTCACAGGGTGAATTAATTAAGGTTAGAAGCAACGGCACACGTGGTTGGGACATAAGGAATAGGATAAAAAGGTTCAGTGGGTGAGATCTTTCTTTTAAGGATAAAAGGAAAAAATGATATGTGATAAGGGAAGGAGGAGGAAGATATATCGACTTAACTCCACTTGGCCCCCAGTTTGGGGGGAGGGAGGTTAGAGGGAATTAGCCTGACCGCTGTCCTATAGGTCATTGGCCTTGGTCTCGTCTCGCGACATCCTTCACATCTTGCCTCCCTCCTCCTGGGATCTCAATGCCGCCATGTGGTTCATAAAGCTGTCTGAAAAGGAGAACTCAGGGGAGTAGACTGGTATAAGATAGTTGGGGGGGGGGGTGTGAGACTCTGGGTAGAGTCCCAAAGCTTGTGGGAATACATCCCACCCTTTCTCGGTATTTAGAAAAAAATAGCAAACAATTCTTAGTTGTAGCAGTTAAGATTGATACTTCCTACATCAATTCGAAAGAAACATTTCTTAAATCTGTAATAAGATATTTTTCGTTCTCTATAGCTTGAGTTTATCCTCTTCTTCATTACTTCTCTATTTTTATTGGGGTGTCCAGTAAAGAAGAATAGTATAGCAATTATTTCTTTTTCAAAATAGGGAAAAATTCTGACTTATAGAAACCATTCTATTGCAGGAACTCTATATAGTCTAACCCAGGCGTGTCTGAGGACATTTTCGAAATATTAGAATTTGGGTGAACCATTAATGAGAGGAAATTTAAACGTATTTTCACTCACACACTACCCATTTTATGTGTGGAATATTTTGGTCTGAAAAATGTTTTGCATGGAAGTGGTTAATAACACATTATAGAGAAATGACAATAAAATCCATAATTAGGTAATTATTTATTTTCCAAAATAGGAAAAAAATCTGACCTATAGCAACTATTTTATTACAAGAAACCTATATAGCCTAACTAAGGCGTGATTGAGGGCATTTTTGTAATATTAGAATTTGGGTGATGGTCTCCAGGTAAAACCATTAATAAGAGGAACTTGAAATGTAGTTTCACTCCTTACACTACCATTTCATGTCTGGAATATATTGATCTGAAAAACATTTTAGTACATATGTTAACAAGATGCCTAGTAGAGGTAAACATTCAGCTGCATCTAAAATAAGGTCGAAGATTATGATTTTTTTTTTTTTCGTAACCATACAATAATCTCGAATAACAAAATAAGGACCCGTGAAAGGTAAAGACATCGTTTTGTAAACATTATGTACAACATCAGTTGTTAATGAAGAGAAAAAAATAATGGTTTTCCTGTTATGAAATATAATAAAGTAATCCTAACTCTATACTTGTATAGACACAAGTATTAATTTATATTTGTAATAAAAAAATAGGATAATCAACAACAGGGTTTCTTGTCAACAGTATCATCCACTTTACAAAAATTTCCTCCCATGTTTCTCAATGTGGGGCGATAAAGAAAAGTATTTTGAGAACCCTGGTGGCCAGACTTTCAACTAACCAATCAGTTTTCTTTCCAAGACACTTCTGGATAAGGACATTAGGTCCATTATATGGAAAAATATGAAAATCCAGCAAATATTGCATGTAATTTTCTCCTGAAAACTGTTCGAATTTAAAATTTAAACATGAAGAATACTCTCCTTAAAGGATGAAATTTTTTTTTGCGATAACTTTTTTTCTGTTATAAAACAGCAATAATGGGGTGATGATAAATGGATTCTTGACACCTTAAAAAGTATCATACACGTTTGTTTGTTTTATAGTATTTCACTTTCGGAAAAAAAGGGGATGATTATCTATGAAAACTACAATTACTAGGATTTAAAAAGTCATTGAAATAACATAAGAAGAAAAGAGGAAATATAATCACTATCAGATTTCAGTTATTATCAAGGCAAAGTTAATTCAACACTTTATACTAGGCATCATGATGGTGAAGGGTTGATTTTTATTACGATCTTATCAACCTGATATGAAATCTACCACCTATTAGCATATTCTGCATGCTAACTTCTTGAGGCAGCGAATATTGTAAGTGCTAAAGTCATCTACAAGATCAGTTTGATATACGTATTCGAAGAACAGAAGGCAAGTTGTTATGACCTGCCCAGTAGTCAAGTTCCATGACATACTTCACCACAGGCTTTCTCAGAGAGGTACATAATTCTTATACTGTCAGGTGAAAAAATCTATGTCGGTTTCCATTTCAGCAAATAGCAAACAAACGAGCCAACGGGGATTTGAATATTAGGAGGGCCTTGATGTCATGATGCTCAAAATAAGATGGTCCAGGAGCCGCACTGATGCTACAGAATGTGTTAGCATGACTATCTAAGTAATCCTTGCCTAGAAGTCATATGCAGGTGGTGGTGGAGAGGTGGAGGACTACAACACAGGATTCACTGATCCACAGCTAAGTCTCTCCTGCCAGGAATAGGTTGGATTGAGGTTGTCCTAAGTTCTCTCAAGATGACTTATACTCCAGAACCTGATTTTTGTAGACAGTTTTGACAAAATAACATACCTCTCAGCAAAACTGTCTCATTTTGTTCCCTCGTCTAGATTCTGATTAAGAACACCTGGAACTGCCTCCCATTGAAAGGAGCTTGTGCATGTACATCTGTTTTGAGGCCCCTAACCTAGTTAATTCTGGATGGGAGGCAAAGGGAGGAGATAAGAAAAAATGAGAAGTTGAGATTGGTGTTCACCTTCTCCTGTTGCCACAAGTAGCGGGATGACTGTCATACCAATGGGCAACATGACAGAAACAGCGGACCGGGACTTGAATAGTGATTGTCCTTCAGAACAGATACTCTGTAACATATGTGGATCACTGAACTCCTACTCTATGTCGGAGGCCAATAGGATTTATAAACTATCTTCCAAAATTATGTGAAATCCTGGCTTTTCTGCCAGAGGTAAGAGGGATGTTTCTAATGGATGCGCTCAAAGTCGAGAGGAATACTCCACCACTCTATCCTGGACCGGTTAAGTTAGCAATCAAAGTTCTGGATAGAAAATGTACAATCTATAGTGATTTCAACCCTGAATGCTTTCAGTTAATCTTATTGATGTACATTTCCAAATTCCCATCAATCAGTCCTCTTGGGAGTATCTTTCCTTTTTCATTGGAAAGATATAGCAACTTATAACAGTGTGTTTTGAACTTTGTACTGCTCCACAGATGTTCACTGGAGACATCTTTTTTTGCAGCTTGGGTTTACTTGCAGAGGGTGTATCTTTTATTTTATATCGAAACTGAGTTAATCCTAGTCTCCTTGAGCAGGCAGGTGCAACAAGATTGGGATCATCCTCTCCTTTTGTTGTGGTCTGGCTATATTAATATATTGGGAAAACTCAAATCTCACACTCAAGCTAAAGTTGAAGTATCTGAACTTGTTGACAGATATTCCAGCAATAAGTGTCTTTATATCAGACAATTACATCAGTAAGACCAGAGCTATCCTTTTCCAGTGGGACAAGAGGTATTAATCTGTCCTGTCTAGTAGCGGGATGAAGAAGACTTCATTAAGGCATTAAGGTAATATCACTTGACTTCCTACCTTCACAAATGTAACTATTCTCAGATGTGTCAAGAAAAGGTAGAGAGGGATCTGTGGTGTACACTTGAAGGACCTGCTCATATCCAGTGTATAGTCAGCAGAAGAGCAGCATCTGCACATCATGGTTGAAATTCAAGCAGCATTTCTTGCTCTGATAGCTTTTCCTAGAACGTATGCGGAGGAATTCGTTGGTGTTGATGAGTGACAATCCTACTGTAGTAACTTATTTAAAAAAAACAAAGGAGTACGTTGTCAGGCCCCAGTTTTTAAACTAACATATCATATGCATATCTTGATAGAGTATCAAACTATACAGCTGTCAGCCATATACATTGCAGACAAGAAGAGTGTACTAAAAAAAAAAGAAAAAAGTTGCTCAGTTGCCAGGGGAAGGTGTAAGGATCGGAGTGGTTTCTGTATTTTTCTTTGTTTTTTTTTTTACCTTCTTGGCTCACAATCTTTGCCATGCAGTTAACCAAGAAAATTCTGTAGTCCTGTCCTCTCATTCCAGGGCCATGCAATGTTTGAAAACTTCTTCAAATATGTAGTATCAACTAGATACCTATGCTTTGTTTTCCTCCCTTGACCGTGATATGACGTGTGGTCAACCTTTATTTTTCACCATTGACTAAAAATGACCATGGTAGCTCCAAGATGGCCATAAGTTCTGATAAAACTTCTATTCGGGGTTGTGAGATTATTATCTCTTTGAAAATATGTTGTCTGTCAATTATATATATATATATATATATATATATATATATATATATATATATATATATATATATATATATTTATATATATATATATATATATATATATATATATATATATATATAGATAGATTGATAGATAGATAATTTATTGACTAAAGCTGCAATGTCTTACCATATATGGATAACATACAACAAAATGCCAGCAAAGTTACCTGTTTACAATTATTCTTTATCAAACAGCTATAGTTCACACAATAACAATATATAAAAGAACTTGGACAAAATATACAAATAAGAAAACAAAAGATGAATCGGCCTGCCACATTAACTATGCACCATCAAAATCTCATGGATTAATTTACGTGCCTTATGAAAAGTTATAGTTTTATGAAAAAGTTCCTCTATTTTGTTGATATTATAATGGGTTCTAAATGGCTCTGTCAAAGGACACATCTAAACAAAATATCTTTCAGTTCTATAAGGCCGCAATTAAACAGATGTACCTCCATAGGAAACCAACCGCACCCTCTCTGGTTTCATCTACCGGCCTCTACTGCTAAACTGTGACCACGCGCATGGAACCTCACGAACGATATTTGATTGTCATTAATCGAGTGTCTTGTTCGTATATCTCGTGTGCTTGACAGGTAGAATTTATTTCTTTATAAATAAGATAACTTGATATGACTAAGCCCGTTACCATAGTGTGCACATTTTTATAACAGCAGATTAGCTTAGAATTATATTATTAATGAACTTGTCCACAATTGTACCGGTGTGCATCTTCGCATTGATAGCAACTCTGATGACAAGTGATTATGGGTCATCATGCATACCTGATCTCCCTACAAACTTTCTATGATGAAAACGTATGTTGGGTCCATTTAATAAACTTTTGTCGCGTAGGATATCCGCTTCAGTGTAGCACACAATTTGCATCGAGCACTCTTTCTTTTAACAACAAATGGGATATCATTGTTCTTATTTAAGAAAGATACATATTGTGAAACATGAAACATTTTTTTTTTTTAGTACATTTGGAAACGTAGGACACGGACCCATCATTAGTAAAGGGTGAGCCCAAATACTTATGTCTAGAACACTACTCTATAATTAAGCCCCTCACCCAGATCGGATTCGTGTTTCCCTCTCCACCATTTATTACAAAAATTATAGTTTTAGTACTGTTCATTATCATACTGTGTCCTTGACAATACTGACATGCAATTCCTAATTTCCTGATCATACTGTCCCTACTTGTTGACGACAACACTGTATAGTTCATCTTAACTAGGATGTATAACCATTGTAGGAATCCTTCTGGTTGACATTTCTCTTTCATCACCGCTATCAGCTCATTAACAAACAATACAAATAGGAGACATGAAGTTGGAGAACCTTGCCTGATACTTATTGTAGCAGTTAACACACTCTGTCACTCTATACATTTCTATTAAAGCTGCCAATATCATAATACTGCAAACAAGCTTCTTTAGTACTGCAAACAATTTTTGTCTAGGCACAAGATTATAAGCTTTATAAAAATCAATAAATGATACAAAAGGTTCAAATTTCATCCTCTTAGCAGTATCGATAAGAAGGCGTAGAGTAGCGATATGTTCAAGACAACCACAGCCTTTTTATGCCCCTGCCTGCTCCCTGAAAGGTTTGAATAATTTTTCTAACCGATCACCAAACACCTTATCATATAATTTTGAAATACAATTTATTACGCCAATTCCTCTATCTTTATTTGGGTATCTCCTATTTCCCTTCATAAAAATGGTAAACCTTTTTGCCATCGTCCATGCGCTAGGATATGAACCAGAAAAGGACACATTTTTAAATATTGTTGTAAATGCAAATATCCATTGTGCAGGGAGTAGGATTAATGCACCTGGGGAGAGCCCTTCTGGCTCACATGCTTTATCAAGCTTCATTTTCCTTAATCATGCACCTCTGCAGGAGAAATGTGCTCATCCAGTATAGGGATAGTGACATATGTTGTTACATCATCTACATTGTCATTGTTTACATCCTCTCGGTTCAGCAAAGACTCAAAAGGACATTCAAAATTATCATCGCGTGAGCAAAAATTATCATCAATTGTTAAAGTCACCTTTCCAATCAATAGCTCTCATTACTGTTGCATCATCAGACTCAATCAAAAGTCTTACCGACCTACCGAGATTGCAACTTCCTCTTATTGCTGCTCTATCCACATTGTCTACGTTATCCTCTGCACATGAATACAATAAATCACTAAAACGCTTCTCAAAAACATTAAGACCAGTATCATAGGCACCAGGAACCCTTTGCATAAAAGCTTAAACACTTTTTCATTCTGTGAAATTTTAGAGACTGTCTTAATAAACCGTTCTTGCTAGCATTGTCATGATGGGTTGCGTGATCTTCCAGTGACACAGCCCTCCTTATGTGACTCCAAATCTACACTTATACAAGTTACTGTTACTGTAATGGGGGCAGGATCAAAAGGGAGGTCACCTCGCCTTAACACGTAAAATCACTTAAATAGCCAATGAGAGATGGAGACGCTTCATATGTCTACCTCTGAGATCAAAGTGTTACATATCCTGAATGTTTTATCACCAGGAAAATGGTTATCACTGCACGATATTATTAATGATACGTTTTTTGTTATTGATACATATAGTAGACAACGTCTCAGGATTATCATTTTCATGGTTTACATTTTCCTGAATCACGAGTTATGACATGTTATTAACATCAGGTATATCTATTACTGACAATAATTGCCTCACACTGTTTCTAAATCCCTCATTCATATCACCAACTATGAAATATCCTTTATTCATGTACTTAGAATTTACATTTACTTAAATAGAGGCCAATAAGCTATGGGAGATATAAAGAGAGTCACAAGGAGGAATGTAACAAAAAATGAAATAGTACAGCCTTAGCATTGCGAAATTGCATCCAAACTTGATTTTCCGTGCTTGTATCAACATGAAATACAAAAGTCTGCCTTTTCTAGCTTTCTGCGCACTCCAAATGTGTTCCTCGACATTATTTTTATCTTTTTTATGTGCTGTGTTGATAAAAAAAAATTAGGATTCCAGCTATCAATCAAATCTGCATTCCTTAATAGCTTCTGTTCGCTCGTGTCCAGACGTACTGTACACCCTGCATTCTCTGGTCCTGCCTTCTCTGTCAGCTCTGTTTCCCGTAATCATCGCTACTCCCTCCTCACACTAAGGTGGACATCCGTCTTTATATAAATACTGATGGGAATGGAGTTTTTTTTATGATCATGAGGAGTTTCAAGCATTCTTCCCCGCCGGAGCTCTCAGACCTGGAGTTTGATATGACCAAATTCTTGAGTCTCTTAATGCATATGAGGTTCTGAGAAGGTTATCAAATATAGATCTGACCCAAAATGCTGTCTATGCTAGCCGTAGAATCAGCGAAGAGAGCAGGTAAGTTGCACCTTCTCTCCTATGTGATAACCCGCATTGGGTGATGGAAGGACATTTTTAGTTTTAATCTTGAGTTACTAGCTAGAACCCAGAACCTGTCCACAAATGATCACAGGTTTGAGATTTCTTCCATCTTTTCTATATCCGACCCTTCTAGTGGTAATCTTAAGGGGATGCTTCAGTGGTCAATGAGGGTTCTCCAATACTATCTGCAGAAGACTCGACATATCACGAATGAGTGTCAACAGCTTCTCCTAGCATTGACTGAACCAAGAGCGAGGCATCAAAGAACGTGGTCTGTTTCTTGTGATTCGTAGAGCACATGCCACAAATGCTGAGATGGTTGAGGTACAAGCTTAGACAAGAACTCATGAAGTCATGTGTATAGTTATTCATCAGCCTTCAAAATGAATCTTGCTAAGTGATGGAAGCAGGTAATTGGAAGCGCCCTGCAACCTTCATGACATCTCTTCTTTTTTGCCCTCTGGTGGTCGTTCAAATATCTATAAAGCTAGTCCAGTTCAAAAATGTGTGAGGATATACCTTGTCTATGTTAGTAGGTCAATGGTAGTCTAGATGAATGTTAGAATAATTTGCTCTTCTGGCTCTTCAATCCTTTTCTCCACTTGTGGATGAAGGGGTAGTACTGCTTTACTCTTGAATGAACATTGATACTGGTAAGCTGCAGAGCTGATCACTATTCTTCTTAGACAGGATATTAATTAGTTTTACTTCATTATCCCTAAAGAAGGAGAGGCATGGTAGAATGAGTACCAAACGTATTTGTCATTAAACACTAGGTAATTAATTTTGGACCACATATTCCTTCTCCAGAAAATGATTCATTCTTTGCCCAACTATCAGGTACATAATAAGTACAGGCGAGGCCCTGTTAGCTTACTGAGCTTTTTTTTTTTTTTTTTTTTTTCAAATAGGGAGTTGCTGAATTAACATTTCCCAAGTATTTCCCATCCACAAATAAGTAAGTTTCATTATGTTATAAGAGGAAAAGATTATATACATATAGTAACAATTGTTAAATTTTCAAAGTAATTTGTATTTTACCAATTAGGCTAGCCTGAGTTCTTCAAGTTATGTTTTCTTACTCAACCACTCCTCTCAGTCCTAACCAGGTCAAAAGTGAAGAGTATTAACTGCACAATAAACATCACGATAGACGTCCATGATTTCTGACAATTCAGTTTTGGAAATGGCCCAGAGAAAAACACTGGAAAACGAAAAATAATTACAGTGAACTGGCAGTCAGCTTTCTAAAAGTGGAAAACCTATTATCGTTTCCAGAGGCCCTGTAATAGTGTTTTTTTTTTAAATAACTCCTAAAATAACTGATGGATTTCCATGATATCAAAGAAGGGAGTGCTTCATACAATGGCCTAATTTTGGGAAATACTGTGCATTGCCAATTACGTTTCATTAACTTTTTTACTTAAGAAAATGAGGCTAAAGCCAGTCTTAGCCACCCACACATTCGCAAAAGTGATGACGTCCCTCAGTGACGTTGTTATAACGTTTCTTCCCCTGTACCTCCCATCCCCCGAATTGTTAAACGCCTGTTTAACTCCATAGATAATTGTCATATGACCTACCGCAAGCAATACGAAATTCTTTGTCAGTAAATGTTCAGCATACCTGGTAATGTGATTCGTGACTTTAGACTTTACCTAAACACAAGACCAACGTTTTATATCTTACCCACTCACTTACATTGAAGATCAAGAAGGAGACTTATGACAGGAGACGAAAGAAGCCATGCTAACCCTACACTTCGCACTTCAAGCGAGTGTTGGTAAAGCAATAGAAATATAGTTTTCTTTAGGTTAAGCCGTAAGACTCATTCTTCCATACAACATAGGTTACTCGATACATCCATTGCCAGGAAAAAAAGGACAGAGAGCATTGTTTGATATAATTTATCATATCAATTTCACCAGAGAGAGTAGCTTGAATTCCTTAGAAGATAGACTTCTAAAAGATGTTTCATATAAGGGCATTGACATCGGCCATTTGATAAATTTTGAAATCATATATATATATATATATATATATATATATATATATATATATATATATATATATATATATATATATATATATATATATATATATATATGTGTGTGTGTGTGTGTGTGTGTGTGTTTGTGTGTTCATACATACATAAGATTTATTATATTTCAACGTATAGTTTTATATATTTATTTACGTTATAAGTACCAGTACCTATTTTTGTTACTTAAAAGGTATGTGACAAATATCATTGCGACTTTGTCACTGGAATTATACCAGACTTCAATTAAAGAACCAATCAACCTTACTTTAAGAAATCCATTGAAATTGTCTAAATGCCAAGCTGATATACTCGTATCAAAGTATTCATTAGCTTTGCTTTTCCAAAATAATGTTATCACCAATTGCTGGAAACCATAGATTTATGAGGGATGAAAAAAAAAAAAACAAGAAATGGACACTTATACATTTTACTCATTACCACTCTCAAGGAAAAAAAATGTTTTCTATTTATACTAATGTTTTTATTTTATTTCTTTATTTTATTTTATTTTTTTAGTCGCAAATCTAAAATTTGTAGGAGTCTGAGTAGAATATATCACAGTGTGATTCCACACCCCTGTTTTAAACCTCTTCTATTATGTTTGATAATTTGTGTTAACCATCTAATCATTATCTACCCCCTTAAAATATTTTATTGCCCTTCCGGCTCATTTTATATGTGCAGTACACAGTCTTTCCTAACAGGGATTTACTCGGTAGCTTAATAACAATGGGAATGAAGGAAAGAAGGCAAGGAGGACGGGGGGGGGGGGGAGTACTAAAATAGCCATAGGTGTAAACACCGAAGGAGTGTTGGGGGAACCTCTGCGTCACAGTTACGTAACACTTCTTTGAAATGCTCTGAAGGAAGGGGAGAAGTTCCTCTTTTTTCTAAGAGTAAACAGGTTAATTAAGCACATCGGTCAATTCATTGTACCACCAAAAATTAGGCCAATGTTTGAAACATTCATTGCTGTAGTTTCATGGAAATTCATAAGCCGGTTTGTTAGATATTTGGGAAAAACACTATTACACGGCCTCTGGAAACGATAGTAGATGGCAAAACACGACAATGCATTTTCACTCCTAATAGTTTCCAAAGTCGTAAAAAAGGTATTTATCATTCATAACTCCTTGGAGCAATGGGACGCCTGGCTGAAGTAGTTACAGTGTTTTGTTAATGGGTTGTTAGTTGGGGAATTCAGCCATATGAAACTTTTCATCTCGAATTGAAGGACATTCTTGTGAAAATCAATATTTTGACTTTTATTATGGTTTTGCTAGTACAAGATTTTTTTTTTTTTATGTTCAAGGTATGCCTCTTTCTATTTGTTATGTGCACACACACTTAATATTCTATGTGAGATTTGATTGTATTTTGTAGCATTAGAGAGAAGAAGACATTTTGGGTTATCAGCATACAAGCATAGAGATCCTTTGGCTTTACATGAATATTATGTAGTTTTTATCCGTAGCTATGATGCACATTATATGTCAATCTTTACAAATGCATCATTAACCCATTAAGGACGAGAATTATATATTGGTTTTAAAAACACCATATTTGCAGAAAATACTTTATTTTGGTCTACTAACAACATAAAATCATCACCATAAAAAAATTCCTTTCTTAAGTATGATTTATTTGATGGCAGCTTTTGCTGCCACTAGGCACTTGAATGAACAAAATCTTTCCATTCTAGACATAGCATTTTTTTTTTTTTTTTTTTTTTTTTTTTTTTTTTTTTTTTTTTTTTTTTTTTTTTTAACAAACATGAGTATTTTAAGCATCCCTTTATTAAACTTAGTAATTATCATTACTAATCATGCCTTTTATGAAAAGAACAGCAAATGCTATCTGAATTATAGTACATAAAAAATTCAATCATATGGCATATCTTACTGCCACTAGCCACTTTGAATGTACAAAATCTTTGTTTTTGACATACAATATACTTTTACAATAAACCAAAGTATTTCAAACATAACGTCTTTATCTCTAGTAATTATCATCAGTAATTTTGCCCGTTACCATAAAAACTCCAAATTCTTACTGATTCATAATATAAAAGAAAAAAATACTTAAACATATTGCGTAAACTGCATATCCACACTGTTCTATTTTTCTTGTACAAAGGTTATCCCTATATAGCTTCAAATTATTTCAGTC
>NC_090755.1:44347562-44365062 GCF_036898095.1 Palaemon carinicauda | reverse complement strand
AATTTGATTGAAATAAATATCAATATTGATACCACAACGTATGAATAACCTCAGAGAAGACTATAAATTTTCCTAATGTCACTGCTAAGACAAGTTTACTGACCATATATTTCTGTCATACTACAATTTTTGCTCAAGAAGCTATTGTTTACCCCTTTTAAATAAAGATTCAACTCAATCGGTGAAAACACTATTATAAAAAAAATAGTAAGTAAGAAGGTATATCTTTGGTTTTACTTTCATGCGTACTTTTAGTCACGATCATTTTAGATATAATAGAAAAAGAAATACACAGGTGATTGATTATAAGGAGTGAAACAAACATACGATCGAAAAGTTTTATAAGGCATAAACAATAACCTACTGCGTCTCTCAATTTTGTGAAGAGGAAGGTGGTTCATAAAGAATTACTGGAATAAGAACCCTACATTTCTTGGTAAACAATGGACTCTTTACATGTGTATGTTTACTTTGACTAAAATAATGAAACCTAATTGTGACAAGTGTTCATTTAAATTCCCGGGTAACAAGCATCGCACACACACACTCACACACGCACACAAACAAACACGCACACACTCACACACACGCATATATATGTATATATATATATATATATATATATATATATATATATATATATATATATATATATGCTTATATGTATATATATATATATATATATATATATATATATATATATATATATATATATATATGTGTGTCTGTATATATATATATATATATATATATATATATATATATATATATATATATATATATATATATATGAATGCTCTCTCTCTCTCTCTCTCTCTCTCTCTCTCTCTCTCTCTTTGTTCCATGCAGCATTCTTGGTAACTGCCACCGGACTCCAATCAACCTAATTTGCAATATATTCTAATTAACGTTATTGTATTATCAATACTATGCTCATGTTAACCTTGAGTCCCTTTCCAATGATAAGGGCTTTCATGCTGCAAGTAAAACTCAACCTAAACAACAAAACCATTAAATGTTAAATGTTGATATTATTGTGAATTTTGTTAAAGTTGATATTACTGTTAATTTCATTTTTGTTATGCAGTTTTCATTTTTAAGTGACCCATTTTGGAATCTATAATTAATTGAGTTCTTCTGTGAATAAACTTGTTATTCGAACGCTAATATGTGACATGAGTAGAGAAGAGGGAGATAGTCCTGAACACAAAGGCTATTTAAATTCATCTCAAGACACATGTGTGCATATATATATATATATATATATATATATATATATATATATATATATATATATATATATATATATACATATACATATATATATATATATAGATATATATACGCATATGTATACATACACTCATATATACATACTGTATATATATATATATATATATATATATATATATATATATATATATATATATATATATATATATATATATATATATATATATATATATATACACACACACATATATATATATATAAATATATATATATATATATATATATATATATATATATATATATATATATATATATATATATATATATATATATATAAATATATATATATATATATATATATATATATATATATATATATATATATTTATATATACATATATAAACTATCTTGTCAATAGTACTTATGAAGACACTCCTACTACCTACAACCATATAATGTTATGCATTACAAAACATTAAAAATAACTTCATCAAGAAATTAGATATAATTAGATGTTATTGCTGAAAAGAGATATTATTTGATACACACTTGAAATATAATCAGTGGAATTAAAATAAGTTGATAATTAACGCATAATGTATCTGCAGTTGATTCTTGAAGGTCAATTTTCTGAAGAAAAAAAAATATATTTAATGGTGAATATAGAGATTTATATCGTCTAAATAAATAAGGAATGAATATTGTGTCCTCTCACTACTCCATTTATATCTCTTCTGCTCAATTGGTCAGGGAATATATTAGGAGACGATTCTAAAATAAAACACAATTCACTTAAATCATAACTATCCTAAGACACATGACTAGTAGTGGAAAATTAAGTTAGCCACATATCTTACTTGAACAAAATAAAAATCCTGGAATGCAAGCATGAAAATGACAAGGTTCCAAAAAACTAGAGTTTAACTAACTTTATGCACAAAGGTGTTCCGTTTTGAGTTTCATATATTTGAATGTCATTTTCGCCTACCTTGGCAGCATTTATAAAATGTTCGGACCCGCTGAGGATAAATGGGATCTCGCTATTTTACTTATAGCCACTTACGAGAACAGCGACTGGAAGTTGGAAATGACGCGTTGACTTGTTAATGTAGTCATGAATAGTATTTGTTTAAGCTCATTAGCATTCCCTCTTTATTTTTCTTATTTCCTCTTCAATAAATTGAATACACGTGGCGTAAAGCAACGCTGTGTATTACATGACCATTGGTAATTTCACGCAGGCTCTGAATCAGTCAATGAAGAAATAAGATGTTCTTCCAAATAGAGGCTGACTACTCACTTTTGACTAGTTTGGCAAAGAATCTGAACAGAATGGATCTACAAAAGAATTCAACATTCCCCCGAAACTTAAAATCTATTGCTTTCAAAGAGTAGGCAGTTAATTATGCTCAACGACAACAGATTGTGGGCAAACTTTGAATTTAATTGTACAGGCTGTCAGATCGAAATTCATGTGACCCAGTTGCATTAAATGTATAAAGGATATTAAATATTTCTGAGTTATTCTTTATAATACGCTTGATTAATGCAATAAATGATTGTATATATGATGATTGATATTACAGATCAAGAAATACTGATGATCAGAATAATGTCCGATTCTTTGTTTAATTTCAAGAGATAAAGAAATATGATTCGTTGATTATTCATATTGAAATTCATATATCAAATAATACTTTATCTTCATTTAGGAACTCTATAAATCATTGTAAGTTATTGCATGCTCTTCTACCACAATTTCTAAAGGAATATGCCTTTGGTTTCATTTACTATTTCAGAGTAATCTCTGGTGCATCTTCAAATCACAGATTCTAATCTTGTCGTTGGAATTATATTTGGTTCAGTGCCCTTTCTACCCATTACATGCTGGAACATCAGAATTCAATGTTTCCAAAATACGTTACGTCCGTTTGATATGTGGTTGGTTGGTTCAGATTATGTACGAGTCATTGCTCAAAGGCTTCCTGTAAGTTACGGTAGAATGGATGAAACTGCCACGCTGGGAATCTTGTCTTGAATTAATCAGTCGAGATGCTTGAGGATCTGATTCACATTAAACCATCAGAATATGTTAGGTTTTCTGTGCACGCCTAACAAAGACGTGGTTACCGGTTTTCAGTATTTTCTTTGTTTATACAGCTTTGTAAATATTATTATAGATTCATTCGTTTTGGGGTTAATAATAGATCCCAGAGAATTAAAGATAGTATGAGTTATTAAAGTAACCACCGTTATTATACATAATCCTGTGCACTCAAATAATATAAGGTTTTCTATCTCCTCTAATAAATCTTTATCGGGCAGTTCTAGCCTCCTTCTTGATATCCTTCCTCCAGCAATGAAGGCTTTCATCTACTCCATACTAACATGTATCATAACAAACTTAGTAATTTACTATTTTTTTCCAGATATACTTACTCAGAACTGTTTGTGGAATCCACATACCTCTATTTATCACAGCTATTTATAAAATCATTTAGGCAGGTTAATTTACGTTATCTTTTATTCCAAGGAATTCCTTATCTACCTGGAATTCAATCTATTTCTCTGTCATCTATATCAGTATCCATAGCTTCAAGCAGAACTAATCCTCAAACGTCTTCAAAGTCAGCAAGATACAATTCCAATTCTCCTAAAAGTGTTTTATATTCATCTCTTTTCTTTCAATTCATGTACCGTATGAAGATAGGGTTCAATCCCAGGTATGAGGTAGAAATCTATTTTTATTTGAGGACGATTTTGTGTTAATTTTCATCCATATTGACTCATAAGGGTAATTCTAATTAAATGCTATCAATTGTGTCACCTTAAGAGCCGGGAAGTCGGTGAAAAGTCACTGGTAAGAGACTGATGTCTCGCCAGGTAAATCCTGAACTGCAGTTAGCAGTTAGCTTCCAACTTCTTTTGAGACTCTAGTGGCATGGTTGAAAGTGACTTGACCTTTCATTTGAAGGGGCTAGGGTCCGATCCCAAGTATGAGGTAAAAATTTATTTCTATTAGAGTACAATATTGTGTTGATTTTGCTCCATATGGACTCATTAGGGGTAATTCAAATTAAATGCTATCAATTATGTCACTTGGTAGGCCGGGAAGTCGGGGAAAACTCGCTGGTAAGAGACACATGTCCTGCCAGGTTAATCCTGAACTGCAGTTAGCAATTAGGTTCCAACTTTTATTGAACCTTTGGTAGCATGGTTGGAAGTGACCTGGCCTTTCATTTGATGGGGCTAGGGTTCGATCCCAAGTATGAAGTAGAAATGTATTTTTATTTGAGCACGATATTGAGTTGTTTTTCATCAATATATATATATATATATATATATATATATATATATATATATATATATATATATATATATATATAAATATACATATACATATACATATATATATATATATATATATATATATATATATATATATATATATATATATATATATATATATATATATATGTACATATACAATATATATATATATATATATATATATATATATATATATATGTAGATTTATATATATACATATATAATATATATATATATATATATATATATATATATATATGAATATATACACACACACATATATATATATATATATATATATATATATATATATGTATATATATAAATCTACATATATATATATATATATATATATATATATATATATATATGTATATATATATATATATATATATATATATATATATATATATATATATATATATACATATATATATATATATATATATATATATATATATATATATATATATATATACATATATATATATGTACATATATATATGTATATGTATATTCTATATATATATATATATATATATATATATATATATAAAATATACATATACATATGTATATATATATGTAGATTTATATATATACATATATATATGAATATATATATATATATATATATATATATATATATATATATATATATATATACATATATATATATATATATATATATATATATATATATTTATACATATATATATATACATATATATATATAGAATATACATACACATATATATATGTACATATATATATATATATATATATATATATATATATATATATATATATATATATATATATATATATATATATATGTATATTTATATATATATATATATATATATATATATATATATATATATATATATATATATACATATATATATATATATATATATATATATGTAGATTTATATATATATATATATATATATATATATATATATATATATATATATATATATATATATATATATATATGTAGATTTAATCTCATTGGCTATATCCAACCAAAATCCACCCCCTTCTCTTAACCTCATTGACTACCCCTAACCTAACTCCACCCCTCTCTTAACCTCATTGGCTACCCGTAACGTATCTTAATCTCTCTCTCTCTCTCTCTCTCTCTCTCTCTCTCTCTCTCTCTCTCCAACCTAACCTAACCTAACCTATTCCACCATATGAGTGAAATAATACCTAACTAACCCAAATCTAACCTAACCAAACCTAACTCAACCCAAACCTAGCCTAACCTAACCTAACCTAACCATTCAATCTTAAACCTAACCTAACCTAACATAACCCAAGCTAACCCTTCAAGTAAGTGAAATAATACCTAACTACGTGTCTATCATTCAATCTTAAATAGTTATTATGGGAATTATTAAAGTTATCAATATATTTTGAAATTATTGTTTATTACAATACTCATTATTATTATTATTGATTAAATCAGGGGAATTTAAGATTTGTATAGCTGTTGGCATTATATTATTTTGTATTACCTGGAATATATATTTCAGGTTGAAACTTCTTGTTAACAATAAACAACTGTTACGACTAACGTCTATCCTTGAACAACCCCGTACAATAATAATAATAATAATAATAATAATAATAATAATAATAATAATAATAATAATAATAATAATAATAACAAAAATAATAATAATAATGATAATAATAATAATAATAATAATAATAATAATAATAATAATAATAATACGAGTCCATCATTCAAACTTAAATAGTTATTATGGAAACTATTAAGATTATCGTTATGTTTTGAAATTATTGTTAATAAAATTATTGCAATATTCATTATTATTATTATTGTTATTAATGTTAGTTTCTTTAATACGATAACACCTGAATAAACAGATGTAGGTATATTTTGTTCTGCTGACAATGTGTTATCTTTCTCGTGAGGAAGATGATAAGCCACGATACTTGATACGATAACACCTGAATAAACAGATCTACGAATGTCTCCTCGTGACGATGAATGTTATCTTTCTCGTGAGGATCATAAGCCACGATACATTGGATAGTGAAAGTAATATTTTAAAAAGCAGTATTTTATTCATCTTATATAACCAGACTGATCTTTATATATGCATGTATTTCTCATTTCTCCTAACATACAAATTTTAAGCGGATTTGTAAGAATGCTTCTAATATCATTTTTGTGAACTTCTTGTATGTCATCATAGCCCTCTCGTATCCCAACCTCACTGTGCTCCACACTTTATATTTATTAGTTTTCATCCTCTACTGCTGAGATAAATGGTCTGGTTGGAAGCCTGATAAGGTATAAAACAAATAACTCATTAGACTCATGACGGCACCTCCACTAAGGAATAAATGAATCCCAGGAATAATTCCCGTCCCTAATTAATAAATGAATAAAAAAGAGAATAGAAATTAACTCAACGTCATGGATATAAATAAACTCGTGCAAACGTGGGACATCCCCTATCATGACTATTTTTAATAATTAGACTCAGGAAGGTTCATAGTTATCCCTCATTCTGATGCATTCTTTATATGTAATCGCTCTCTTTTCTCTCCCTTTATACTCAGAGCAGCGTCTCCTCATCAAACGAGTGAAATGATAATTAGCTACTATCCCATCATTTAGCCTTAGATTACTGGGGGAGAACATGGTCTTTATTTTCCATAACGTATACCCTACCCGGTAATGACTAACTGGATGTATGAAGTATAAAACATATAACCCACACTTATATGATAAATCTGGCTGTATTGGTGTCATGAATTTGAACAATTCAAAGGATTTATTCCTCTTGAAGAAGGTCAAGAAATGCTTACTGTATATCTCTGAGCTAATACCATAACTATCAAAGAATAGTATATAATTTTCAGGTGACTTAGCCACATAAAAGCAGACCCAGTGTCCCATGCTATTGATGTCTGAAGAGGTTTCTAACGTATTTGCAATGAAGGTGATAGCTTCCTTCCTGTATGACCTCAGCCTTATACTTCCAACATGATCAGAAGAAAATATGCCTGCGCAATTCACTAATTCCCCCCCCCTTCCCCTTAGAACTCTATCCAGCTCTCTAGTATCCATCAGTCCTAACCCCTCACATCACAATGAATAATCCTGTCCTCATCAATAGATAAAATACCCGTAGTATCTCCAAAAAGCATAATGAGATGGGGTGAGATTACTGCTGTACTCAATTTTAAAATGATTCACATACTGGCTGATCTCTCTACTGGTAGAGCTTCTTTCATATCCTCATGTACGAAATTAAAATTAAAAATGGTTCTCCCCTGCGGAAAACTATCCAAGGATATAATATTCTCATCATCTATGCCAATTGCCTTCTGGGATTCATAATACGCCTGCACAACTCTCTCTGGGAATGCTGCGTTTATATTATATATGGTACTTCCATTAATAGTGATATGTATATTATTTACATTTGCATGGTGGAAGAATAATGGGTTACTTGTATAATCCCCTGAAAAATGTCTCATATCAATTAGTGCTAGTATCATCTTGTCTGGAATGCATGAACCAAAAGGTTAATCTATCATTATTGACGATTCATTAATCCCAACAACGTAGGTCTTATAAAGAGACTGGCTGAATATGTATTGTATAGGCTTTGATAATAATGACTGATTCAACGCAGCCATTGCGTTATAATGAGGAGTGACACGATCTATCCATAAATTCGATTGCTGTATTGTCAAATTATTTAAATGTCCCTTCATATCCGTGTTCATAACCCAACTATCATTCGCCAACTCTAATCGAATTCTCAGATTTACCAAAACCATTAGATACATCTCAATAGTTGCTAAATCTAGTAATAGTGGGAAGTATGTGTTAATTCCATAGATTTTAAGCTTGGGCATCTGCTTAACTTCCAAATGCTCCCCCTCCTTCAATGTATCATCAGTATACTGCCTCGTAATCCTGTGCTCTTCACAATAATCATCACAGAAATATCCACACCTCGCTATATTCTCGAGTGAGTCCGGCTTCACATTCATCAACATTTTCATATAAGATAAATTATTGTATAAAGGATATTACTCGACCATCTTTTCATTCAGAAAGACGGATAAGGACTTGAATAATGTATTACTCACCCCGTTTACTACTCCCACATTTTGTGCCGCTATTAAATTGACACCATTTCTAGTGATATGAATGAATAATTCTAATGTTATACACGATAAATCAAGAAAGGAACCGACCACCCTATTCACACGAAATTCTATATACCTATCAGACAATACCTGATTAATTCCCACATTACTGGGCATGAAGTCAACCCTCTCTTTAGAATTAATTGAACTTTCAATTAGTCTCTGCCTGTTAACATTTGGATATGATCTAGATATTCCTGCCATATACGAGGATACTGGAATCTTATTTCCACTTCCTGGGGTATTCGGTGTCATTCCAGCCATGATGTGAGGTTCAAAATTCTGCTTAGTTATGAAATGAGATTAAAGAAAGGATACAAACCCTATGATGTCCCACGTCCTTATGAATGTAGTAGGTTATACACATCATTCTTATGCAATCTCCGCATTCCTCCAAACTCCTTCTTAGTCTTACGAATCACTTTCAAACTGCTTCCTTTTTTTTTACTTCCCTCTCTTTCGTGAATCTTTTAGAAGTCTTAACCCTGTTGACTTCAATGCCTGAACTCCATGTTTTTTTAGAGATTCCTTTAATGGTCTTTCCGCAGTGATCATATCGGACATTACAGCCCTACCAAATTCCTTAGCGGAAGGATTGAGAGCCTCGAATATAAAGGGTAATACCCTCCTAGCCACCCCTGATATAGCTGACATCACACTTCCTCCCCGTCTTCGAGTCGGATAAAATATTGAAATATCTTCTAGCCCACCACCTCTTCTTAGGGGTGTAGAAAGAAAAAGCCTCCTAAATTCCTCTTCTGATGGTGGAACGAAATTCAGTCTCATGATCTTGATCGTATCTACTCCGAAATAGTAATATAAAAAGAAAAAAACTCTGCAGTAGTACAGCCTCCTGTGATGCTCAATTGTCAATTAATGCTAGGTAGATCGGTATTTATTATTTTATTCACCTAACCCTGACATGCAGGACGCAGGTCATGCTAGAGTTTTCAACGAATCTTTTAGTTCTCCCATTCTGATCCGTAATGATTATAGATATTTGATCCAACACCTTTGTATTTAGAGGTTTATATAATGTGTTATGTATACTTCTATTCTTGCCGTTATCTATATGGAAAGAGTCTAAAATATTTACAAGTCTGCCAGCAAAGTAACTCGGCTGTATCACATCCGAATAAATGTACATATAATCAACTCCACAATTTTCAGATGGGAATGTAGGCTATAGCTTGAAACCTCTCTTTTCTCTCCTTTTCCATAGATTATATATTCTGTATCAGCTTTGAAGCCCAGCAGATTGGATGCTTCACTGCTGAAAGTTATATGAATTGTCTGCACTTCCCCCTTCCTGAATGAATCACCCTTAACATATTGCATGGTTATTTTTTTTTCTGAGTGTCATCCCATTTGAATATGGTGCTGAGTTTAATGAATGCTGAATATCTATCACTAAAATAAACCTTTAATTCCTTATTTAAATCGTCGTTTAAAGTCTTAACCAACTTTTTCATATCCCTGCCATGACACTAATATTAGGCGTATATATATGTGTATGTGCCGCCATACTTTCACCAGTGGAAGTATTATTAGCAGACTGGTAGCGTGTATGCACCTTAATATGAAACTGTGTATCATTCGACTTTATGGCGTAGTACTGAATTGGGTGCATGATAGACACGAGACCCACTTCATACTCACAATCATCCCCCAAAACTATCAGTGTAGCAATCCTATTGATGAATAAACTAGGCTTGTTATCTGGATATGCATTTAAGCAGCCTATACTGGTTAAATAAACCGTGTGGTCACCAGACATCTTCTTACCCTACTGAGGGTGGATATTTCAGTGAGTTCACATTTATAGCTATATATGCAGTTTACATTTTTAGGAGGATGTAATTGAAACTCAATAGTTTTATTCACAACATTTTACTCTTAAAAAGAAATAGATTAAAAATAAACAGAAATGGTCAGGCATGCAAATACATTGACAAATAGCGACATTCAACCTCTCCTCTGTCAGCCCAACAGATATCTCTATTTTCTTCATCAGCCTTAACAAAATTATTTAGAATTTATAATTTTCTTAATGACCCCAGAAGATTGGATATAACCATATCCCCATTAAGTTTTTCATCCAGACTAGAAAATAACTTTTCACCTGCGACGATATAAACAGTCTTCCCTTCCAGTTCTTGATTAAAGGTGAATATACTCGGTAGATAGTAGGCCAGCCACTTTGTATCAATTCTTCCTCTCCTGCCAATACCTAATGGGAAAAGCACATGTTGAACGTGATCAAATTTCTGGTCATTCAGCTTATCCTTCAAATTTGTTAATGCACTGTGGAAGTGATGTAATCTCCGTTCTTCTGTATCTTCGCGAAGTCGGTTCACGTGATGTAAATCTTGGGAATACTGAACACTATTCCTTGCATATGGGTTATTCTCAATCGACTCTCCTTTACCATACCGAGTTATTAAAGTTGCCACGACTGGGTTATCCACATACAAATCAAGCGTGGATGTGTTCAAGATGGCCGTACCTGGCACACTCCTATCCCTTTGACATGCGTAACTTGCGCCAGGTTTTGTATATCTCATCCCTGCCACATCTGCATAGGGGTATGCCCCCAGTACATCCTTCACGGCCCCAAAATTCTTACATGCCACCGCATTGATGGCAGTGACTATGGAGATACCTCGTTGCTTGTAGACAGGGCTGGTCAAGGATCCGAATATTACCTTGCAGGTGCTACTACCCTCCATCTTGAAGAAAGCTTCAAAACTTTTGATTGTCTATGCTCCTTCACCCAACTTATATACGATTTGCTTATCAATCCCTCCCCCCTACCCCTAACGATGTGATATTTCACGTTCCACCTTATCTGAGGCTCCGCTTGTAAACAATTTCATCGAGGTTTATACTCATCTTGTTATCTTCAATTAACATGTACTATCATGTCATAACTCCTTCTATCTGATTACTGTTCTACCCTCCGCTCCTTATAGAACAGGTTATATCACGATTCACGCGCCTCGTTAATAAGGAATACAGGAAATTTCCTGATGGGGATATTTATTCTTGAGATCTCTTTGATGTATAGCCCCTCCCTTTTTAATTTCATAGACAGTTTTTAGCTGCTTTATCAGAGCTTTATTTCTAATCATCCAGTGAGGTATATTAGCAGCTTTTATTATATATTCATAGTCACTCAGATATTCATCCTCAACCACTTTTTTACCGTCAAATTTTTGTATCATATCCAAAATATTGTACTTATTATTTGGTGAAAGGAGATCCCCATTATAATCCCATCTCACGCTAACGGACCTTTCTAAGTATAAGGTATTCTCTGCTGAGTGAAATACATGGCGAGAATTTCAGCTAGCAAAGGCTTGCTAATGGGGTTCTGGCTGTTTATTTTTTATGTCCTGAGAGGAATCGAATTATTCTGCAGGACATTCCTCACATCTCTTATCTTGGGTGCTATAGTAGTCTTAACCATTTTTTGCGGACTATCCCTATTTCTCTTCCGACGTTCAATAGTCTTCAAGGGGATATTGTTGCTATTTCTGACCTTTGCCTGATATGATACATTCAAAGTTTCGGGTTTTTCCCGAACATTTGAAATATCAGTTCGTCCCCCCTCATCAGATGTCTTTTTTCCCATCATCCGCTCGTAAGTAAGTCTTGAAATTAAATACAATTCCCTCATGCCTGTTTTTCTATTATTAGCTTTATTTGAAGATACTTGATATTAGTCCTGCCGCTAGTGGTAAAAATACAGACAGAATAGCTTCACCTCTCCTACTTAGGAAAATTTTCTTTTTCTTATGTATTGCGGTTTTCTTCAGTTCAGTTTTCCGGACTTCCTCCCTGTATCTCTTTAATCTCCTGATATTATTCACGTCCTGTGTCAGATTCTTCTCCAAGAAATTCTGAAATATTTCGGAAATTGTATTAATATATTTTCCCCCGAGTACAGCTGTTATTTTACATGTATGTTTGGCGGGTAAATGGGATAGAAAAATAATTAATTCTTTATTCTTTTCTATTAGACCCTTCCTTTCACCGCCGGTCATACTTGAATAATATGGCTTTCATCAAGCCATGAATTAAAGTGGTCTGGGTATCCACTCCACTTAACTAAATACTTCCTTTTACCATCAACCGTTTTTCTCCTCAACACTATTATATCATACAGTTCAGGTAGAGTCGTTGGGATTAATTCTTCTCTATAAAACACACCTTGAATTTCTTCACCACTTAAATCCTCCAAATAATAGACAGTGTAATTATTATGAGTTAAGTGTTTGTAAAATTTACTCTTCAATGTTCTAATTACCCGCTCAGCAATTGAAGACTTTATCTCTCTTGAATATACACTTTACAATTTTATCTTTTTCCCATCAAGATATTGACGGACATATCTAATATAGAATTCTCCTCCCTCATCAGAGTTCAGACGTGACACTCCCTTAAAATCGTCACTGTCGAGGACAGTTTTGAGTGCCTGCATCACACTAGTGCCATTTTTCTTCTTTATGGGTACCACTTGAAGATAGCGGGAAAATATATCAACAACAATTAAAAGATATTTATAACCACGGTTGTATCTCGCAAGTCTCGACATGTCAGCGAGATCACAACCAGCTATAACTCTAGGCTTGGGTGATAGTACTTTCCTCCTTGTGAACTTCTTCCGCGTGATTTTATGTAAGGTATATGATGACTGGCTTTCTAGAAAATCTCTAACAATACTCCTAGTAATGTTTTCATCCACCTTTCTCGCATTTTTAAACAATGTCTCTACACCACCGTAGCTATTCGGTGACTTTTCAGTTTCGTAAAGTCTTTTTAAAATCGAGTTATGCCTTCTGCTCACCATTGAAAAATGACTTGATACTCGGTCTCCCCTACTATGTTAATACGAAGTTGTAATTCTTCTGGAGTATTCGGTCCCAGATCCACTAATAAATAACCATACTTATTATGAGATAAAACCCTTTTATATATAATTAGTATATAATGAGAACAATTCAGACTTATACTTCTGCTAAATTTACCCGAGTGGAATACGTTCTGAGTTATATATATTACTGAAATATTTGAGTGTCGACCTGCAGTGAATGCTTGAGTGACAAATTTATAATCACACGCCTCTATAAAGCAATCAACAAGGACGAATAATAAGCCCAGATCTCCTACAGCACTGTCTGTATATTCAAAAGAATTCAGGATCTCCCTACTAATTCTAAATTCATTTCTAATCCCAGTATGCCACTCTAAGGGATGGTCGTCTACTCCACAGTACAGGATAGTGTGAAAGACTTCATGTTATTTTTCGACAATCTTTTGAGCCAACTGTGTTTTCCCTGAATTGCTATATCAAGGTATTATTATCCTGGATGGGGAGGAAAATAAATTTGTCACGTCTTTAGGGAAGCTTGAAGTTGTCATTGTGAAGGTGTGAATGCCAATGAGGAACTATTTCAATATATATATATATATATATATATATATATATATATATATATATATATATATATATATATATATATATATATATATATATATATATATATATATATATATATATATTATAGGGGGTGTTCAGTTTAGTGAAATACTGGATTTATAATTTTTAAAATAATTTATTTACAGTTTCAAAGTTTTTTTTTTCCTTCATTCAAGTGGGTGCTATTATATGAAAAAAATAGCCTTTATTTAAATCTGTTTACACAAGGTGTTTTTAATGTTTCCATTATTCGGGAGTGAGCTAGTATAAACATTATGGAAATTATAATGATAATGATGATGATGATGATGATGATGATGATGAGGATGATGATGATGATGATGATGAGGATGATATTCTGTTTTTCTTTTAAACCAAAAGAGTTACATATGCATTTACGGACTTGAAACAGGTCAGTGTCACAGTCAGTGCTATTTACCATGAGTTAGGGGTGAGAGGGGGAGTATTAGAGGAAAAAAAATAAGAGGTATACACCCATAGCATGGAGTAGTGGTTAAGAGATGAAATCTTCACCTTCCTCAGGAATTTCAACCTCTGGGAGAATTATTCTACCAGTCTGTATACCCCTTCTCTTCTTGCGTGAATTGATATTGTTGTGCATTCCTCTCCGTTTGATGCAACCCGTTGGAGAGACACCTGTCTGTAATGATACCATCCCAGATGTAGAGGGTGAAGAATGTGTAGGAGGAGGAGGTGGAGGAAGAGGAGGAGGAGGAGGAGGAGGAGGAGAGTGTTGACTACGTACCCTCCTTATTGCATTGTTATTTTTACTCCTTTGTCTCATAATAATTGGTTTCTTGGGAAATCTTTGCAAAGAAAGAGTAGGATTAGGTCTTGGAACAGGAGGAGGAGGAGGAGGAGGAGGAGGAGGTATCCACACCGTTTGTGATAGCCGGAGGGAGGCATGAAAGTTCATTAACCCTTCCAGCCATATCATCACGAACCTTTGGATAACCGTATGAGTAAGATTCATATCTCTTATCTTCGTAGGGAGATAGGGCTATCTTACGATTACGGGTTAAACACATAGTCCCCTTAATATTTTGCAGGCTATACACTTCTTTTGTCAATATATCACTCCCCCCTATGGAATCCTTATATTGCTGATGCTCTATAGAATGTTGGATTGACTGCTGAATATCTTTAAGAGTGTTAAATCAGCTATTCATTGTCTTGTAAGAGTATACTTTAGGCTTGACACCTACAAATTCGGTGACGTGGTCATTTGCAGTCTCAAGCTTTATAGGTCTTCGGGAAAGTTACTAAAGTCAAAATATTCTTTCAAAGGGCCTTTTAACTCATCATCTAGATTTCAACTTCCAAAGTGAGGAAGAAACTATCAGTATCCATGTAAAGCAGCTTTATCTTTTCTCCTTATAATCTTACGAGGGTATCATAAAAGAAGTCATAAATAATTTTCTTTGATAAGTCTAGGATAGAGAAACCAATGTATATAGGAGAATCTGCCATAATATTCGTCATGGTGTGATTTACAATTACTCTATCCTCACTGATGACATCAACAGACTTGAATGTATGTTTAGAGACATTTCGGAGGAGTGTGTCTTCATTGTTGACGATTACGCTCTTGGTTGAGTAGTTTAACTGATTTTTAATCGTAACCCCAAAGAGAGAATTCGTCATAACTTTCATAGTTGATTTCTTATCACAATCTGTCTCCCTCGCACGCATAGCTGCACATCCTGCTATATACTCTCGGAGGTAGTATTCCTCTCTGAATTTATACACCCTTCTGATAGTCAAAATCTTTAACCCTAACCTTATGAGTGTTTGTAAGAGGGGAAGGTATATTAATTTATCATTTATGGGGAGGTGTGTAACCACTAGCTTCGTATTTTTTCGTGGGATGTTAATATTCAGTTCCTTGAGGAAATCCTGAGAATATTTAGAGATCATATCCTTCGTGATACTAAGATGTTGCATGACAAGGGTGAATGCATCAGTTCTCACAGCCACATAATCTTCAACATGCTCAGTGTCACATAGAATAAAATATCCAATATCGTCATGCGCATCAATGGACAAGATATCCCGTTGTCTGAAAGTATCCAATTCTGAGAGGGATAACTCTGAAATATAAACAAGCGGCATTCTGAACTTAGCCATGACGGTCGGGTAAAGAGAGGTGAAATCTGCATACAGTATATATTGGGATTTAGTCAATGAAGGATTAAAGTTACAATTTATGGATATATTGTCGGCGATTGCGTGACGACGGATTAGACTGCAGAACCCACCTCGAATATTTTCTGTGATAAGTTGATACAGCTCTCCATCACTGACGAGAGGTAGTTTTATACGTGTTCTACAGAGAAAGGCTTCCAGAGAGAGAGAAGTGCAGGTTAGGAAAGATGTGCAGTCTAGGCGGAAAGAAGAAAATAAGGCTTCTCTCCAAGCCATAAAAAAATCACACAGCATTGCAACATCAACTAGTAAGTATAATAAGGTATAGTCAAGGAGATTACAACATTTTGAAGCCTTCCGTACAGATTTGATATGTTCGTAATCATCTTAAGAAATTGAGGAACTCGTCAACCTATTATTAAATTTAGATCTTGTTGGGATACCATCTTTAAGAAGGATGTCATACCCCGTAACATAATCATAAGGGTAGAATTGTTTGCCAGTCTTAAGTATGAGATTCTTTACTTCATCTGCATATCCTTCCAACAATCGATTTGATATATGCAGTGAGCCATTATTACGAATATGACTCGTAGCTATATTGGAAATGCTGCCTCTTATTAAATTGACTGAATCTACGAATTTTATCCTGCCTACAGTGCCGTGATAAAATTTTAAACAGTTATTCTTCAAGATATTAAATCTAAATTGAGGAGAGGCAAGCTTTAATATGAGGGGTAAATCATAGGACAAATTATGTAAGTACACTCGGAGGGTAGGAAAGACATCCTTAATGTTAAGATTGCATTTATTTCATAGAGCACTCTTATAATTATCATATTGTAAATAATGTAAATGATGCCGGATTTTGCGTATATTCTCATTAAATTTAACTTTGCATACTTCACACTCCACAGCCTCTTTGAAATCCCTTAAGCTTTTCTCAGTCATATGAATGGGATATTTTGACAAACTCTCGCATATATCCTTCCAGTCACTTTTAGATTATTCAGCATCACATCGCTGCAGTCTTCCCCGTGACCGATTCTGTGACTTACATATTCACATGTTCTACCATT
>NC_090755.1:44340062-44342562 GCF_036898095.1 Palaemon carinicauda | reverse complement strand
TCTTTTTTACATCAGTCTTTTTTCTCATCTAATTAACTAGTATCTCTATTGAGGCCCCTAAGGTTGTTGCTTTCTTTGACAAGTATGACTAAACACAAGCTCATAATGATAACAATCATGATAATAATATTGATAATATTAATGATATTAATAGCAATCAAAATAATAGCATGATTTTTTTTTATACTTGAGGACACATCGAAGTATACGCTATGCATGTAAACACTCAAAATTCTAAGTAATGAAAAATGCATTACTGATAAAAACTATCGATGAAAAAACATCATATTTTATTCCTTAACGTTGTACTTATTAAACGCAATAAAATACTAAAATAGAGAAACTTCCATAATCTGATCACATATTCGATATATATATATATATATATATATATATATATATATATATATATATATATATATATATATATATATATATATATATATATACATATATATATATATATATATATATATATATATATATATATACATATATATATATATATATATATATATATATATATATATATTATATATATATAATATATGTATATATATATATATATATATATATATATATATATATATATATTTATATATATATGTATATATATATTTATATATATATATGTATATACATATATATATATATATATATATATATATATGTATATATATATATTTATATATATATATATATATATATATATATATATATATATATAGATATATATATGTATATATGTGTATATATATATATATATATATATATATATATATATATATATATATATATATATATTTAATAAAATATGTTCCTCTATCTAGCAAAGTCTCTACGTTCGCATAAAATTTCTTCTAGGCTTTATATCGCGTCAAACTTTATGCACTTAGGAACTATCTTATGAGATGTGTACATGAGGCCAGTGTCACACATTTGCATTCAAGCTACGTGACCCCCACCACCCCCTTTTTTTTTAATTGTTGGAAGTCTAACGATTAATGGAGTATTTTTTGCTCTATCATTTCGGAATGACCAGTTGCAAAATTCCAGAAACATTCCCGCTAGTTGAATTTTGGACCTGGGCAGATGTTGGAGGGATCGTTTGCTACAGTGGACCACCAGAATCTACCTACTGTGTTCAGCACCTCATTAAGCCTGCGAATAATTGTGACTAGTGCGGACCTGCAGGTTTTCATGAGATTTTTGCATGGACTCTACAATGCGGCTCAATTACCACACGATTGCCATTCGACTTGACAACTACTGTATTGCAATTGGCCAAGGAGGTTTCTGACCTGGCAGCAGAGTATTGCACAGTATTTGTCATTCATAATAATTGAATTTTTATTTATACGTACCTTCGTTTTCTTTATTGACTTCATTCATATTGACCATTTAACACCTTTTTGTCTATTCATATCCTTTATTTAATATTTACTTCATACTTACAGTGCGACGGATGGGAGCCTTTCCATCCCAGCCCCTCAGACTTCGCTCTCTATATCAGCACACCCATGGATGCTTACGCCCACTTCTTCATATTGTACCAGGACGTTTTCAATCCAGAACTTTGTCAAACGCCAATGGTTCCCACCAAACATGATATTCATAACCAGTATTCTCCAGAGTGTTTGGAAGTCAAAGAACAAACGTTTGGCGAAATGTAAGAGATGGGCCTTTGCCAAAAGGTCTTAAGCCCATCGATTAGGAGTTTTACATCTCATCTTGGGCATTTCTTTATAACAAATTCTGGATCACTCCGAGGAGAAAGTTTTTAGCTTCATCATAGTATCTGGAATTCCATATTTTGCACAGGATGTGAAGCAGATACATTTTTGCTTTTTTTCAGTGAACATTCACAGGATAACACTCCCATTTGTTTATATTTATTGCATAAAAAATGAATACCATTTAATTTGGCTTTGTCTTTTTAAAAGCTGCATAAGTAGCTCAGTCAATTGAATATTATTATAAAGTACGTAACTAAACTCTCCATTGATTACTTTGGGATTTGTCCTTTATATTTTTATACTATAATAATATTTCATAAGATTTTATGATAGTATAAAAAGAATAACACTCAACGTCTTTAGACTACCCATTGACTATACTAGGACTTGCCTTTTTTATCTTTTTTTTTAACCTCATTGTGATATCTTTTCCTAAAGGAGCAATATTTCCTTTTCGCTGTTGTTTGTATTTATTTTTTATGTATTTCGTTATTATTATTATTATTATTATTATTATTATTATTATTATTATTATTATTATTATTATTATTATTATTATTATTATTATTATTATTATTAAGGCGAACTTTCATATGTGATTAGCCGTGAAATTCATTAGGTATAAAAACAGTCTTAAACTGTGAAATTGCATGAGTGTCAGAACGACCTTGGGAGTGAAACCAATATATAGTAGATTTCACAACAAACCAAATTCACAACTATGTCCAAAAGATGTGACGTAAGTATCTGAATAGTGAATTTTC
>NC_090755.1:44327562-44332562 GCF_036898095.1 Palaemon carinicauda | reverse complement strand
ATAATTAATCTAGATTATTTAGAAAGGTGATAGCTTCATACATACACAATAACACATTTAGATAAAGTTATGTAAACGAAATATTTTTTTCTTTTAGATTTTTGAAGGTTCATAATTTCATAGATTACAATGCCAACGAGTTATTTTATTATGGGATTCTTTTCTTTCATCCTTCAAGTTACTAAATATATACGATGGTAAAATAATGTATAATGGAAAATTAAAAACGATGTTACCCCCATCAATATTCTGTAATTTCCTGAATAAATTTATATTCGATTAATTGTTTCGAGGCTTCCTCACTTCATTCAGATAAAGGATTTTGGCATCTTGGTCGAGAATATTCTGTATCTTGAATAGCTGGGTATAGAAATGGTCTCTTAATGAAAGACCAACTTTGGAGAAGGTTGACTTTCATTGTCAGAATAAGAGTTGTGAGGCTTTACTAACTTGTCAAATCGTATCTCTTCAAGATTCATGTTTTTTTTTTTTTTTTTTTTTTTTTTTTTTTTTTTTTTTTTTATTCTATAGAATATGTAATCCAAATGTTATATTATGGGAAATTGGGTTTCACGGTAATTAAAGACGGTGTCACTACTTCCTATCAGCATTTAAAAAAAGGTAAAAAATCTATTAGAATACACATTTTTCTCTTGTAAACGCATGGCAAATTTCTAATAAAACGATATTTTGTTCACCATTGTAAACGCCTAATATCGAACTATAAATAAAAACCGAAATTAGTCAAATAAATATAATATTTTTCAAGTAGGTTTTTTTTCCAAATATACTTTGCAAAAGCTTTCATGCTTTCTGGATATCAATACTTTTGCTCGCTCTCTACACCTTTCAATAGCAGAGCCCAGGGTTCGCTTTGTCAAGGCCTGTGGTGGGATTTCTGACATGCCGCCAAAAGTCATCTAGTTGTGAATTAGTGACCGATATCTGGGATTAAAAAAGACTCTTACGACTACACACTAACACCGAATCAGAAGACTATCTACTTTGTGGTGCCAGTTCATCTGATTGAAAACAAATGTATGATATATGTATATATATATATATATATATATATATATATATATATATATATATATATATATATATACCCATGTATATATGTATATATAAATATATATATATATATATATATATATATATATATATATATATATATTGATATATATATATATATATATATATATATATATATGTATATATATATATATATATATATATATGCATGTATATATATATATATATATATATATATATATATATATATATATATATATATAGTAGTTGGAACTTGTAATTGAAAGGTCAATGTAAGTGAAGGTACTTGTCTGAGCATGGATGTTGATGGGCTCTCCTGTATCAAGGAGTCCCAAATCTTTATTTTCTACAATACATGATCTAATGTTGCTCCTTTGTGGTGGTAAAGCATCGCCTATAAAGGAATTCTACCATTCAAATCTCCCAGTAAGAGAAAACGTTGAGGGACTTGTTGAATAAACTCTACTAAATTATTATACAAGATGTCATTTATAGGATAGTAAAATGAGAAAATTGTGTATTTTCTTCCTTCTTCAGCTTATACAACACTTCCTGAAGAGAGGTATGAATAGGCAAAGATATTTGGAGAACATCTCGAAGAATGTATGCAAGACTTCTGTCTTGGTTCCTTGCTCGTTGATCATATGGTGTCTTATAGCTCACATACTCTAGAGTAAAAGAAGTATTAGCATTGAGCTTGCTCTCATTTAGACATACAATTATAGGTGAGAGCTCATGGATGAGGATCTTAAGTTTTTCATATTTTGCTCTTAAACTCTGACACTTTTATTGTAAAATAGAGGGAAGCACTATTTTCTGAAAGACACTGGCTCAAGTGTTTCATTATTTATATAAGCAATTCTGTATCATATATCACTATTAGATAGCATTGTATAGAAATTCTCTCAATGATATATATATATATATATACATACATACATATATATATATATATATATATATATATATATATATATATATATATATATATATAATGCTTAGAAAGATCATATTAGGCCAAATATATAGACAGCTAGACTTTAATCAACCAAGAGAGAAGGCAGAATTTAGATTTGGCTATTCAACAACTGACGATATTCATATAGTAAACCAAGTAATGGAATTGTCAACAGAGTACGACAAACAATTATGTATGATATTTTTAGACTACGAGGAAGTTTTTGGTTCTGTCACAACTTCCAGAGTAATGAAAGCAAGACAAGGGAAAGCAAATGTTATCTTAAAACATCCGTAGATACCTATACTTTGAGTACAGCAATCCTAAAACTACTTAAAGAAAATGAGAAAATTCCATGTGATTGAGAATTTAGTTTGGGATAATTTTAGGAAATAATATTAATGGGGAGTACCTTAAAAACTTAAAATTTTCAAATAAGATAGTTCTGTTTATTGAATCATGGGAGGAATTGCAGAAGATGATAATAGATTTGAAAAGAGATATCAGAAATATACGATTGAAAACAAATATTAGTAATACTAAGATAATGATCAATTAAAATGCCAAGAAAACAAATAAGGGTTACGGAGATTGTTAATGAATGTACGTACTTAGGGTACACAGTAAGTGTTTCCCCAGGACATGAGACCGAAATTAAAAGAGGTGTAAGCATACGATGGAGAACTTATGGTGAATAAAATGAGATAGGAAAAGTAAAATGCCACTTCCTGTAAAGAGAATACTATTTAATCGGATGTGGCTACCAATACTAACTTATGCATCGGAAATATAGACCCTTAGAATATAAGCTAAGTATTTCTTATATCACTACTGTATAGCATTGTACAAAAATCATCTGTATTTTTGATTACTCAATCTGTTTTGTTGAAAATATTCCCATTTTCATCCTTTAAAGCAAACAATATTGAAGCAATTTTCCAAGACTTCTTTTCATCAATATGACGCGTCTTCCTTTTATTAGTGTCTCCCGATTTTGGTCTTATTGTGTTTAGGAATGTATTTGATTTTTATTTTGTGTGTTGATTCTGATAGTTATGTAATTGTATTTCTTCTTATTTGGATATTACTCTCATTTCTAATGTTTTCTTTATTATTATTTTTTTTTTTTGTTCCATGCTGATAGTCTACCTTGATCTGGTTTCAGAATGTTTCCAATTATTTCATGTGCTGGCTCCAATAAAAATTTTGTTAAAAAATTGTAATTTTCTTCTTTACTTTCTTTTATTTCATGATAAAGCTGTAAGGGGAGTCCCTTTTCTGAATTGCTAAAACACACACATAAGCACACACACACGCACACATACGCACACACGCGTATATATATATATATATATATATATATATATATATATATATATATATATATATATATATATATATTTATATATATAAATATATATGTATATATATAGATATTATATATATATATATATATATATATATATAAATATATATATATATATATATATATATATATATATATATATATATATATATAATATATATATCTATATGCATATATATATATATATATATATATATATATATATATATATGTATATATATATAAGTAAATATATCTATATATATATGTATATATATATATATATATATATATATATATATATATATATATATATATATATATATGTATATATATATATAGATATTATATATGTATATGTATATATATATATATATATATATATATATAGATATGTATATATATATATATATATATATATATATATGTATATATATAGATATTATATATGTATATATATATATATATATATATATATATATGTATATATATATATATATATATATATATATATATATATATATATATATATATATATATATATATATATCTACTGTATATCTATATATATATATATATATATATATATATATATATATATATATATATATATATATATATACGGTATATGTATATATATGCATATATATATGTATATGTATATATATATATATATATATATATATATATATATATATATATATATATATATATATATATATATGTACATATAGTTATATATATAAACATATATATGTATATATATATATATTTATATATATATATATATATATATATATATATATATATATATATATATATATATATATATATATATATATATATATATATGTATAAATACATATATATTTGTGTATATATATATATATATATATATATATATATATATTTATATATATATAAATATGTATATATATATATATATTTATATATATACGTATATATATATATATATATATATATATATATATATATATATACATGTATATATATATATATATATATATATATATATATATATCGTCAAATATATATATATATATATATATATATATATATATATATATATATATATATATATATATATATCCTCAAATGGACAACATAAGTCAAACGGCAGAATCCATGGGTGCTGATAAAGGTAAAATGGTCCTTGGCCTGTACGTGTTTACCGGGGAGGACGTTACAAGTTCCTTCAAGGGAAAGGGCAAGATTGGACCCCTTAGGAAGTTACAACGTCATCCAATTCATCATGAAGCTTTCAGGTATTTATCTTGTTATCTATATGTATGCAATGCCCTGACTATTACACTTTCTTATCAACTTTGTGCGTCAATTGATATAATTATACTCATCTCCTTTCAGAAAACTTGGGGATGAATGGTCGGTAGAGCCAGAAACGATTGATGATATCGAGGCATTCACATGTCTGATGTATGACTACTCCAGACAGAAATCTATTGACACTGTACGTGGAATCATGTTAAGGAAGATGGTTGGGGAAGATAAGCAACTGACAACAAAATCTAAGATTGACCTCTCCCATTTGCCACCTTGCCGAGACAACTTTATCCCACACATTCGTCGAGTGAACCATCGCCTAGCTATCTACAAGCGAGC
>NC_090755.1:44315062-44320062 GCF_036898095.1 Palaemon carinicauda | reverse complement strand
GACTTGATTTTGCCTTCCAAATTTTAAACCTAACTTTTATCAATTTTTTCTACCATTCGAGCGTTTTTTTTTTTTTTTTTTTTTTTTTTTTTTTTTTTTTTTTTTTTTCACTGCATTCACAATCTTCCTGTACATATTAACATAGAAGCAACCCAACAGTCAATTCATGATATTGTCCATAGGGTGTTTTCCTCTTTGAAAGCCACTAATTGGTTTCCCTTTTTTTAAACAAGATGATTTTATAGTACTCAAGAAACTATCACGGAACAGGAATATTGTTATTTGCAGACCAGATAAAGATAAAGGCGTTGTTATTCTTAACCATAATGACTATATCCATAAAATGAAGAATGTTTTATCACACTCCAATAAATTTTTGGAAATTGGTGATCTCCAATATAGCCTAATTTTTAAAGCTGAAGATAAAATAAACCGCATATTAAAACTACTCAAAGATAAAGGTATGTTGTCCGAACAGTCTTATCCAAAGACTATATACTGAAGGAAGATAGGAAGGCTCAAAATTGAATTTTAATACACTAGGTGGCAACTCCAAAGTGAACGCAATAGTTTGACCGCTCAGACTTTAGATGGCGTTGTAGGTATATCGTTTGTCGTCTGTTTGTTTATACTCAGAATTTGACAGTTGACTCAACTAATCATGGCGCCAACAGTGAATAAGTCACACAGTGTGCTTTTTGCAATAAACGAAAAGAAACCGATCCTCATTAGGTGTTTCACAGGTTCCCTAAGGACAAAGAACGGTGAGTACTAACAGTATAATACATGAAATATGTGCTACTCATGAGTAAGCCCCACTAATATTGTATATAAGATTACGGCTGGGCATCAGCAATACACTTTTCTCAAACTTTTTTATTTGGTCATAAAGCTATTGAAATAATGTATTTCTCTGGACCTGATATATTTATCGTTAGGAACATGTTTGGTGGTATGTATTATATTTAACTTTGACTTAACTTATAAGTGTATGAATATTTCAGCATGTTTGCACACCTGAGTAGCATTACAGGAGTATACTGCTTTACATATTATTTTGTTATTGTTCCTTGTCTTCTTATTTTTTTTTTTATTTCCTAAATAAAGACTAAAATTTTACAGTATTTGTCAACTGTGTTTGAATTTGTATTTTCATGAACATTGAATGTGTGTTTACTGTCTGTGCTTTCTATGTTTGCATAATTGCTTTGTCTTATGTTTGCACGATGTATTCCATTCATGAAGAAATCCTTTTTTAGTATTATGTTTTCTCATATTTATAATTATATTAGAGTTTATTTGCATGTAATTCATAATGCAATTTTAGCTTGCTTGTATGTTATTTCTATTTATTTTACAATTTTTATATGCGCAATAATATTTACTGTTATTTTTCTTATATACAATTTATTAAAGTTCCTTTTATGTAATTTGTCTTTTATTTTTGGTTGGCTTGTATGCTACCTCATTTCTATTCCCATCCCCTTTTGATTATTTTTATGTGTGATTCAATTTAGTGAGTTATTTTATTCCTTTTGTTTGTATATCTATATATATATATATTAGTTTGTATTACTAAAGAGTTTACACGAGTCCATCATGCATTTCCGTTTCAATAAAAGAAAATTACAATTCTGATTTATATACACCTAATATCATTCTACAATGGCCTACAATCTGTAATCAAATGTATGCCTACGCATCACATATGACTAAGTTTAACAAATCAGATATACAGTTTGTTTTACTTTATTGGAACGTGATATTGTATAGAATATTTGAAAAGAATTGTAATATACAATACTTGAAATTGCTAGAAAATCAACTAAATTATAAGACATAGCTATTAAGTTTCTGAAAAAATCTGAAAAATAACAGACTGACAAGCATAAGGATATGTATTCTTAATCTATAAATGTACCTATTTGTAAAATTACAATTTAGTTATCTAAAATTTAAGAACGTCATAAATATAAGAATAAAATATACTGACATAGTAATGCAAATTATTTATAATCGAATTCCATCCTATATTCCCGTAAGGATTTCGGCTCTAAAACCGCTCACTCAATAAATGGAGCCATTCGCTTTGGATGGGAGTATCTGGCATCCTTTCATAGCACACTCATTTGAGTGCTATTAGGCTCAGCCTTCCTATCTTCCTTCAGTATATAGTCTTTGGTCTTATCAATCATTATATAGTTTCGGTTTCTATGTTAGTGTTTTGTATGGACTTCGTAAGGTTCATTAGACTAATGTACCCCTCAGACCTATTTTAGCAGCTTATAATTCGCCAAATTATCACTTAGCCAAATTCCTAGTTCCTCGCCTAAGTCATTTAACCAATAATCAATTTACTCTTCAAAACTCCGCCAAGTTCATTCCCGAAATTCTTGAACAGGATAGTAACTCTATTATGGTTGGCTTGGATGTAGAATCATTGTTTACTAACGTGCCCTTTCATGAAACAATAAAAATTATACTCAGCAAGCTTTTTCCTACCGAAAATACCATATCAACGGCTTTGACTCAAACAGTTTCAGAAAACTCCTTGAACTTTCAGTAATAGATATTCATTTTGTTTTTAATACCAAATTATTCAAACAGGTTGATGGTATGGCAATGGGGTCGCCTTTGGGTCCTACATTTGCCAATATATTCATGTGCCACTTGGAGGAAATAGGCTATACCTTGGACAATGTCCGGAAGCATTTCGTCCCCGTTTCTATAAGAGATACGTTGACGACACTTTTTTACTATTTAGAGAAAAATCCCATGCCGAAGAGTTTTTAGAATATGTAAATAGAATTCACCCAAACTTTAAGTTTACCATGGAAATAGAAAAAGATAACCAGTTGCCATTCCTTGGCATAAATGTTTCACGGTCAAATAGCGGATTTCTTACAGGTATTTTTAGAAAAGAGACATACACTGGTTTGGGTCTTAATTTTTTTAGCAGTTGTTCGAAATCATTCAAGATTAACTCTATTCAAACCCTTTTATTTAGAGCATATTCCTTATGTTCGAACTTGCATAACTTCCATAAAGAAATTTCACTTTTAAAAACCTATTTTACATACAATTGTTATCCTTCACACCTCTATGACAAAATTGTTAATAAATTTCTAAATTATATTTCTCAGCCTAAAACTAGTGTATGTATCATTTCCATATGTAAAAAATGCTCCTTTCAGAAACGAGCTCACCACAGCCCTCAGCAATTTGTATCCGTATGTCAATTTTAAATTTATATTAAAAAACCCTTTAAATATTGGAAAACTTTTCAGGTTCTAAGACACCCTCCCGGAGTTGATGTAGTCCTTCGTTGTTCACAAGTATACTTGTACAAAATGTAATTTTGGGAACTATATCGGGTCTACCCGACGATTACTGAAGGTCCGCATCGATTCCCATAGGGGTGTCAGTCATCGAACTGGTTCCATATTAAAATCCCAAGAATTTTCCTCATTAAGAAATCACTCAAACTCATATAAAACTCATATACAATACAACAATTTTGAAATTCTTTCCCAAACATCCGATTGCCTTTCGCTCCTCTTGGAATCTCTATACATCAAGAAACTGTCTCCTTCATTAAATAACCAAACCACCTCCACACCATTACATATTGCCTAACTACCATTAACTTCCATTCCTTGTTGGTCTATTTTGTTTTGTTCGTAGTTAAAGCCTTTTCTTTAAGAATTTTCTCAAATATTATTATAGTTTTCAGCCACATCTCTTGACAGTAAGTTCAACCATTCATTTATATTATGTATATTTTTGTTTTTTGACATTCCATTTTGATCACAAGTATTTTTTTTTTATAATAATTGTAAAAGACCTCAGTTAGCCACATATTTTTATATACCGTCTAGGTTTCTGTATTTTTATTCTTTTAACCGTTTTTTAATATTTTGTTTTTTGATACCAAAGCAATTTTAAGCAAAAAATGTATCATTAATTTCTAATGTAAACAAAATTTCTTATTTTATGTAGCCCTGATGATGGGAATGGATTTCCGAAACGTTGTATATATATATATATATATATATATATATATATATATATATATATATATATATATATATATATATATATATATATATATATATATATATATATATATATATTTGCTTCCAAAAAATTTTGAATTCCTGACTCTTCGACCAAGATTGCTATAAACTTTGCTTGAGTTACGACACCCATGTTGACCCTTTTGTTCTATTGACCAGAGTTTTGATTAACTTACTGGAGCCTGAAAACGATGTCCCCTTTTCCAATCTTACGAAACATTTCATCTGTTCCATATATTTCTTTTTTGTTTGGAGGTGGAGTTCCTTAGTTTGATTCGGTGGATTTTTATTTTTCTCTCCAAGTTTTACAGATTTTACTTTAAGTACAAGGAAAAGGTTCCAGGATCAGAATTGCGTTGACATATTTAAGAGGACATTGAAGAATAAGGAAAATCAAAAGAATTTTCACAGTAATGAACGCTTTGCTTTCTTTCACTAAAATTTTGTATATACGAGATGATTTTGTTGTTTATGTATATATGTATCCAAGTATCCCACTGGGAGCAATGGAGAATTCAGTTGGTTAATTTTATTGAATATTCATCGGTATTCATTGCCGACCTGTATCGTTAAAACTGCGAAAATAAAGGTTTGTTTTTCGATATGATGGGATATGGTATTGTGACTTTAATCATATACTAAAAACATTTTGAAGATAACAATGTTATGACCCTACGAAAAGCAATACTTTACATAAAATACAAACGCAATATTAGCCACACACGCATGTACGCACATACACACTTTTATATATATATATATATATATATATATATATATATATATATATATATATATATATATATATATATATATATATATATATATGTGTGTGTGTGTGTGTGTGTATGTATGTATGTATGTATGTATGCACACACACAAACACACACACACACACACACACACACATATATATATATATAT
>NC_090755.1:44280062-44305062 GCF_036898095.1 Palaemon carinicauda | reverse complement strand
ACACTATTCCAAACAATTTCACTCCTGCTAGCGAATGAAATGGCCAATTTCAAACGGCTCTAAATTGAAGCAAATAAGGAGCTTTGTCTGGACATGGCAAAACGTTCTGGTTTAGCTCCATCTGTCTATGCCTTAACCTACGCCAAACAAAGATGTCAACAGCGATAAATATCATCACTGCAACACTGATTGCTGCTAGTAACACGTAGAAACGAAGATCTGCATAAGTCGGTGATGGGTGGTCCATCTCGGTTAATTTCATCAACCGCTTAGCCACTCGTGCGTTGTATGGGAGAGGTGATGAAGGGATTGTAGTGGACCACGTGAAATTCACGAAGTAGGCCCGTTCTCTGATGATAGTGTTAATTCCTCGAACCGTGTAATTCGTGGACGTACCGATGCAGCAATCTGCTGCAACGAAGATTTGGGAATAGTATGTGGATCCGTCTGGGCATGATACATTGAAGCCGGCCTTGTCGTATCGTATCCATGAGCCGTTGTTCAGTTTGCAATTGAACTTATTATCGTCAAAGGGGTAAAGTTTTTTCAGACAACTTTCATGTGTATGGGAAAGAGTACCGTTTAGCACTATACCTAACTCGCATGAATCCATTGATTTTTTATAGAATTCAAAGGAGTCAGCTGTACATATTTTTTTATTAATTGCGTCTGAACAGTGAGTTAATTTATTTAAGTCTTTAATGACCGTATATGTTTCCTTATCAGGGGACATCAATACGTGTCCTGTCAAACTGGATATTACTGGGCTTGAGTTATTTGTCATGAAAGTCGGAAATGGTGATATCTTGTATGATTGCCAGGCATCGGAAGAATCAAAGGGAATTGTAATCATAATCCTGTAATTATCAACGCTTACTGTAATTAGGCTGTAATAAAATTCTAACCTATGTGCGTCTAACAAAGGAATATAACCTATTTTCTCCCGTCCATTCTCTAGAATTAACGTTAAGTCTTTTATCGGCAACAAATGCAGTGAGAGAACACATTTAGTCGCTAACGTAATAGCTTCCACATAGTCTTTTGATTTCTCAATGAAATGTGCAATTTTATTATGGATATGATCTATTTTTGAATTAATATACGTTAACGTTGCCAACAAGTCTTGTACTTCCATAATCTGACTGATATTACTAAAATGTTCATTCACCAAACTCATAATTTGATTGATTGAAGTTAACTGATTCCTTAGTTCTGATAAAACTAATTCATTTTCATGTGTTAACTAAATTTTCTTATTTTGAATACCAATTTTAAGACGATTTGAAATCCCTAAGCCTAAACTTGCAACCGATCCAAAGATATTTAGTACAGATATAATAAACGTGTTACGTTTTTCAAGGTTAGTGTGTCTTACTGTCCACATCAAAAGGTCACGAGCCAAAGATTCTGCCTCGTAAGTCTTGTTTTGCAAGTCTTGGGATAGCATCTCAGCCACTTTTATTGTCGGTGCAAGCGAACTCTCTGTATTAAAAGGAAAGTGTCTTTTATACATTTCATTTAATGAAGCCGCAAACCTTGAAATGTCGCTCTTTAAGCTAGTGACGTCATTCTCTGGGAGAAAAATAGCTTGCATGTGTACTTCTATAACTATATTGCTTGCCGTAATAAATACGTCTTCTGTTCTCTCTACTATAGTGCCATATTTTGAAATCTATACTTTTAGTTTTAGAGCTCTTCCCAGACGAGAACAATGTCTGAGCGAACAATATCACTCCTAATAATAAAAACTTCATCTTGGAAACCTGTAACGAGAAAAATATATGTAATTACTCTTGTATTAAGAAGAAAAAAATTTTAACATATAAGTTTCATAGATAAAAAATAAAAAAAAATAAAAATTCCCTCACTTCCTTCTCTCTTATTTTAATTTCTTATTTGAGCCAATGGTACAATTCTCTCATCAGTGGGTTGAGATACGTTTTGAACTTTAAATCTATTGGCCGTTAATGTTTCCAAAATGTTAAATGGGCCTTGAAACTTAGGTGTTAGTTTATAATTGAATCCTTTACATACATTTACCTGTATGTATACATTATCACCCACGGTATATGTTTTAGTTGGCTTCACTATTTTATCATGATTCCTTTTTATTATGATTTGTGATTCTTCTAAATTCTTTCGAAGAATATCAAAACGACTTTTGCTTGCATTTATACATTCTTTTAAAGGATTTGATAAATTAGTTGTAGGCGTTAATACATGGAAAGGCGTTCTAACTGGGGTACCATACAATGCCTTGTGCGGCGACATTTTAATTGATATATGATATGAGTGATTCAGTGTACTTAGTACTGCAGGTATTGCAATATCCCAGTTGGGGTCTGATCCCCCTAGTGTTAATCTTAATATGTTTAAAACCTTCCTATTCGCTCTTTCCACTAGCCCATTTGATTCTGGGTGATAGATCATGGTATTGATTTTTCTTATGCTAAGGAATTCACACAATGAGGTAAGGAAATGATTATTAAATTCTCCACCCGAGTCTGAGATTATCATGTGTGGAATTCCATGTTTACAAATGTAACACTCGTAAAACTTCCTAGTGCATTCAATCGCAGTTTTAGTTTTAAGCGCTATCAGTTCTGTATATCGAGTCAAAGCATCTACAATTACTAAGAGGTGCTTATTTCCTCTGTCTGACTCGTAAAATCCTGTTAATAAATCTAAATGTATCCTTTCAAATGGTTGATTGGGCACGGGATAAGCCCCTAGGCCGATAGGTGTGTTCGTGTGCCCTTTGTTTTCCTGACAAGTGCGACAATTAGCTATGTGTATTTTTTATATCTGTAAGCATCGTATGCCAATAAAACAATGATTTGGCTTTCTGTGACATTAATGAGAACCCCGGGTGTCCTTGCAATGGATTTGCATGCAACCAATTTAGGACAGTGGATATAATTGAGATTGGTACCACTACCTGGTAGTTAGTCACATGTGGTGTATTGCGGGTTTTCCTTGTCACGGATCTACACAGAATATTGTCTTTGATTATATAATTCTGCTGCGTATACTTTATATATTCCTTTTCCTTACGATTTCCTTCCCAAGCATTTATTATTTTTTCTAATTTCTGATCTTTTCTTTGCTCAGTCTGTAATAATTCAGCGCTCCAGCCCAAATCTTCCTGTTCAGATACAGTTTTAACAATAGGCATGGATGTTGATATATCTATTAATTCAGCTAATAGCTCAGTACAAGATGACACGGGGTTGCGTGATAATGCATCAGCAATGATATTTGCTTTCCCTGGTAAATACCCGATTCTTGCGCCAAGGTCTTGGATGATCAAATGCTACCGAGTTCGTTTGGGGATGTGACAAAAGCCTTTAAAGAAGTCGGTTAGGGGTTTTTGATCAGTAAGAACCTTGACGGGATAACCGTATATTATGAACTTAAAATGCACTAGTGAATTAACAATACCTAGCCCTTCCTTGTCTATTACTGCCTACTTACTTTCAGAAGTTCTCAGTTTTCGTGAATAAAAAGCTATCGGGAAAAACTGTTTTTCATATTGCTGAAGCAATACCCCACCCACTCCAAAGTCTGAGGCGTCTGTTGCAATGAAGAATTCCTTACCGAAGTCAGGAAATTTTAAGATAGGAGAACTACACAGTTCATCTTTCAAGGTATTACACGCCTGTTGATGCTGCTCAAACCATATGAAATCTACACACTTCTTCGTAAGATCAGTTAGGGGAGCGGCTATTATTGAATAATTGCGTATAAAATGCCTGTAATATCCACTACACCCCAGAAATTGCTGTATTCCCTTGACAGTAGTAGGTATCAGAAAGTTACGGATAGCCGACACCTTATCGTGAACTACTTTAAGACCTTGGCTAGACACCGTAACACCTAAATAGACTAATTCTGTCTTGAGCAATTCACACTTACTAATCTTTACCCTAAGTTATGTTGTCTTAGTCTCTGTAGTACTAGTTTTAATTTACGTAGATGATCTTCTAAGGTATTTGAAAAGATTACAAGGACGTCCATATAGGAATGCAATATATCCCCTAGCAAGTCTCCAAACACTATGTTAATCATTCTTGTAAATGTTATGGGAGCACAACGTAAACCAAAAGGCATCCGTAAAAATTCATAATGTCCCCTGGTTGTGCTGAAGGCTGTGTATGGGATACTATTTTCTTCTAATGATATCTGGTGAAATCCTTTAAGTAAGTCCAAACTGGTAAAATATTTATTCTGACCTAACAAAGATAAAATATCGTCAGTACATGGCAATTGGGAATCGATCATGGATCGTTTCCTCATTTAGGCGACGGAAATCTACGCAGATACGCCATGTTTGATCTTTTTTCGGTACAACTATTAATGGAAAATTATAAGGGCTGTTCGATTTCCTAATGACTCTTTCTTCTATCATTTTACCTACTTCATCCTTTATCTTATTCTGGAATATTATATGGAGTATGTACGAGGGTACATAGATAATTTTCTGCTTGTCCTTAAACCATATTTCATGTTCGATAACATCTGTTTTTCCTAAGGATCCATCTGTAGTGGAAAAAACATCATGATATTCAGTTAAAAGTCCAAAAAAATTTTGCTGAATTTCTTCTTCTTGAATGTTTTTATTGATTTTATTTTTATTAGATTGCAAAAGGGATTCATCCGCAACTGATTGAACGTGATTGATTTCAGCGACGGTAAGAATACGATGTTTATAAACTTCTACATCTAAGATATATTGAATTTTATGAATTACTAAAGTGGTATTTAAATGATTACAGACTTCAATATTACATTGTTGTTGTGAGCCTACTGTATAAATAGCTTGTGTGACGGACAATCTGTTAGTTTTCAAAGTGTCGGAAAGGATTAATATTTCAGATCCCAGTAATGTTTTCTTTACTTGCACTATTAAATTCGAAGTTACGTTCGGCTCGATAGATTGCGTGCAAGATGATATTACGGGTGAACGAGAATTCTGTTGGGTCGCGTATAATATTTCTTTATTAATGAGACAAGTTATTGGTTCTTCAACGTACGTCACTGTTTTATTTGTCGTCTCCTTTTTATCCAAAACTGATTTTAAGGTATTAGAAGACTTATAGAATTTTCCTTTGATATACACGCTGTGCTTGGCAGGGGCTAAGATAATGTTTTGATTGCCCATAGATGGGTATCCTATAATTACAGCTGGATACATATCATTGTTTTGTACAACAACCAAGGTATCGGCAAACGTGCGCTTACCGACCTTGTACTGAACATGAGTTACGCCTATTACATTTAATTCATTATTTCCTATACCCGAGAGCCTTACTCCGGACTTCTCTATAGGGAAGTTCGAAAACAACAAATGATGTGTCCTCAAATATATGATATTACGTGGACTACCAGAGTCAAAAAATAATGTGAAGGATCGGTGTTCTAAATTTACAGCATATAATGTTGGTCGTAACTCATTTTGGCTTATTATTGTGTGAATTTGTTGCAAATTTACGGGAGCATGCACTGATTTATTTGATTCGGTCGTGTGTTTCATAGGAAAATCTATTGCCTCACAATGATCTGATAAAACATTAAATGGATTATTTAATACTACTGATGTTGATATGAATGACCCATATATATATATATATATATATATATATATATATATATATATATATATATATATATATATATATATATATGTAATGTTTGTAAATTACATGATTAAATCCATGACCCAAGGGATCAATGGAGAAGATAAGAAGAGTGTGAGAAATGCCAAGTCAGTCATAAACAGGATGCAAAAGCCAAACCTTTGCAATGTAACATTTTTCATGAAGAGTAAACACAATACAAAGTATACCGTGAGAAAGAGTTGAGTGTCTCACCGGATCTAGATGGGTTCCTGTAGTAATGTTGTGTTTACATATTTACATAAATGCTGAGGTAACTAAGTATACGTTATCATCAACACATGATATTTTAGTTAGTTTTTGTCAACATCTCATACGGAATGGTCATCCGACCAAACCATCTATACTCCTGTGATGGGGCTGCTAATAAACTGTTTTAAAAGTTAAGTTAACTTAGACTTATTCAGAAGAGTAACCTGCATGTCTAAAAATACATAGCACGTTAAAGAGACATATGATTGGAACCATAATGTGTGTTTATAACAGTACCACACCAACAATTGGTGGCAGCGATTAAACTATAAGAACCAGCTAATCAACTTTAATAACCAGAGAATCAACTTTAAGAACCAGCAATTTAAACTGTAATACTTAGCAGTTACAACAGTAATGAATCTACAATTTTGACGAAGTATCTACGTCCACCGAAGAAATGAACGCACCGAATATCAACTATAAATATTATACAAACTGAGGAATTGTATCTTCAATCAACATCTTAAGAAAACGAAGGACTGACATTCAACTTTATCAACGTTTACTAAACATTCAAGAATCATATCCAGGAAGCACCACATTCAACATTACGACGGGAAATCGGACCGAAAACATTCACCCAAACAGCTAAACTCTCGCAAACCAGAGAGGGAGAGAGGAAATGACGACATCGCCCTTCGCCCATATAAACTCAAGCTAAGCACATTTCTTTATTCATTTCAGTTTTAGACAGTAAAGTGTTGTTATCACGAGTCGATCGTCCATTATTGCTGGGATGAGTTGTTTGCTAATCTTCATTTTTTCTTTCATTAAAGGAAATTGTATTCAACTTCGAATTCTCGTCTAGAATTTGTTTTTCTCTGTGCTAATTCCGTTTTCTTTCAGAAGTTCTCGGGAAATATCTTTATATTAGTATCATTGTGTTGGAGGATTATGTTATAATCTTTATTGTTTAGTGCTTATGCGTTTACGCAGTGGACGTCTGTATTCATATAGATATTTTGATAGGATTGCAAGGCGTCGAGATAGAAAAAGAAGTAAAGTAATCATGATGCCTCCTGTGAGTCCGAGTAGCCCCACCTAGTAACCCCATCCCCACTCCCATTGTAACACAAGTAAATGCACGTTCAGCTATCCTTCCTTTTCAAGGTCGGGTCAATGGATTCTTACCTCAGAATGTCGAGTCTGGGATTTCTTCCGTCGACACTCAGTTAAATGCTAAACAAATCATAGACCCATTTGTAAAACTACAAGAAGCTAAAAGTTTTATAGACTTTTCTAAAGGAGATGCGAGTGCGTACTTGAGAGGAATTTTCAAGAGGCAGTTACATGGGATGATTTCAAAGTTAGGCTACGTGCGATCTATGGCGGTGAGGAAGCCTTAGATGTAGTTTTAACATTAAGAAATACACTTAATCAAGCCACTTTGACTCGGCTTAATATCATAGAGAGAGCAGCTCTCATTGCCGATAGGCTAAACGAGTATCAAGATATTTTAGATAATTTCACTTGGGTTACTAGAGATAACATTTCCGAAAAAGATTTTTTACGATTAATGTATTTAACCTGCATGACACTTATGTTGCCAAAAGCTTTAGTGCGGTGTTTTGATAAAAAGTTACCGCCCGAAAGTATAGAATTGGATGTGTATAAACAGATAAAGAAACACATGTCTAAGTGTACTGAACTTGATCCCTTGTTTACAAAAGTTTTTGCAAAAAAATGAAACTAAGCCACAACAAGTAAAGGTAGTTAATAATAGTCAAGTTGTAGGAATGACGTGTTATAATTGCAAACGTCAAGGTCACTTGATCGCAGAGTGCAAAACGCGATATTGTTTGTTACATAATAGTTCATCTTATTCATATAGTCGATGCTACTCGCAAAATCAACAACAGAATCCTAGAAATACACAGTCAATTCCACAGTCAGTTCCCTATGGAAATAAAAAGAAAAATCCTCAGTTCAATAAAAAGAAACAGCCAAAGGTCAATGCTGTTAAAAATCAAAAACAAACAAACAGTTCTTCAAATAACTTTGGTCTTGGGCCGTCTAACCAGAACTCGCAAGGTCAGACTAATTTTCAGAATGTGCAGAGCAAAGCAAATACCACACACACACACACACATATATATATATATATATATATATATATATATATATATATATATATATATATATATATATATATATATATATATATATATATATATATATATATATATATATATTGTGATATCCCCATATGTTTTACATATGCTAACATATCTGATTTGTCTAATGTTTATTTTTCCATTTTCTTTGTAAATACATCACCTTATTTCAGCGCCATTTTCATTCCATTCTTCTCATTATCTTTTGTTTACTCTCACCTTCCTGCTGTAAATCATCCCTGTTTTCTTACCTTACATGTTATAAGGTAACCCCAAATTTATTGATTTTGTTAGAATACATTATTCTCACCACGAGTTTCATCTACCTTGCTCACCCATCCACTTTGCATTGGTTATTATTGTTGTTTTGAAGTGCTTTTTCATTATTTTATTTAACGTAAGATTAAAGTTTTGTTTATAACATAGTTTATTGTTTCTGTCCTCCCATTATCCTGCTATTGGTGCTTCGCTTGTCTGCAACCACCTTTAAGAAGATACATTTGATCATAATCGACAATCTTATACACTCGTAATAAGAAACAAGTGAATTTGGAAGTCTACCCATATGACTTTTATTTTATTGTGTGAAAAGAACTACCGCCCATTGTAAAGGGGTAATTGTTTGCACAGTGGTTTGTCACATAATAGTTGGGGGCCTGTCCGGGATCTGATGTGCGATATGATTCATCAAATTTATATCGAGTGATTGAATTGTGAAAGAACAGTTCCAGTGATTAGGAACAGTATCGAGTGTTGTGTTGTGGCCCACCAAGGATATAGGACGACAGTAATAATCCAAGGTAAGGTAGATGTCTCGTCTCCCTCTCATTAGACATTTATGTACAATATATGTCTGGGTAGTCATTTGGTTGTAAGAGGAAAAAGTCACGCTTAATATAGTTAAGACTTAGGTATGCTGATTGTCCAGCTTCTAAACCATCCTTATTAATTGAAGATGCCCCCAGTAGGTATCTTTTAAAGTTTTGCTTACTAAAATATCGTATCCCAGAAATTTCTCATAAAAAAAATCTGAAGCCCTAAGATTTTGCCATTTCTTAAAATCGCCATTCAAAAGTGATATTTAGGAAATAAGTCAAATTTCATCATATGTGATTTATTAAATTAAGTTTCATTATAAGTGAAATTTCCTCCATCTCGATTTCATTATAAAGTGATTTATTTAAATTAAAAGGTAACATTGTAAAGTTATCGTATTAACCCTGGATAGGTACGATGGGTCGTTTGCGACCCCGAGCGTCAAAAAAAAACAGGTTTTTCTCACGTGACTCACCCCCGTGACTGAATTTGTGGGTGATCGACCTGCAGGAGGTGTCTCCCCTACACGCTCTAGTAGTGTCCAGATGTGCATTGCTGTAGCTGTACTCCTTCCCCGATTTCTGAGACGCGTCGGGGTCGTTCGCGTCCGAGTTTACCCTTCTAAGGTAGTTTGCATAATTATCAAAGTTATTACGTATTATGAAATTGTCGTACAATGGTGCAACTTGTATAGGTTATCAGTTGTGGAAAGTCTTGGTGGATTGTTTGGCTACCATGTGCATGTTTTTTTTTTTTAGTTAAAATGTCGTTCATCACCACGAGGACCATTTTACCGCGAGTGCCCCTTTTTCATTTTTTTTCATTTTTTTGCCAAGTCATTTTTCCGTAAGATATTGCCAAATAGTGTCGTAAAACTTTTGCTTGTTTAGTGTTGGAAAGTGTGTCTAGATGATCTGGCTACCCATGCATGACTTTGTTTTTGTCAGATACGACGTAGTTATTGGTATATTGGGTATTTAACTGCGGTTACCAATTTCTGTTTTTTTTCAATATTTGTAAAAATTACTACGTAGTAAGGAATTGCCGTATATTATTCATTTCTTTTTCATGTTTATGTGTTAGAAAGTGTGCCTTGATGGTTGGGCTAACACGTACATGTCTTTTTTTTATCTGAGATGTCGTATATTAGAATGTCGGGCATTTTACCGCGAGTGTCCCTTTTTAATTTTTTTTCCTTTTTTTGCCAAGTCATTTTTCCGTAAGATATTGCGAAATAGTGTCGTAAAACTTTTGCTTTTTTAATGTTGGAAAGTGTGTCTAGATGATCTGGCTACCCATGCGTGATTTTGTTTTTGTCAGATACGACGTAGTTATTGGTATATTGGGTATTTAACTGCGGTTGCCAATTTCTGTTTTTTTTTCAATATTTGTAAAAATTTACTACGTAGTAAGGAATTGCCGTATATTATTGATTTTTTTTTTCATGTTTATGTGTTAGAAAGTGTGCCTTGATGGTTGGGCTAACACGTGCATGTCTTTTTTTTTTATCTGAGATGCCGTATATTAGAATGTTGGGCATTTTTCCGCGAGTGCCCCTTTTTATTTGTTTTGCATTTTTTTGCTTAGTCATGTTACCGTAAGGAATTGGCAAGTAGTGTCGCAAAACTTATATTTCTATAGTGTTGGAAAGTGTTTCTAGATGATCTGGCTACCCATGCCTATTTTTTTTTTAGCCAGATATGGCGTATATATAAGTATGTGTTCGATTTTCCTGTGATTGCCATTTTTTCGTTTTTTCCCATTTCTTTCAAAATTACTACGTACTAAGGAACTATCACAGAGTAATATTTCATTTATATGTTTATTTGTCGGAAAATATGCCTTGATGGTTTGCCTAGCACGTGGCTGAAATTTTTTTTTTTTTCTGAAATGCCGTATATTAGAATGGCCATTTTTCCACGAGTGCCCCTTTTTAATTGTTTTGCATTTTTTTGCTTAGTCATGTTACCGTAAGGAATTGGCAAGTAGTGTCGCAAAACTTATAATTCTATAGTGTTGGAAAGTGTTTCTAGATGATCTGGCTACCCATGCCTATCTTCTTTTTTTAGCCAGATATGGCGTATATATAGGTATGTGTTCGATTTTCCTGTGATTGCCATTTTTTCGTTTTTTCCCATTTCTTTCAAAATTACTACGTACTAAGGAACTATCACAGAGTAATTATTCATTTAGATGTTTATTTGTCGGAAAATGTGCCTTGATGGTTTGCCTAGCACGTGGCTGAATTTTTTTTTTTCTGAAATGCCGTATATTAGAATGTTAGCCATTTTTCCGCGAGTGCCCCTTTTTATTTGTTTTGCATTTTTTTGCTTAGTCATGTTACCGTAAGGAATTGGCAAGTAGTGTCGCAAAACTTATATTTTTATAGTGTTGGAAAGTGTTTCTAGATGATCTGGCTACCCATGCCTATCTTTTTTTTAGCCAGATATGGCGTATATATAGGTATGTGTTCGATTTTCCGGTGATTGCCATTTTTTCGTTTTTTCCCAATTCTTTCAAAATTACTACGTACTAAGGAACTATCACAGAGTAATGATTCCTCTAGATGTTTATTTGTCGGAAAATTTTGTTTACTTTTTTTTTGATTGAATATCATCAAATTTTTTTAGCTAAAATATTGTTTTACATTTTTTTTTTTCGATTTTATTTCCCTTCAAAAAAATTTTTTTGGGTCAGAATTTTAATTTTATAGTCGTAAAATAATCGACAATTATCCAGCAACCCACCATACAATTTTTATGCATATCCAATAATAATTAGATTAGTAAATAACACCTTGAAATTGACATACCCTTCCTACATTTCAAGTGGCAGATTAGGGAGTCTGAGTCAGTGTGGTTGGCGGCCATTTTGTGGACATATCCGAAGCGTAAGTTGCCCTATCTATATATATTCTTGTTCCCTATAGAATTTGTGATATTTTGGTATATTTTTACCTGCATAAATATCATATTATATATTAAATATATGTATTTTTTTACGAAATTTCTAAGTACTCAAAAAATTACCTTTAGATATGGCCCCTGATATAAATGTAATTTACAAAATAATGAAGATTTTTTTACATATTTCTATTTTAGGATAACATATGTTTATTCCCTAAAAAAATTAGCCACTTCCTATTTCATTTGGGTACCCAAAAAAATTCATGAAATTTGGACAAATTTTTTTGGCCAAAAAAAGTTACCCTTTTTTTCTCATTTCAGATCTTCACCTCCATGGGTCTGACTTCATCCAAAATACATCAAGATGTGTCCTAAACATTCAAGAATGAATTCCTAAAAGGATTTGTGTATATATGTATAAACTTTTATTTTATGAATTTTTATGGCAGGTCTTTTTTTTTCTACTTAATTTTTTAAAATATTTATAATAAATAGTTTTTCTGCAGATGAGTAGTATTTATCTTTACAGTTGTTTTAAGCATTCATTGAAGTTTTTTTTGGCAAAAGAAAAAAGGAGGTTACTGCAAAAACTGATTTTTCAAGAATTATTTTTGGCGTCGGGGTCGTTCGCGTCCGAGTATACCCTTAAAGGGGTGTCCGAGGAGCGTACCTATCCAGGGTTAAGCTGGTATAAATTAAAAGGAAATATAAACAAGAACGTGCTAATTAGGTATGTTTAAAGTAAAAAATACCTTTGCGTTGTAAAGCCTTGTTTACTGATTAGGTAAATTTGTTGTAAGAGTTTGTGATGTTAAGCGTGTCGTTTGAGTAATTATGAAGTAGTTAGCCACGTGTTCAAGATCTAGAGCGTAAAAAAAAAAAAAAAAACATTGTTCAGTCGTTAACGGTGAATAAAAGTTTTATAGTATTATCGTAAGTTTCGCGAGACTTAATTTTGTATTTAAGCTATTTTTGTGTAATGTGATTTAATCATATAATTTTGTAATTTTGTGATCACTATTTTGTATTTCTGTGATCGAAAGATTATTTTGCGATCGTATGATCTTATACTTATTCTTATAAGGTTTGGATATTTATTTTAGTTTGTACTAATCTTGCGCCACGGGCGACATTCAAAATGCCTTTCAACTTGCAACAATTTATTGTATCATCACGGGATCATGTGGAATCTCTAACAGTTGCCACAAAAACTGACCTAAAGAATCTAGCTCGCCATTATGATGTACAGGTTCCTGCAACTGCCTTAAAATGTGTAATTCTCAGTCATATTTTGAACTTCCTTGTCGATGAAGATATTGTTCCAGAAGAAGAATTGGCTGACGTTCGAGCTCTAACCGTTACCAATCCAAATGGTGACTTAGATAAACTACGTCTGCAGCTAGAGTTGGAAAAGATGAAGATGCAAGCCGCAACTGCCGCCGCTGAGGTAGAAGAGAAGAAAGCCGCTGCTGCTGAAAGAGCCGCAACTGCCGCAACTCGGGTAGAACGAGAGAAAGTTGTCACAGAACGAGAAAGAGCCGCTGCTGCTGAACGAGCCGCAATTGCCGCCGCTGAGTTAGAAGAGAGGAAAGCCGCTGCTGCTGAGCGCACGGCTGCTGCCGCTGCTTCCCTAGAACGTATCAAGGTGGAAACTGCTGTGGAAACTGCTGCAACTGCTTTGGAGCAACAAGAAAAAGAAAGTGAAAAGAAATTGAAGCAGGAACAGGCTCTATGGGCAGTAAAACAGCAAATGAAGAACCAGGACGTAGCCATAGAAAACGAAGCTCTCCGTGCTAGGCTGCAGATTGAGAGAGAAGCGGCCACATTAACAGAACAGGATCTAGCATTTATAAGACTGAAAGAAAAGGAAGAAGGTAAGCTAATTCCTGAACCCTTTGATGTGGGCAAGGTGCAGAAATTGCTGCCCACATTTGAAGAACGGGAACCTGATAACTACTTTTCTGTGTTCGAAGACACAGTCAAGAATCTCAATTGGCCTCAGGACAAATGGTATTTGATCATCCGGAACTCATTTAAAGGTAAAGCATTATCTGTATGTGCCACCATGTTAGAAGAACATGATTATTTCATAATTAAGCAGGCAATCCTTGATGCTTTTTCTATTACTGCAGAAGGATATAGGCAAATATTTCGTAGTAGTCAGAAGCAAGTTCAGCAGACCTTTTTAGAATTTATGAATGGAAAGATTAAACAGTTTCAGAAGTGGGTAGACAAAGTAGATGTCAAAACTTTTGAGCAGTTGAAAGATTTAATAATAATAGAGGAGTTCTTAAGGAAAATACCAGGTGGCATTAACGTGTATCTAAGAGAGCAGAATGAATCTGACCCTAAGAAAGCCGCTTTAAAGGCAGATGACTATGCTCTTATTCATAAAGTAGGTAAAACCCCATATAGAGAAACTAGACCTAAGGAAACTTGTACATACTGCAAACAAGAAGGACATCATATTTCAGAATGTCCTGATCCACATTGTGCAGCTTCATACTTAAAGAGAAAACCTAATCCCCCTCATTTCTCTCCTAAGCAAATGAATCTGCCCAAACAGGAACCAAGACCTAAGGTGGAGAAGAAAAAGACCTTCCATTGTGCATCACACGAGTCCCAAGCGTTTGCACCCTTCACTTGCTCAGGCAAAATAAATGGTAAACCTGTAACCATACTCAGAGACACTGGATCCTCTCAAACGATCGTCTCTCCTAAAGTAATACAATCTAAAGGTGAAACTCACAGGTATGTTGCAGTTAATGACCTAACCAGTAAGTCTATGTTGCCTCTCATTAATGTAAACCTTCATTGTCCTTATTTCTCTGGAACTACTGAAGTAGCTGTAAATCCAGAACTGTTACCATGCAAGAATGTAGATGTAATCCTGGGTAATGACATAGCTAACTCTGTTGTCTTAACCAACTTAATAGCAGTATCTCCAGGTGATGTTGTACAGGAGGAATGCTTAGCAGTGACACGAAGCAGTAAAAAGGACACCCCTACTGAATCATCATCAAACCCGTTGCCAGTCTCTGAACCTATGGATTTCAACGAGTTGATGAGTACATATAAGATCCAGCCTGATTCCTTTAGCTATAAATAAAGGAAAGATGTCACTCTACAGCAGTGTTTCAACCAAGTGAAACCAAAGGATACCAACAAGTGTTCTTATTTTCATATAAATAATAATGTACTAATGAGAAAATTCAGGTCCAGCAAGAACAGTCATCTAGAAACCTGGAAGGATCTATTCCAGGTAGTTGTTCCTAAGGATATAAGACCTCTGATCCTAGAATTGTCACACTCGGCTGACTCTCATCTTGGTATCACTAAAACATATGAACGCATCAGTCAAGACTTCTATTGGCCAAACATGAAGAATGAAATTAAAGAGTACGTAAAAACATGTACAGCATGTCAAAAAGTAAGTAGTCCTAATGTGAAAGTACCAGTTGCACCATTAAAACCTATACTTGTGCCTAAAGAACCTTTCAGTAAGATCATAGTAGATTGTGTAGGCCCTTTGCCTAAGACAAACTACCCGTTATCCATTTGCAGTACCTTTAAGAAACATATCAGCCAAGAACATCATAAAGTCACTAGTGTCCATATTTACTGTTGTAGGATTTCCAACTGAACTACAATGTGATCAAGGAACCAATTTCATGAGTCATGCATTTAAAACAGCTATGAAAGATTACCATATAACCCAAGTATCTTCCTCAGCTTACCATCCACAGACCAATGGAGCATTAGAACGCACTCACCAGGCCATTAAAAATCTTCTCCGGAAATACATCCATAGTTCAGGTAACGAGTGGGATTGTGATTTGAAACTGATCATGTACATCATACGAGGAGTTCGAAATCAGTCTACTGGTATGTCACCTTTTGAACTACTCTTCGGTCGAAGGCCACGAACTATCCTCAGTTCAGTCAAAGAACGCATCCTGAAGTTGGGAGATAATGAGGTACCTCTTTCCCAATATATTTCAGAACTCAACAAGAAACTTTCAGATCTTCACTCCATTGCCAAAACTAACCTGATAACAGCTCAAGAGAAGATGAAGATTAACTATGATAAAAAGGCTAAAACCAGAAGTTTCAAAGTAGGAAACGCAGTGCTGCTATACCATCCGATTGCAGGCTCTCCCCTACGAGAGAAATATCAGGGACCATATACCATCACTCAACGTATCTCGCCAACCAACTATATAATCGCCACTCCAGATAAGCATAAGTCTACTCAATTAGTCCACATAAACCTCTTAAAGGCCTATTTGTCTCACTCAACAGCTGAAAGTAAAACGGTAATGATTACTAGTGCCATACCATACATAGATTTTCCTATGGATCAATTTACAGATGATCCAATAACTGCATCTTGGCAGGATTCTCAAAACTCAAAGATCTTGGAAAACTTATCAGACTATCTACAACCCTTATCTGCATCAAAATGTAAATCTTTAGTAGCTCTATTCCATGAATTTCCTAGTATAACTTCAGATAAACCAAGCAGATGCACCATGCTAGATCATGACATCAAACTACAACCAGGTGCTGCACCCATTAAACAAGCTTTCTATCGAACATCACAGAAGAAATTGGGTATCGTGAAAGAAGAAGTGAACTACTTGATAAGAGAAGGATTGGCAGAACCCAGTGCGTCACCATGGGCTTCCCCATGTCTCCTAGTAGGAAAGAAAAATGGTAAATTTCGTCTTTGTACCGATTACAGGAAGATTAATAATTTAACAATTAAAGATTCGTATCCTCTACCAAGAATACAAGATATCATTGACCAAGTAAGTAATTTGACCTACTTAACCTAAATAGATTTGTTGAAGGGTTATTACCAAATTAAATTAACAGAAACGGCAAAAGAAATTTCTTCATTTATCACTCCATTTAGATTATTTAGTTATAACGTAATGCCATTCGGATTAGCCAACGCACCTGTCACCTTCTAAAGAGTAATGTCTTTAATTTTAAAGGACTTGGAAAAGGTATTTGTATATTTAGATGACATCATTATTGCCTCTGACACATGGGAAAACCATATTCAAAAGATAAAAGAAGTTTTCTCAAGGTTGAAACAACATGGATTAACGATCAACTTGGCAAAAAGTAATTTCTGCAAAGGTCAGGTATCTTACCTTGGTCATCGAGTTGGCAGTGGTAAAGTATTACCCCATGATGCAAATATTAGCGCCATAACTTCTTATCCTGTTCCAACTACCAAACAGGAATTAAAAAGATTTCTAGACGCTAGTGATCTTGGATATGGGGGCATTTTATTACAGCATCCTGCTCTGATAACAGCCATAACAGGAAACCTGCCCCCACTAGCTGATCTGTTACCAGTCTCTTATTCCAGTGGACGATTTATGGGTTCCCAACTAAATTGGCCCACTGTGGAGAAAGAACTATTTGCCATCGTAGCTACCATCCAGAGATACGAGATTTATGTTGATGGACAAGACACGGTCTACGTCTACAGCGACCACTCTCCTCTGTCGCATCTCAATAGGTCCACTACTCTCAACCCTAAACTTATAAGATGGTCATACATACTCTCTGCACATAATATCCAAGTAATCGTCATATCAGGAAGGGGAAAACATTGTGCCAGACTCCTTATCAAGGATAACCTCGGTTGATCCTCGGGAAATGGAAAGAAAACAAAAACAAGGGGAGACTGTGATATCCCCATATGTTTTACATATGCTAACATATCTGATTTGTCTAATGTTTATTTTTCCATTTTCTTTGTAAATACATCACCTTATTTCAGCGCCATCTTCATTCCATTCTTCTCATTATCTTTTGTTTACACTCACCTTCCTGCTGTAAATCATCCCTGTTTTCTTACCTTACATGTTATAAGGTAACCCCAAATTTATTGATTTTGTTAGAATACATTATTCTCACCACGAGATTCATCTACCTTGCTCACCCATTCACTTTGCATTGCTTATTATTGTTGTTTTGAAGTGCTTTTTCATTATTTTATTTAACGTAAGATTAAAGTTTTGTTTATAACATAGTTTATTGTTCCTGTCCTCCCATTATCCTGCTATTGGTGCTTCGCTTGTCTGCAACCACCTTTAAAAAGATACATTTGATCATAATCGACAATCTTATACACTCGTAATAAGAAACAAGCGAACTTGGAAGTCTACCCATATGACTTTTATTTTATTGTGTGAAGAGAACTACCGCCCATTGTAAAGGGGTAATTGTTTGCACAGTGGTTTGTCACATAATAATATATATATATATATATATATATATATATATATATATATATATATATATATATATATATATATATATATATATATATATATTTAAATATTAAACTTAGCCGGTGAATATATAAATAGCTGACGTCTCCGACGGTCGACAGATTCCAAAAACTCGCGAGCGATCACCATGAAGGCTGCCGGGTATGCCCACCAGCGCCGACTATCGGCCAGATACCGCATATACTTCTCAACCAAACCGGTTCTTTTCTGTCGGTGTTAAAGACAACACTGGTTCCGCTCACGCATGACCTCGAGTTTTCTACCGATTGGTGAAGTACTTGGTTTTGGTTTTATTGCTTTCCCCGTGTTGGATTATTCAATACTATCTTCAAAAGAAATGCTTTTGAAAGGAGAGGAAGAGTTTTTGCCCTTGCTTTTTTAATCTCGCTCTGGTTTTTCCATAGACAAAAGATGGCCGACCCTTCCCTCAGTGTACGGAAGTGTGTTAAAGGCTTTTAGTAATTATTTTATCACTTTATAAATTATTGTTGATATTCATAGATTTACCTCTATATATTTTATATCTCACCCGCCTTTATTAGGCCTCTTCGATTAGCTTTCCATTTATACTAAACACCGAGATAAATTTTATGTTTTTGTTTATATGCGGCCTTTACCTATTCTTTGTAGGCGGTCCTGACTTGGAAAACGAAGTTAAACAACGTTGAGCCCATTCAACTTTTATTTTTGTGTAGATAAAAACAGTTGCTCTGTAAGAGTGATGAGATGAATATTTTTAGAAAATATTTTAAGAAATTTATTCTTTGAATAGTCTTCGTGCTGTTTTTCAAAGATGAACTAACGTTTGGTTTATTTATGCTACGCAGTTTGCGCTCTATAGTTACGATAGAGAAAGAGAGAATCACGGTTTCACTTTGCAGAAAGAGTAAATCGATTTTGACGTTTTGTTCATTCTTCTTTCAAACTGAAGTTTTTTAGATACTAATTTAAAGGAACATGTTAATTTTCAATTTCTTAGTCCTTTCAGTTTTTTCCTTTAGTTAAATAACCTGTTATTGACGAAGAGTGAGTGAGCCATTCTCTTGTGAGTGACAAGAGAGAGAGAGAGAGAGAGAGAGAGAGAGAGAGAGAGAGAGAGAGAGAGAGAGAGAGAGAGAGACGATCCGATCTTTATTCTCGTCCCAAGTCTCTGTACAAGGAGTTTGGGAGCGAGTAACGTTGTTCTCGATTCAGATTTTTACTCTCGTCCCAAGTCTCTGTACGGGGAGAGAGGATAAAACGTTTTAGTTTTTATTCTCATCCCAAGGCACTGTACGGTGAGAGATTGAAAACGTAGTCCTTAGTGAACTAGTTTTTAGTCTCATCCCCAGTCACTGATCTTTTTAACTTTATACATTTCCGTTTTATTCGATATATATATATATATATATATATATATATATATATATATATATATATATATATATATATATATATATATATATATATATATATATATATATATATATATATATATATATATATATATATATATATATTTATGTTTATTGATTTTCGCATGTGTGTTTCATTTTGTACTAATGTGCTTACATTATACGACTCATTTCGCAATTCTAACCTTTTGATTTAAGGGAGAATTGCGTGCTTCAGGTAGAAATCAGCTTTATTCATGTCTAATGTGAAATTATTAAAAAATGCGATATCAGTGAAGAAAGTGCAAAAAACATGTTCTGTGTTGCGGAGGGTTCGTTTGTTCATGCTTGTCGCTTGCCTAGTCCGAGACCTCTTTCAGGCTTCCCTGCACCAGGGAGAAGGAATGTCGTAGGACCTAAGGGAGTGAGGGGTGTAAACCAACGAACAGACGTTCCCTCAAAGGTATCAGACGTTGCTCGTCAAGCACGTCCTTGCCATAAGACAGGAGAGACGAAGTTTCTCCTCGTCTTCCGATGATTCGTCTCTTTAAAAGCATGGGCGTAAGGTTTCGAGACGGTTGAAACGTTTATTAGTTCCTTCAGAACAAGTTGAACGTCCTAGCTGTAGTCATCATGAGAGTTCCGTTCATAGCGATGACGTTCATGTACAGATGTTTCTGCCACAGACACGACGTGACGTTGAGGGGTAGACACCGTAGACACAACGTGACGTCGAGTGTCAGTCACCGTAGTCACGATATAGCATCGATCGGCAGTCACCGCTGTTACTACGTGACGTTTGAACGTCAGCCACCGCAGTCACAGGTTGATCCGAAGTTAAGTTTTTTGCAAGATATGCTGTTAAAGCTTTCTTCTTTAATAGAAGCTTACGATCCTGTTCCTGTGCGAAAGGATCCTTTGCTTTTTGTACGTCACGGTTCTGGGATACGTGATTCGGGTCTTCAACCTTCTAAACGAGCTTTGTTACCCCACGCTGACATTATCCCTAGTGACAGCTTTGCTGTTAAACGAGATGCGGAGCATAAATCTCGATGTAACTTTGATCGCTTTGAACGTCAGCCACCGCAGTCACAGCGTGACGTTGAGCTGCAGACACCGCAGACACGACGTGACGTTGAGCGGTAGACACCGTAGACATGACGTGACGTCGAGGGTCAGTCATCGTAGTCACGGTATAGCATCGAACAGCAGTCACCGCTGTTACTACGGGACGTTTGAACGTCAGTTACTTCTGTCACGACGTGTAGTAGAATAACATTCTGTGCAGTCACGTGACATCGACCCTCCAACTTTAACTTCTGTTCATATACAAGTTGATGTAGCCTGTCAGGCTTTTCCTTCCCGTCATTCTGAATATAAATCTCCTTCTCGCAAGACTTTAGATTTATCAGATGATGTGCCTTCTGAAGAAGTTGATGACCCCCTTTCAACTAATGTACCTTTGGGGAGTCATTCAGATGAGGAGTATCCTAGGGTGGTCCAACAATCCCTTGTTTTATAATTATGAATTTCTTTAGTGAAATTTTGTCCTACTCGTTTTGTAACGGCTGCTCCGCCGTCTGAGTTTACTCTTGGCATGACTTTCTTCGACTCCTACATTTACGAAGTCAGTTCTCTCTTGTTCTTCCAAGAGAGCCATGCTCTTACTGGGAGACTGGTTGGAATCCAGGAGAAGTTTAGGAAAGTCTGCTTTTGCTTTTCCTCCTTCTTTATTAGCTTCTCGCTCCAGCGTCTGGGGTGACACAGGAGAAGTTCTCGGCTTGGGAGTACCTGCCTCTGCCCAGGGAGACTTCTTAAGCCTAGTGGACTCTCCTCGTCGTCTAGCCATGAGACGCTCCAAGATTTTATGGTCTGCTTCAGAGCTAGACCATCTCCTGTTAGGAGTTTTTTCGAGCGTTTGAAGTCTTTATTTGTTGGATTGGTCCCTGGGAGACTTAAGTAAGAAGGTCTCTCCAGCTGTCAATGTATTGCTGTACAATTATGTCATGCATGAACAAGGCTATCAGCGATGGCTCCCATGATCTGGCAGCCACGTTCACTGCAGGAGTACTTAAGATGTAAGTGCGCTCAATGTGTTCATTGTCAAGACAAAGTTCACGATGAAGACTACCAAATCTGTCTTGGCAGCAGTAAGGGAAGGCGACTGGATGGTCTCTCTTGACCTTCAGGATGCATACTTCCACATCCCGATTCATCCAAACTTTCAACAACATCTGAGGTTTGTGGACGGGAAAGTAGTGTACCAATTTCGAGCACTGTGCTTCGGCCTCATTCCTGCTCCTCTTGTTTTTACAAGGCTCTTGCAAAATATAGCAAGCTTTCTACATTTTTTGAGGATTCAGAGCCTCCCTTTATTTTGACGACTGGCTAATCAGGGCGTCGTCATTAAATCGCTGTCTGGAGAGCCTCTAATGGACATTAGACCTAACCAAGGAGCTAGGTCTCATAGTGAACGTAGAGAAGTCGTAACTTACAGTACTCCATCCCAGACTATTCTTTATTTGGGAATGGAGATACAGTGTCGAATTTTTCGGGCCTTTTCGTCTCCCACAAGAATTGAACAAGCTCTGTTAAAAGTCCGTCACTTGCAAGAGAAAAACAGTTGCTCTGTAAGAGTTTGAACGAGCCTCGTGGGAACTCTTTCATCGCTGGAGTAGTTTATCTCTCTGGGGAGACTCAACCTTTGCCCTCTCCAATTTCACGTAAACCATTGGAACAAGGAGAAGGGCTTAGAGAGTATCTCTTTCCCAATCTCCAACTCAGTCTAGACATGTCTGACTTGGTGGGACAGCAACATCAGACTTCGAGAAGGTCTTTCTCTTGCGATCAAGAACCCAAACCATGTGTTGTATTCAGATGCATCGGATTTGGGTTAGGGAGCTCCACTGGACAGTCTGGAATGCTCGGGTCTTTGGTCCACGGATCAGAAGGAACTCCATTTAAGGCAAGTAACATCTCTCTTTTGACGAGATTTGTGCAAGGAGAAATGAATGTCTTGGCGGACTGCCTCAGCAGAAGAGGACAAGTCATCTCCATGGAGTGGACGTTGCACAAGACTGTGTGCGAGAAGCTATGGATGACATGGGGTCAACCCACCATAGATGTTTTTGCGACTTCACTGACAAAGAGGCTCTCGACTTACTGCTTTCCAGTTCCAGATCCAGAGGCAGCCCACATAGACGCTTTCCTGCTGGACTGGTCTCACCTGGACGTTTATGCCTTTCCACCTTTCAAGATCCTAAACAAGGTGCTGCAGAAGTTCACCTCTCACGAAGGGACCAGGTTGACGTTGGTTGCTCCCCTCTGGCCCGCGAGAGAGTGGTTCACAGAGGTACTTCTAAGTCTGCCGTTGCGGATGGATCTCTTGCGACAGCCTCACGTAAAGAGATTTCATCAAAGCCTCCCCACGGTTCGTCTAACTGCCTTCAGACTATTGAAAGACTCTCTTGAGCTCGAGGGTTTTCGAAGGAGGCAGCTAGAGCAATCGTGAGGGCTAGAAGATCCTCTACCATCAGGATCTATCAGTCGAAATGGGAGGTATTGAGAGACTGGTGCAAGTCCTCCTCTATTTCCTCTTCCAGTGCCTCTGTAGCGCAGATTGCGGATTTTCTGCTTTATCTGAGAAACGGTCGCTCCCTCTCGGCATCCACCATTAAAGGCTACAGAAGCATGTTAGCTTCTGTTTTCAGTCATAGGGGTTTGGATCTTTCTGATAACAAAGATCTCCAAGACCTGCTTAAGTCTTTCGAGACTTCCAAGGAGCATCATATTTCGACTCCTGCTTGGAACTTGGACGTGGTCCTAGAGTTCCTTATGTCAGACAGGTTTGAACCATCAAATTCAGCCTCCCTGAAGGATCTTACCCTCAAGACACTTTTTTTGGTGAGTTTGGCTTCGGCTAAAAGGGTTAGTGAGATACATGCTTTTAGCAAGAACATCGGCTTCTCCACTAATAAAGCAGTATGAGCTCTTCAACTTGGTTTTTTGGCCAAGAATGAACTTCCGTCTCGTCCTTGGCCTAAATCATTTGAAATCCCCAGTCTTTCTGAGATTGTGGGGAATGAAGTTGAAAGAGTGCTGTGCCCCGTTAGAGCTCTTAAATTTTATTTATCCAGAACTAAACCGCTATGAGGCTGTTCAGAGGCTTTATGGTGCTCCGTTAAAAAGCCCTCTTTGCCCATGTCTAAGCATGCGTGGTCTTATTTTATTAGACTTTTGATTTGGGAGGCACACTCTCATTTAAGTGAGAAAGATCGTAATTTACTTAAAGTCAAGGCTCATGAAGTTAGAGCGATAGCAACTTCAGTAGCGTTTAAGCAAAATAGATCCATTAAAAGTATTATGGATGCAACCTTTTGGAGAAGCAAGTCGGTATTCGCTTCATATTACTTGAAAGATGTCCAGACTCTTTATGAGGACTGCTACACACTGGGACCATTCGTAGCAGCAAGTGCAGTAGTGGGTGAAGGCTCTACCACTACATTCCCTTAATCCCAATATCCTTTTAATCTACTCTTGAAATTTTTAATCTTATTTTGGGTTGTACGGGAGACTAAGAAGTCTTTCGCAATCTTTTTGATTTGGCGGGTGGTCAAAATAATGTTTCTTGAGAGCGCCCAGATTAAGGGTATTGATTAAGGGTAAGGATATAGCAGCTCCTGGGAGTCTTTCAGCATCCTAAGAGGATCGCTGGGCTTCGTGAGGATATTGGACTAATGAGGCAGAGTAATTATCAGAGTCAGCTTCCTTACCAGGTACCTATACTTAAGTTTGTTTTTTGAATAGTTGTCAATAACTCTTGAGCATATACGCCTTTATTGTTTTAATATTGGTCTCTACCCACCACCATGGGTGTGAATCAGCTATTTATAAATTCACCGGCTAATTTTGATATTTAAAAATGATATTTTCATTATAAAATAAATTTTTGAATATACTTACCCGGTGAATATATAATATTAAAGGCCCTCCCTTCCTCCCCGATAGAGACCCTACGGACTGAGAAGAACTGGTTTGGTTGAGAAGTATATGCGGTATCTGGCAGATAGTCGGAGCTGGTGGGCACACCCGGCAGCCTTCATGGCGATCGCTCGCGAGTTTTTGGAATCTGTCGACCGTCGGAGATGTCAGCTATTTATATATTCACCGGGTAAGTATATTCAAAAATTTATTTTATAATGAAAATATCATATATATATATATATATATATATATATATATATATATATATATATATATATATATATATATATATATATATATATATATATATATTCACACACACACACATATATATATATATATATATATATATATATATATATATATATATATATATATATATATATATATATATATATATATATATATATATATATATATATATATACTTGGGATCGAACGCTGGCCCCTTCTAATGAAAGGCCAGGTTGAAACCAACCATGTCACGAGAGCCCATAAAAGAAATTGGAACCTGACGCTAACAGCTGTCCGAGGATTTACCTGGCGAGAGATCAGTCTCTTACC
>NC_090755.1:44257562-44260062 GCF_036898095.1 Palaemon carinicauda | reverse complement strand
AAGCCAGACGAAGGAGGATCGGGGATGGGAGGGAGGAGATTAAGAAAGGATGAAGATAATGGATGACGACTTCGAAATCTCTTGATGAGGAAATGTGAGCAGAACTCCAGGTAGAAGAGTGATTCCACAAAGGAAGACGAACATAATGGAAAAAAGTAGAATGAAATAAAAAAAAAAATAAAAAAACTTTAATGGCGCTTATTGTCATAAACATGGAAGATTTGGTGACGGTGGTTATAGATTTCAAAAGGAAAAACCTATTCTGGTTACGTTGTTAAATTATTGCTATCCATGATCCTATTCTAATTCTATTAAAAATTTTAACCTGACCATTATTTAATCATATGTCATTTCCTGACCCCAAATTCTATGATTTCGTACAACTGATTAAATTTTTATTGTATTCTTACGCTAGTTTATTTTTTATATAACACTATTCACAAACTACTTGTTCTATTTGGATTACCATACTTTGAATCATCCTATTTTTGTTATGCTTGTGCAGTAAATTGGAAAAATCTAGCGGATTCATTTCTTTGATAACGACATTGTGACAACCCTGATAGAGTTAAATTGCGAACTTCATCCTAAGTATCTGAGTGTATTAGGTCTGCGGATTAGCTACTTTTCCAGTACTTCGTTATCACATTATTGAAGTTTATAAATATCTGATATGCTTTAGTGCAGAGGTTCTCAATGGGGGTGAAATTCACCCCCAGGGGTGAATTTTGGGCTTTCAGGGGGTGAATTGTGACCGAAGTAAGTTTATGGGTGAGGAGAGCAATTATAGGCTTTGGCGTAACTGGCCTGTCACGTGGGCTTGCATTATATCACCCAAGTTAATCCTAGGATTGTAAAAGGTACTGAAGAAGAGACAGATGGCTAGGGAATTAAGTAGGTCCCAAGAAAATTACTTGGCAATTCCAAGGTTAGGAACTCCTGGACTATAAATAACTGAGAAGCTAATATCAAGGATCGAGTTGTGCAGGAGATAAAGTCTTCAGCATTTAGCTTGTTTTCATTTCAACTTGATGAATCAACTGATGTGGCATCATGTTCCCAGTTGATGGTGTTTGCAAGGTATGTTCACTCAGGTTCATTTAAAGAGGAGTTTTCTTTTGTTCTCCTCTGAAACTAACTACCAAGGCCTCTGATATTTTGGAGAAGGTTTCACCTTTTTTTGAATCAGAAAATCTTTCGTGGGATAATATCAGTGGGTGTTGTACAGATGGAGCACCGGCTATGTTAGGGACAAAATCAGAATTCCAAGTATGTGTGAAAAAGCGAGCTCCAAAAGTGAAAAGCATTCATTGTATGAGCCATCGTCAGACACTAGCCTCAAAAACACTTCCTGCTCCGCTAGAGAAGGTTTTGGATCAAGCAATTAAAATTGTAAATTTCGTCAAAGGAGGGGCTCTCAACTCACGACTTTTCAACCAGTTATGTACTGATATGGATGCAACCCATCATTCGCTTCTTTTTCACACAAATGTTCGTTGCCGTTCAAGAGGAAATGTAACTGAGCGAGTATTTGAGCTTAGAGTTGAGCTCAAATTGTTTTTTGAAGTGCAAGGTAAAACAGAATTTCCTGCCTGGTTGAGTGATAAGGAATGGATCATGCGTCTTGCCTATTTTGTTGATATAACTGAGCAACTGAATAAACTGAATCTTCAGATGCAAGGAAGGAATACAGAAATTATAGAATTCGTAGATGCCTTGGAAGCTTTCATGAGCAAGCCTGAAAATTAGAAGAAAAGGGTAAATGCAGAAAATGTAGTAATGTTTGAGAAACTGCCATCCATTCTTGATGTTTGTGGTGAAGACAAGGTGCTTCCACAATTTGCAAAAAAATGAAATTTTGTAGCATTTGACAGCATTGGAAAATGAATTCAGACGACATTTTCACGAACTTACTGATGATGAGTTGGATTTAGTCAGAAATCCATTCTAACTGTCGGTTGAAAAAGTTCCTGATGATTGTCAAGATGAGTTTTTGGAGTTAAAAAGTGATTCGGGTGTAAGAGATGTGTTTGATGAGAAATCAATAACAGAATTTTGGCTTCTGATGTGCGATTCCTACCCAAAATGGGCAGAAATGGCTATCCGTGTATTGCTTCAGTTTGTATCGACATCTTTGTGAGTCAGGCTTTTCAACTCTGTTACAAATTAAAACGAAGCAGCGCAGTAGACTAAAGGTAGAAAAACAATCACAGGTTTTGTCAATCGATGAAATGTAATCTTCTGAATAAAAATGATTACAGATTTATAATATCTTGTTACCCTTTCGAAATTTTTGTTTGTTGCATCAGCTTCAGTTTGGCCTGTTAAATAGTTCTTATGAATTTAAAAAAAACTATTTTACTTTCATTCTAGTTTTATGTATCCATCGATATTTTCAATTAGCATATAATTTGTAATATTCCGTTATAAAAATAATCCATGTAAAGCTTTGAATGTATAATACCGTTTGAAAAATAGAAAATAAAAGGATTTTTAGTAA